>NC_133339.1:43140789-43474123 GCF_030506205.2 Paramisgurnus dabryanus
CTGCTTTTTGCTACAATCTCTGTGCAAACTGTTTAGATTTCAGTAAAGATATGGTCTATTAATAGTAAGATTATTAAAAAATGGGATAAAGAAAATGAAGCGGCGCGTGGTCTGAAACAGCACACGAGCTTTAGCGCGGTAGCGCTCGCGGCCGTTCTCCGATGGACTCGGGTTTTACACACAATATTAATCAGACTTGGTACCCGAAGTAATGAACTAGGACCGACCCGGACCCGACTGACCATTTAAAATATTAACCCAGAACTGTACGGGTCCCGCGTCCTCAGTGAAAGAAGAACTCTAATGGTAAAACTCTGCTCAAGTTCAGAAACATGAAAGGATACTATGTGACACTGAGGTTGCCTCGCGTCGCACCCAAATTCATTGAGAAACAGAGAGCACGTGAACGGACACTCAACGGGAGAGACACAACGTGCTTGCACGCAAAATAAAGCCAACTTGGATGCTATAAACACATATGCACATAAGCATATGCGACCATTTTGGTCGCAGTGTAGTTCCCTGGCTGCTCCGTATGTGCTGCAGTTGATCCAGTTTGCCGCGCTGGATGATGAGTTTATGACACGTACATCATCTTCACGGTCACCCGACCCCCACCTCTCTCTCTCTCTCTCTCTCTCTCTCTCTCTCTCTTTCTCTCTCTCTCTCTCTCTCAACACCTCTCTCTCTCTCTCTCTCTCTCTCTCTCTCTCTCTCTCTCTCTCTCTCTCAACAAAACACGGTTCATCCAGTCGAGTTCAGAAAATACGGAAATTCGTAAAGAGATTTTTTTTTCCTGGGCGGGTCGCAATTTACCTGGGCGCACCGCCCAAGTAGAGCCTATGTATGGGAAACACTGTGATAAAAGAGACGCTCACGTTCACAAAATACACGCAAGACACTCCCTTAAAGCAACACTATGTAGTTTTTTTTACCTTTAAATAATGTCTCTAAAATTATTTCAGTGATAGAACAACTTTTAACTGGACAAATTGTACTGTTGCTGCAACCAGAGCAGCCTCCTAGCTGCTACAAGCACTAGGGATGGGCATGATTAATCGACGATCGATAATTGATCGTTAAGAATTTAGTCGACGACGTTAATATGTTATTGATTTATCGAATACTTTTTTATCTAATGCAGGTTGCGTTGCCTAGCGTAGCATGTGTCTTGAAGCAGTTAAATGAATTTCACTGTGTGTCAGAAATTCAACATTTTACCACCAGGGTGCAATATTTGAAACCATACTCCGTTATCTGTGACCTTCCGTTTTGATTTCAAAAAAATAATCATGAAGAGGTCATGATTTTTTGGAACAAATTAAGTCTCTGTTTAAGAATGCGACTCGCAGCTGCAGGTTCCGCTGCTTTAGAGCACCGCATATTCAAGTGCATATATCTTCCGTTTGTCTAACTAAATGTAGTTTAACTGTTTGCCACAAGTTGATCTTGTAATAAAGGTCTCATGGAGGAAAACGCGCTGTATTTTTGCATTCAACATTTTTGAATTATAAAAGTTAAATAATTATTTTTTATGATAAAAATATTAATGATGAATCAATAGTCGATCGTTAATTCTCCCGACGATTGACTAAAAAAATTTAATCGAATGCGCATCCCTAACAAGCACACTCTGAAAGTGGCGGTGGAGGGTAGGAAACACAGCCCCGCCCCTCCCCATGCCTGCAGAAGAATGTCTGATACAAGGCACTGTTGCGCTTTTCAACCACATGGGGGAGCTGTAAGTCATTTTTACATGGAAACTACATAGTGTTGCTTTAACATAAACATGATTAAACATGAGATTATGTGAGTATCTGGCAAACGCGAGCGTCTCTTTTTTCATAAACCCTTTAGACGCGTCTGGAGCAAGCACTTATTTTCACAAGACACGTGATGCACATAGAATCACTCAATGCGCAGAATACCTATTTTGAAATTACGAACCACACACATGATTGGCTACATATGTTGTAACGAACTTTGCATCGAGTGCCAGCCGCCACTGTAATACATGCAGTACATTATGGGTAGGATTTGAAGAATTATTGGCCGATTAAACATCAATCTAATATAGCATCATCCAAACAACCAGCACTGGGAAACAAATATGCACTGCACTTTTCTGTACAATGACAAGACACTGCAAAAATGCTTTATAAATACTTCAATACTTAACTACTTCATAAAACGTTTAGTTTCAGTCATTGATCCTGATTGGTCAACAGCTGTGTTTTATTTATCATAAAATAAAGGTATTACCACTACACCCAATGATTTTGTGTATCACTACACAGAACCCTTAGCAACAGGGACTATTTTTCTGCAAAAGAAAGGCTTTTAGTGATTTTACTTCATTCGAGTTGCGTTGATAATTATATATATTTATTTTGCTTTAATGTTTCTATTGTGTGGTAACCAACTATAAAAGGAATACGTTTCTCAAGGCTGTATTGTGAAAAAGGCATGGCTGAAGGGGTTGCATTGACTCCGCTTTGGATTGTGCGTTATTGCTTAAATAAATAACCTGCAAATAACTTTAATTTAAAAAAAATTATATTATCTGAAACTTCAAAAAAGGTTCACCGATTTAAGACCATGCACCATGGACACTCAAAAAATATATATATTGTAGTTCCAGTTGTATTTTGCATTTTGGGATATCTTCATTTATAAGTTTAATGGTGTTACCATAATTAAGATTAGTCTATTACATTTTTTTTAGTTATTTATGTGCCACAATACACATCTAGCTACAGTACAATAGGCTATATTATATCATGTTATAGTTTTGTAATACTTCAAAAATATATAGCCCTTTTCATTTCAGTCGTTTCATTATACTTTACAGCAGGTACAGTTTTACAAGTAGTCTTGCAACACTGGAAGCACTTATCTGTCAATGGACGCTTCAGACAAGGAGAAATACACCAATGAATAATATATTACTGTAGGTTCAACAACAGTGCAAACAAATTCATATGGAGAAGAGAGAATTGTTTAAAACAGCGCACGTTCACTTTAATGATGTGGTAAAAGCGATTTGGCAATTCTGCGACTGTCAGCTTGTAAGATAAGAAGCACACAAACGTCGAATGAATCAATACAGTCGATCAGTCAGAAAAATCTATGCTTTAAAATCACCAAACACATGTTTAAGTAAATAACAACTAACCACATGTATTGGTAAATCAAATGTCTGGTCAGGACTCGTCGGTCTGTCAGAAGTCCTGTGGCACGCGCGCTCTCTGTCTGTTTAAACTGTCTGTGGAAATCACCACACCAGTATTTATTCAATGATTTACTACAATTTTAAATAAACCAATTTGTTTTATAACTTTTTAATCGACTAAAGAACGTGGATGTAGAATTATAAAAATATCGGATTTTTAAATTTGATGTGACAGCACACAACGAACTTGATGTACTTTAATTAATATTGTTTTATACATGCATTAAATTGAATTGTTTGAATCGTTTTTCTATCACTAACTAAGTTAGCATTGATAAGAAAAGGTTAAGCAATCAGAACAGCTTGTTTTTAAGTGTTGCCTTTCGCAATAGTAACCTTCATGAACTTATACTAACGTTACCCTTAGGCTTTAACCTTACTACTTTTCCATATTTCGTCAACAAATACAGAATTGAGTTCACGTGTTTATATTTGTAAACTCAAAATAAATGTCGCTTTTAGTGAACTGTCAAGTTTTACGACAAAACAAAAGAAACCAATCGATTTTAAACTGTCCAAAACTCAATTTAAAAGCAGCAGAGGAATAAAAAAGTGCAATACCTGGACGCGTGATTATTTTCGCGAAAGTCCCTAATCTGCCATCTGCAGCCGTTCATCTTCTTCAGCCAAACACAACGAGATTGAATCCCAGTGCAGGATTAACACACCTACAGTAATCCAAAACTGACCGGACTATATCACATCTACTGTTTTTATGATATCGCTTAAATCGCTGATGGTGACACACATGAGTTTGACTCAAGGATCTGTAGACTGAAGTGTTCAAAGTGAAGCTGTGAAGCGTCTGTCCGCCTGCATCATCCTGACGTCACTCTGCCTATATCACAAAACCACAAAGCATTTACAATTTGCTCAAAACCGCTTTACAATTTAACTTATTTTAATTATACATTCAGTGAATAAAACAGTTCAGCCTAAAACAATTTTACGTAAACGTAATATAATTAAAATTAAATTAAATACGTAGAGAATTATTTTCATGGTATGTTATGTTACGAATGTCAATTTCTAGTTTGGCACCTACAATAAAGTTTTTGATTATTTCCACTTGTATTTAAAAAAAAAAAAAAATTTGACTTTTTGTGACAAGATTCCCCCTGTTGTACTAATGTACATCACAGTTGGTGCCTTGGTGTTCATTTAAAACGAGATTATATACCAGCATTGAGAAGAAGACAAGCATTTGTGTATCTTTCTTATGTAATTCACATCAACCTTGTGACATCTTTCTCATGTGACAGCACAATAAACTTTGCAAACTCCAGAGACCTAAACTTTTATGAAACTGATAGGTCTATATTTTTATCCAATAAGTAGTATTACTGGTGCATTCAAAGAAAACTGCATTGAGGGACCGAATTACGTAACACAGGGAGCAGTAAGTCACTTACCATATACAGTATACAGTGTCATGGCTGAGGAATAACTCCATAACCTTTATTTCCTTCAACATGCAAGATCAGATAGCCATCATGCTACAAACACACTGTGCCTGAGATCCATTACAGTGTTATGTCTGTAGGAATCCAGTCCCCTCTGGTGTCAGATTTATTTTGTATGTGAACAATCACTGGGAGGTCCCCAATTAATCTCAACACCACACACCGTGCAATACCATCGTCCATTTAATCCCAGTGAAACCATAAAACATTATTAGTGGTGCTTGCTAAGAAAACTTTGTATTAGTGCTTACTGTATACTGTATGATGGGTTAGGAATAAAACAAACTCATAGTAGCTAAATTTATGTCTGGTGTGGAAAATTGCATAGTACAAAATAAACAAAACGCAAGTATAGTACCTTTTACAGTATTTATTAGACAAAATAATTTAGAAAAAGGTCAAGATAGTAGGCTATTATGGAAGCTGGGTTTTATTTGAATATACAAAAGCATAAATATATATATATATATATATATATATATATATATATATATATATATATATATATATAATAAAGCATATTTGTTTATAATATTTGTTAATCCTCTTTTGTGGTAATTTTTTTAGTTATTGCCATGGACTTTATGTTCATAAACTTTGCACATCATTTTTGCCAAGCCTCCATAAAGGGATGGTTCACCCAAAAATAAAAATTCTGTCATAATTTTCTAACTTTCATAATGTTACAAATCTGTATACATTTCTTTGTTCTGATGAATGCGGAGGAATATATTTTGAGGAATTTTGTATTAAAACTGATCATGAGCCCCATTCACTTCCATAGTAGGAAAAGAGAATACTATGGAAGTGAATGGGGCTCCTGAACGGTTTGATTACAGAGAGAATTTTCATTTTTTTGGGCAAACTATCCCTTTAAATTCTTAACGGGGCATATGATGAAAATCTTTTTTTAGGTTTAAGTGCTAAAACTGGGTCCCCAGTGCTTCTATCAATCTAGAAAATGTGTAAAAGATCAACCCAGTAACTTAGTTTTGGTAAACCATTCTCTACAAGCATGTGAAAAAATAGCTCATTGAAATGTGGTTTCCCCTATGATGTCAGAAGGGATAATACAGCCCCTTAATCTACACTATCCAACCATGGCACTGCCTTTTAGTGCAGAGATCAGCTCAATTGCATTTAAAGGGACACACCCCAAAACAGCAAATTTTTGCTCACACCTACCAAGTGGCAATGTTAACATGCTATAATAATTTATCTATATGGTACTTCACATACGCACTCTGGGGATATCAAAGATTTTTTTACATCTAAAAAAAAGTCTTGTAAAATGTCCCCTTTAAAGCAACACTATGTAGTTTTTTTACCTTTAAATAATGTCTCTAAAATTATTTCAGTGACAGAACAACTTTTAACTGGACAAATTGTACTGTTGCTGCAACCTGAGCAGCCTCCTAGCTGCTACAAGCACACTATGAAGGTGGCGGTGGAGGGTAGGAAACACAGCCCCGCCCCTCCCCCTGCCTGCAGAAGAGTGTCTGATACCAGGCACTGTTGCGCTTTTCAACCACATGGGGGAGCTGTAAGTCATTTTTACATGGAAACTACATAGTGTTGCTTTAAGCTTTGGTTTATACTCCATACTCAATAATGCATTTCAAATTAAAACATTTAAATATAGATTGGAGATAACAATAGTTCAAAGTTTTTTGGCCAGCACGGTATATTAAAGGGACCATGTCACAAAACTTTTTTAAGATGTAAAATCAATCTTTGCTGTCCCCAGAGTACACATGTGAAGTTTTAACTCAAAATACCATATAGATAACTTATTATAACATTTTAAAATGTGCTGTTTTGGGTGTGTCCTTTAAAATGCAAATGAGCTGATGAAATTCAAACACTGATCGCAATGATGGTGATTTGTTGCAATTGAAACTCAGTTGTGATGTCAATTATTTTTTCTCTTCCTCTCTTTCTCTCTGCACTAAATGACTGTGCTGTGGTAGTGCAGATTAAAGGGCGGTATTATTATAATAAGATCTCCTTATGACATCATAAGGAGAGCCAAATTTCAATGACCCAATATTTCACATGCTTGCGGAGAATGGTTTACCAAAACTAAGTTACTGGGTTGATCTTTTTCTAGGTTGATAGAAGCACTGGGAACCCAATTATAGCACTTAAACATGAAAAAGTCAGATTTTCATGCCATGGCCCCTTTAAACTTTTGGACATAGCTTCGCCTGTCCTGTAGTACCTTACCAATGAGTCAGAATGGCCGACTGACTTGAAAGCAACACTTTAGCAGCCATCCAGCAATGGCCAAGCAACCACCTGTACATTAATACATTGTTTATTTATAACCAATATTTTAATGCTTTGACTACAAAAGAAATAGTATTTTCCAAGAATAACAGTTAATTTAACAAACATTGACCTTTTGTATTGCCTTATAGCAAGCATTTAGAACACCAGAGTTAGTAACATGAGGTGGCCGGTTATGCATGGGAATATTTTTTACAGCTTCTTTCTCCCAAAAATTGCAATAAGGTAAGATTGATTGTCTAAGAGCGTCTAACAGAACTCAACTGACAAATTTCTCCAGACGTTTTTTACTTTAACACCATTTCCCCGATTACCAACCTCCTCATTATGCTTCCCTGACTCAATCCGAACACTATATTCAGCAGATGGCTTTGAGCAATTCACATCTTCAATCGTGATCTCCTGCTTACCGTGACACTGTGATCATCACTATGTGGGAGGCATCAAGCCCACGGGTGCATCCTCTCTAGGGTGCATGTGAAATGCCAAGCATTAATAAATGCCACTGTTATGGGTTACTGACCCCATGAGTGACTAGCCTACCCCCCGAGCTACAGTATAATTGCCAAGCATGATAATTTGAGAGTAGAAATTGTAATCCAAACAATTATCAGCTACAGTGATACGATTTACATTTGTTACAATTAGATGTTATGATTTTTGGGTGGACAAAGGAGGTCAAAGAACAACAGTTTATGCCCCCTCCATGCACCTTCACACTAACAGCCAACAAACAATAACTGATCATTTAAAAATCAGTTCAGATAACATAACCTGCTAGTCAATAAAGATCAATTTGATCTCTGACTGGTAGAATGCTTAGTTATAAAAAGTTAAGTTGTTTTAAAGCATTTTATCTCAATGGATGGTCGGTTTTGTACTCAGCCTAACCTGGTTAATACTAACTAACCCTGTGCCATGTTGTGACATCACAAGCTGCACTTTTTGAAAAAGTGAAGGATAAAAAACAAGAATTGTGATGCTCAGCAAAACTTCAAAGGACTTATTTTTCCCCGTTTGCTATGAACTTTGCCCCACTGCAAAGTTCAACGCTCCACTTTGTAGATAAACTTCGGTGATTCAGACTAACAACAAATTCGCTCTGTTTATTCACCCTGAGAAAGAGTAAAGACCAAAAATAGCTTTTACAAGGCTGCTCCGACAATATGGTTTCTGTCATGTACACACATGAAGAGTTGTACTATTTGGCAATGCTTTTGGAAATTTGGCAGAACGACCACTTATTGACAGATTAATTGGCGTGGCCGACATATCGATCTGTCAATACTTGCAAAGCAATGCTGACGTTGTCTCCCCTCCAATACTTGAATAAACTTTGAACATCAGCCAGTGTGAGCAGTAGCTGGAAGGGGGTGAGAAGTCCCTGAAGTATTTTTTGTTGCAGGTCCAGCTGTCCGGACTCTCATGCACAGAAACACCAGGCCAGTGTCGAAATGTGAACACTTATACTGATAAAAATATACTCCTGCAGCCATTACACTAAACGTGCAGCTGCTTTCTCTGATACTGGGAACTAGTACTGATTGTGGTTCGATAAATGTCTCACATTTTTAAGGTTTTAAAACTTATTCCAAAACTGATCGGATTTTTAAAGTCAAGGGTTTTAAATTGGGCTGGTGAATACTCCTAATTTGTTATTATCCGCGGAGGACATTATGCTGAATGAGGAGCTTGCTGATGGCTCCTAAGTAGATAACAATTTACCAAATTGCTCTGAGGTTTTGATTCACTTTTTCAGAATTAACTGATTTGGTGAACTGAAATTGCTATCATACTATAAAGCCAATAAGGAGATTGCATCTATTGTCCTCACATTTATTGCCAAAGTGCAACATGTTTAGATCTCGGGAACTGTAAAAAAATTCCGTAGAAATGACAATGTTATTGCAGCTGGGTTGCCGGAAATTTACCGTAGATTTAAATTTATGTTATTTACTGGCAACAGTTTGTTCAAAGTTAAATACATTTTAAATATTAACCAGTCTTTATCTTTACAGAATAAAACTATACAATAACAGCCTCATGCAAAGCATTCTGGGAATCAGAAATCATCATCAACCTTTTTCTGTTTTTTGCTTCAGATTTTGTTTCCCTGCACTTCAATATAATGCTGATAGAGGGCGCTATTATTCAAAGTCAATACATTATGTCATAAAGATTTTTGTAAAAGTTGCTAAAACACAATTTTTATTCAGAAACCACAAGTAAAACTATAGGCTAAATCACATAGAAATAGATCAATGTGTTATCATGGTCCAGACTTCGCCTATTATAGTTTTTCACAGTGGTATATTTCTCATCTCAGACTTGTTCAATCTTCACATCATTGTGTCAGTTGTGCACATCAAAAAGCAGATTCTCATTTCTTTGAAGAAGTTGCAAATGCTTCGGTGCATGCAAATGAATATGTACAGTTCTCTGCCGTTTCCTACATTATTCATTGTTTATGTCATGTTGATCAAAATGTATTATAATGAGTCTCTGTTGAATAGTCTCACCCCCACAACATTTGGACAAGTATGAGTCTTTACATGCAAAACGGTTGAACAAGTTATCATAATATGTCAAGCATATTTCTATACATTTCCATTACTTTTTCCTAAATCTTTACAATTGGTAAATTGTCACCTTTTTAGACACTCCAAACGCATCTCATCCCTGAACAAGAGAGGGGTTAGACTGGAGATGACCTATGTATGTGATATAGTTTCATCGCTCCAACATCATCAGGCAATGGTTTACGGCCCACAACAGGATGCTGATGGAGTTCCTCTCACCCCAATTCCTTAACCCCACTGAGGAATTTTTCTCAGCATGGAAATGGAAAGTATGATTGCCAGACACTGTACACAAATGACCCTTCTGGCTGCCATGGATGCATCGCAAGAGAAGATATTCATGATGTGGATGAGAATTGTGGCCCAACAGACAGGAATGTGTAAAGTAATTCAGTGCATGTACCCTAAGGAGATTGTCCTGTGTTCACATTTTTACTTTTGTTTTATTCTTTGCGCTATGCAGTGTTGTCTTTTCCTTTCTGTATGGCAATGACATGGTCTGTCAACAAATTACAGTAAAAACTATAAAAGCATAAATGTGAATCTTGTCCAGTTTCTTGCAATCAAACTCACACATACACTAAGGTGTAACCTACAATTTACATTTATTATTGTTTGCCATCAAAACTTTAGCCATAGTTTACTTTGGAGGGATGTTCTGATGTAAACTATTGCTAAAGTTTTGATGGCAATTTTTTTTTATACATTTATATTGACAGCATGACTAAGCAATTTGACTGTCTTATCCGTACACAATGACACAAGGACACAGATATTTACTTTTGAGAGATGAACTAAGGTTTTTGAGCAAGAGACTGGCTTTTGCACATAATCCATGGTGTTTTGTACAAATTGTTTTGAGAAACGCTCTTACTGTTTTGCAAATGTCAAGGATGATTCAAGAAATATACCAAAGCGACTGAGGAAAAACTGTAATATAAACACTCTCAAAATGTCACATTTTCATACAGTAATTAACATGCAAAAGTAGTACATTCTGTCATTGTACATGTACAAAGTAAAAGTTGGATCAATTTACAAAAATCACTTCAACTGGTAACGCCTTAAAATGTTTACGGAAATTTTCTCATCCTAAGTGAAACATTTAAATGTCTTTGTTTTGATGAACATGAAGGATGAAGAGTTTGGTTCCAAAACGTGATAAATGCCATTAAAAAAAGATCAGTATTGTATGGTCAGTATTGAAGTTAATTCTTAAGTTGATTTTTAAAAAATATTTGAGATGTTACTAATTGAAGTAATTAGAAGCATTCGAGAATAATTCAAGCTTTTTCCACCTTAAACTTTTTACTTAAAGTTAAAAAATGTAAGTTTATAAAACTATTTTAGGTGTTACCAATTGAAGCAAGTTCACTTTTTACAGTCTATATGAATCATATTCAGCTGAGCAACTTCCATTAAGATTTTTATATAAACCTCACAGCATTTTAGCCATCACAGAGGCTTTCCAAAAGACAGGTGTGATTTCTCAATCCAACATTTCAGGGATAATTTTAGGTAAAATGGATATTTTATGTCTCGCTTATGTCTTTTCTCTGTCTGGTTACAGAGAAATCTGACTGGAAATCAGTTTCTTTTGCAAAGATTTTTTTTTCATGAGAGCTGGCAATTTTATTACCCCAGAGGGACTCTGAAGTTTGTCAATGTTTTATGAAAAAGCATCAAAAAGTGTTTTGGCAGAGATGACAGAATGACATGAGTTTGTATCAAAGGTCAGATAATACATTAACAACTTAACCAGAATGAAACAAATAACTTTGGATTCGTCTCAAGGCACGTTCTTTGAAAATAGTTACTCTTCACTGTGAATGTGACGACTGCCAAAATCTGTCTTTCATTAAAAACACTGACAGATTAGCAACCCAAACAACTTGGCTCACGCTTACTGGCACATACAATGAGAAGAAACTAAAAAAAAGGAGTTTGGCCCACCACAGAGTTTGTATATATACAGATAAAAGATGCCCAATGGCCATGACATAAATGAAAGTTATTAGCGAATTAAAAAACAGTCCACACAAGCCAGAAAGCTGTAGGCTATTTATCAAGCAATAGCTCCCTAATTTTCTGGTTCAGTGTGAGGAGACGTAATCTGTTTCTTTCTGAAGCAGAAACTCATTTGGGATCTTGCAATAAAATGAACATTTGTATGTACAATACTTTAGATGGATGAGCAGAGAAACATCATCTAAGACAGTGTTGAATAATGAAAAAATAAATGAATATTTCAGATGTTTTTCTAAGCCGACCACAGCAGGGATAGAAATATGTTTCAACACAGTGCATATAAAAGTTGTTGTTTTCTTTAAATGATTAATACTCTTGATCATTTGTCACCTAAATGATATTACAATATATAACGCAGACTCCCTGTTGTTTTAGGGAAATATTAAAGGGGTCATATGATGAAAATGTTAGCATTGCCACTTTGTAGGTTTGAGCAAAAATGTGTCGTTTTGGGTGTATTTTTTAAAATGCAAATGAGCGGATGAAGTGCAAACACTGATCACAATGATGGTGGTTTGTTGTAATTGAAACTCTATTGTGCTGTCAAGTCCAAAAATGTGTCGTTTTGGGTGTGTTTTTTAAAATGCAAATGAGCGGCTAAAGTGCAGATACTGATCACAATGATGGTGGTTTGTTGTAATTCAAACTCTATTGTGCTGTCAAGTCCTTCCTTTCTCTTTCTTTCTCTCTGCACTAAACGGCAGTGCAGTGGTTGGAGAATTCAGATTAAGGAGGCGGTATTATTCTAATAAGATATCCTTATGACATCATAATGAAAGCCAAATTTCAATGACCTATTTTTGCTCACACCTACAAAGTGGCAATGCTAACATTTTCATCATATGACCCCTTTAATTAGTTTGACTATGAACTTCTTCTACCTACCCTGCATAACTTTATTGTTAGGTTCTTAAGACCATTCAAAATAATGTTATTTTACAATAACATTCAAACATCATGTCAATTAAAATGAATGCCAAATATCAATGACAAAAGTTTTTTGGTAGCCAACACATTAGTGTCATAAACACACCCAGTTAGCATGCAACCATTGAAACAATGTTAAAAATCGTTGTTTTGTCAATGTTAATACCATTGAATCAATATCACACTTGCACCCTCCATTAATATTGAAAAAATATTGAAATTTCAACAAATTGCCATTATCGTGATCTGTGTTTGCTTTAGTTGGGCCCTTTACTCTTGTGTTTTAATGGTAAGTCTTCTTTGGCTGCTGAAGCAGTGTTTTAAAATACATCTGCTATGGCAAAAAACAAAGATCTGATGTTATCAAGTAGTTTCATTCTTGTAGATATACCTAAATAATATTAATGAAATACTGTTAAAGATGTGTAAGAAATGGATATTACAGTACTACAAAGCTTCATTCGGCAATTTATGCTGGGTATCATCATAGTACTAAACTAATTTATGACTCCCACCATGCATTGCTGTTGATCGTTTTATCTGAATTTGTTTGATGATTGTCACCATTATCGAGATTTGTAGGATGAGTAATGATGTCTGAATGTGTCAGCATTTTTTCTGTTTGTCTTGTCACAGTGGATTTACAAATCAGAACATTATAATTGTCAAAAATGGATCAACATAATCATGTAAAACCGCTTAATTTTATATTATCTTGACATCTTCACAAAAAGCAATCACTTTCAACTTTACTTTGAAACACATCTTTCTTTACCAATGCACACGCGTTTCTACACAAACACATACAAACACTAAAAAAGAAAATAAAGATTTAACTTAGTGAATTTCAAGAGTCAATGACCCAACTTAAGCAAACACTGATCACAATAATGGTGATTTGTTGAAATTTCAATATGTTTTTTCAATATTAATGGAGGGTGCAAACGTGATATTGATTCAATGGTATTAACATTGACAAATCAATGATTTTTAACCTTGTTTCAATGGTTGCATGCTATCTGGGACATGCATTCGTATGTAAAATTAATTGACGGGTGCAAACGAGCAGCAACATTATTGTGTATGGAAGGGTATGCTTGTTAGCTGTATGCAATATGCGCTTAAGAAAACGTGTCCTTTGAATCTAAAGGGAGCAATTAATTTAAACCTGTGGTCAACACTGTGGTTTTTGATGAATGATTCCATTTAATAGATCAATGGTTTAGCAGATTTTATATGTATGAGGGGCAGTGGGACACAAAATGAAATGGTGGGTTATTTATGAGGACGCAGAGAAAGCCTTCATCCTTCATAAGCATTGTAGAGATACAGTAGATGAATTAACAAAAAAATGTTGTGGTCTGAGATGGGATGCAATGCAATTCAAATCAAAATTCTGATTCATAAGTTGGAACATGAGCTTTAAAACAGTGTTCCTGTAGCTCAGTGGTATGCAGTAGTAACACAAAAGGATGTGGGTTTAATCCCATACTGATAAATGTAATGGATAAGTGTCTGACAAATGCATAAATGTAAATGAATTGTGTACAGTATATGATTCAATTTATCTTCATCTGAAATAACACTGACAATGAAAAAAAAAATGTTGTGATTGTTGCGGGCAAAAATCCTTGATCTTGCGACACATTTTATTAAAAAATGCGATATAATATAAGGGATATTTATAAAATTTTATGTGACCAAATTGCGGGAACTTGCAAAAATTGCGGGAACTTGCAAAAACTGCCAGTAGCGCCTCACTGCAGAACACGACATCCAGGGGGCGGGGTTGGATTTAGATCCAGGGGTGGAGCTGGATCCAGATCCAGAGATCCCATTGGTCAGCAGTTTTACCACAAGACACCTCATACCATTTCCGCATTAAGTCGTAACTAAATTAAATTATTATTTTGACATAAAAACAAACTTTACTTATGACTACAATAAAAGTAGTGACTTAAGGGTGAAATTTAAGTTTTTTTGCTATAATGTTATGGAGAAAAACATTTCGGGGAAGCCTACTATGAGTAATCTTACCACATGCAGTTTAAGACCTATGAATGGATACAGTATAAATATGCATAATTATAAAAATATATAGGCTATGGCATGTTATTTAGAAATTAAAAAATTGAATGTTTACCTTGTATGGACTTTGAACTTGTTTTAACGCGTCTTTGCTTAAAGCCATTAGGAAACAGGTTTCATTAGTAAATGTTTTACTTTTTTTTGCTAATAAAAGATATCAAATAAATTTGTTTTTATTTTTACTCGTATACGAATGATAAATATTAACATAAACATTTGAATCAATTTATTTGAGACTTCTTGGACTATTAGGGGGCGTATAGATCAAGACTTTTATGCCTGCGGCTGTCATATGTTTTCAGTTATTTTCAATGAAAATGCTTTTCAAAAATGCCAGCTGATGGTAGGTTTTTTGCCTGCACCCTGTATTTTTCCATGCTAATGGTGCATTCACACCAGATGCGGTAGAGGCGCCAAGCGCGAGTGATTTACATGTTAAGTCAATGCAAAGATGCAAATATGCTGCAGTGCGTTAAGCGCGAATGGCGCGGTGCAGACACGCGGATGGGGCGAATTGAGCATTGTCACGTGATCAGCACAAGTTGAAAAATCTGAACGTTAACCAATCAGGAGCAATTGCTCTAGCAGTGAAGTGATAACAGGAAACAAGCAGAGGCAGAAAAAAACAAAACAACAATGGAAGACAATCATCATTGCTACAAAAGAAATATTCCAGGAATTAAAAGGATCTTGTTTGGAAGAAAGGGAGTGAGGAGGTCGAACAATCTGGAAAGTTTACTCAATTTGAGCTGTATAAGCCCCTCCCATGACGCAAATTTATGCGTGAATGTCTCGAATGACTATAATTTCGAATGAAGCGAGTAAACTCAAAATGTTCAAGCGTCCAACTATGCGCAAATAGCGCATTTTTGCCACCTCTTCCGCGTCTGGTGTGAACGCACAGTAAATGCTGAGCACCTAGAGATAAAAAAAATTAAACTTTGGGTGAAACACTTGGCTCGTTGATGTCATTTTTCAATCGGTCGTCGAATCAGTGGTGGAGGGGCGGGACAAATATCAAAACAATTAAATGTGCATAAATCAACCACTGATGAATAAACGCTGGCCAGCCCCACAGTTGGCGTACGCTGGGCATTTTTAGCCACGTTTAAACGTTTTGGTGTACATGCCCCCTTAGACCTAATATACGTATGATTGGGATATTTTATGTTTATTAGAGTAGTGTCACCTTCATTATAATAGCAAACTCTATTAGGTGTTTTGTGTGAGAAACAATATTTGTTTCATACAGTCAGGAGGAGGCGGCAGGCAGTAACAAGTTAGATTACTAGATTTAGATACAAGTAAAGACTCATTTAGATCTATAGTCTGATCCATATAAAGATCCCTCATGTACACCAAGAATCACATTATTGTGTTATTGTGCAGTAATCATTCCCATTCAAGCCTCTTAGCATGTTAAGATGCTTAATTGCACTATAATGAATCTTTTAGATGCATCTGTGTAGAAGTAGGTCAGTCGTTATGGGGTACATGCTATTGTATACTGAATAACTTAATAAGCATTTTCAACAAAAACACTAAATGAGGTATATAAGGTAGAGGTAATGTTGGATGTGAACTTGTTTTTATAACCTCATCATGTGATCTCCCAAACTGAATTTGTATAACTTATGTATGTATACATATTCACATTTTTATGCTTCTGAATTTAGTCTAGAGCCTAATATTGTTTTTCCCAGAAAGAGAAATCCATCACATGCTCAATGCAATGAAACAACAACAGGACACAATGTAGTGTGTCATTCACAGACAGATTTATTTCAGTTTGCTGTCAAGCTTGGCAAGAGTCTCAACTCGCAGCTGCTGTAGAGATGTTTGTGATTTTGTTTTCTAACCCACGTGTTCTTCTTTCTTCCCATTAACACTCTACAAAAATAAATATATTACTGTTTATAAACAGTAAGGGGTTGGGCACACCAAAACTTTTAAACGCGGCTGAAAACGCCTGGAGGACACCGATTGCCAGCTGTTTTTCAGAGTGTCAGCTTTCTTCAGCTGAGCGCTTTGGTAATGTCCCGCCCCTCCTCCACTGTGATTGGAGGGCCTTGTGAGAACTGACATTGACGAGCGAAGCTTTTCTCCCAAAGTTGAATCTCTTTCAACTCTTGAAACTCAGCGCCGAGCGCGGAACAACAGCCGGGTGCCGGTTTTCAACGCGGAAAAAACCTGCTAACTGAATTAGCTTAAGCCTATATTAGCTTTAGCCCCTATGAGTCTGCTGTCGGGCGCTATTTCTTTTATTTTTAATACAACGTTTTCTTACTTATTGCATTATAACAAAAGTTTAACTGAAAAATGTACATGAATTTCAGATTTTTTGCATTTGGTTTGCTTTAAACATCAAATAGTTAATCAGGTGATATTAGGTGGGATTTGAATCAGAGATGCTGCCAATTTTGTATCGAGTATCCATCAGTGAAAAGGCTGTAAGCGCTGTGCCACACATCATTAAATACTGTCTCATCATTATTCAATTAAGTCCAATCTGATTTGGATAAAACAAACAATGATTCGTACAGAAACAACCATGATTATCATCAGCAACCACATTCAGGCTGAAAACGCTTGAAGTTTGCCAATATTAAATGTGCACAAACTCCATCATCCATGAATCTCCTGAAGGTCACAGGTTTTTAAAGTGTACGTCTAACAACATGATGTTATTAACATACGATGCTTTGATTTGGAAGTCACGAGCAGTAACCTAGGAAAGTATTGTCCTATCTGACAGGTAGTTCATAAACAGAGTGTATAATCATTTTGAGAGTCTGGGCAGGTGTTTATATAGAGAGACACAGTTGTTATCTCATCTTGGCCCGGGGTTGAGGTTGTGGCCTCTGTCCCACATGCCTGAAAATAAAAATAACCCACGGCCCCAGTGCACGTCTCCTGTCGTCTGTCACAACACCACTCTCTCTCTCTCTTACTCTCTCCCTCTCTCTCTCTCTCTCTCTCTCTCTCTCTCTCTCTCTCTCTCTCTCTCTCTCTCTCTCTCTCTCTCTTTTTCTCTCTCTCTCTCGTACGCTTTTATGTGCCCACATTCCCCACCTTCTCCATTAGCGACTGTCAGAATACTTATTTCCAACCACTGTACTTGACTTGTTTCAATGGCTCTGCAGGGTAAGCATTTTCTGTAATGCATGCTATCCATAGTAAAGTCTCCTGCTTCTGTTTTTCTTGAAATGAAATGCGTTTCTATTTAATAATATACACTTGCATATTGTTATTACCGGAGCGCCATTTCAAAATTTACACATGAATACATTTGGCTTTCTCAGAAATCCATTTATCCAGTGGCAAGTCATCAGTTTCTGTTGTTCTCACCTATTTAGAAAGATAATGTATGTAAAATTGTATACTTGAGTGCAACAACATGAGCTTACAGTAAAGAGACAGAAAAGGTATAATCATATGAATTATTATGTTGCCTACACCTTACATTGAGTAAGTCGCTTTGGAAAAAAGAATCTGCTACATGCGTCAATGTAAAGGTAATCTAAACATTATTATGTAAAAACAACTTTCTTACTTATAGTTCTTGTTTCCTGAAGTTGTATTTCTTCCTCACACAGTTTGTTTGCTTGTTTGTTTTCCTTGGTCTATGGGTCACACACTCCTAAAAATGCTTCACAATGCCAGAATCTTTTCTGTCATCAGACTGCAGTAAATTTTTCTGCTTATACAGTACCACAATTACCACAAACATTGCTCTGGTGGTTATTTTAAGACATTTGACAAGTTAGGTGTGCGTTTTACAGAAAAATAATCAACATTCATGGAACAATTCTCAACCAATCAGAATAAAGCATTCATCAGACCCATGGTAAACCAATTAGCGAAAAAGCAAAAAAAAGAGAGCTTGTATTAAACTTACCAGGAGACCCATAATTTAACTCATAGTAGATATTACAGTTAAATGCACTGTAGCTAAAAGTTTTGCAACCAGACTAATTTTATAGAAAACATACATTTTGTAATGCATGACATTTTTCAGAAGAAGAACAAAACCGCAAGCTTTTGGAACCAAAACTATAAGGGTGGATTCAAATACAGCGGTTCAAACACCTAAATGACTAAAGAAATGTTAACAGTAAGATGGTGTAAAACTTTGGCTTTCTTGTCAATTACCACCCTTCTGCAACTTATACCAATGATGGAAATAGGTGCAAAATATATAAGTGGAGTTGAGTGTCATCCGCATATCAGTGGTAGGAAAGCCATGTTTTCGAATTACAGAACCCAGGGATGTCATGTATATCGAAAAGAGCAGTGGTCCAAGCACGGAGCCTTGAGGCACCCCTGTATCAAGACTTTGGTGTTTGGAGACCCCACCTTTCCAGAACACCCTTAATGACCACCTGAGAGGTACGACTTGAACCATAGAAGCGCTGTGTCAGAGACACCCATAGCCACGAGGTTCAACAGGAGGATGTGGTGATTGACTGTGTAAAAAGCGGAAGATAAGATCAGCACAGATGATTTGGAGGCTGCCCTTGCCTGCCTTAGGGCTTCAATGACTGAGAGCAGCGCAGTCTCAGTGAAGTGACCGCTTTTGAAACCAGACTGATTGCTATAAAGTAGGTTATTTTGTGTGAAGAAAGAGGAGAGCTGGTCAAACACCACGCCTTCAAGAGTCTTGGCAATGAAGGGAAGGAGAGAAACAGAGCTCATTTATAGAACAGCCCAAAGGAGGGTGAGGAAAAGAAGAAGAAGAAAGAAGCCCAACCGTCAGGTGCATCCCAATTCAGGGGCTGTGGCCTTCCAAGGCCGTATTTGAAGGCAAATGACATCACTGGGCCGTGATGAAGGCTGTCCCATTTCGAAGGCTTCTTCGCTTACAAGCATAGTGGGCATGAACATCAACTGAAGCAACTCCCCTCATAGGCTAGACCGTCTCATTTCAGTTTGCTTGATGAATTTTAGAGGCAGCTTTAAATATCGAAATTTGACTTCAGAGTCCGTGGCTTTAAAAGGATCCAGACCCTGAACTGGGATGCACCCCTTGTCTTTTATCCCTTTCGTTGACCATGTGCCCAAGCCCAACATGGCACATTCAAACTGACCAATCAGAAGACCACCTTTAAGCCCCACTGTACTGGATATACAACTCTGCCAATAGTCTTTCATCACTATCAGCAGATGGTGCAGGACGGATATGAGAACAAGTAATAAATCCCTACATTTTCAATATTACAGCATTCATATCCTTACATTTACATTTTTTGAAAGCTGAACTCAAGGACCATTATCAGCCATGTGCATTAATTTGCATTCATGTGTTGGTCTGTCATGTTAATGCCAAGTTACATGTGCGTAACAGTGTTAGAGAAGCATTTGGAGAACTTTCCAAAACACTTTGGTGCCATCTCTGCCAAGCAGCATGAACTAATGGACTGGCTTCGGCAGTGCCCGCTGCTCTCCATTGCCTCTTCATCTTAAAAAGCTGAAAAAGGATCATGTTCCCCATTGTGTTTTAGTACAGACTGGCCCGGGCTACTCCATTAGCATAATGTCTGACAGAAAATCGTGCCTTATCTTTGCTGTCTGAAGGATTGAATGTGGAAACTTTCAAATACATCAAATTAAAGCTCTGATAGCGTGAGCGCTGATGCATGCTTGGAAATACAAGAAGTCATTGGCCATTATTGAAAGCTTGGTTGAACAGAAATAGACGCTGTAAATTTAATTTGAAGATAAATTTACTCTCCATAACATAAGCGGTCCTTTGATTCCTCCCTAAGATGAAATGGTATAAATAGTCCGTAATTGATACACTTAAATGAATTGAAGTCTTATGTACGTCTTCTATAAAAAAATTTTTTTATCCAGCATGGATAATATAATATAATATAATATAATATAATATAATATAATATAATATAATATGGAACTACAGATATACAGAAAGCTTTATGTAAATACAAAATTAAAGAAGTGATTTATTGTAGAGAACACCATTTTTTATTAATTTAAACCAAGGTAAGTCTGGTTAGCATGACCCTCACTAGTCTGCTGTCAAAAAAAAAAACATTTTTCTCTGAATATTTTTTTTTTGGTGGTGCTCTTAAAGTGTGATAATAACATAGCACTGTCATACATCCAGAGTGATGGTTTGAAGTCCATTACATAACCTAACCGTTCCCTCTACTTCACACATTTCATTTAAAGAACCTTATAAACATGTGAAATGATCTGCATGAGTGGCCATAGCAAATGAGATTTCTGTCTCTCTCACTCTCTCTCTCCACAGCGCTCATATCCTTGATGTGTTTTCTCAGCATAACTTTTGTCACTTTCTCATACCTTTTAAAGGGGCCTCGTGGGCAGCCTAAGTACATGAGAGAAGCAACTGAATGTGCAATTACAGTCTGTAAGCATTTTAACGGCATGCTATTTTGCTATGTCTGCAATTTTGAGCTTTAACACTGAAAGTGTTTCCATTGTGTGAAATTGGTACAGGAACTAAAAATGACCCTATAGTCAATCATAAGCAATATGCACACCTCTAATTATGTGAGATAACACTGACTGACCTCTAGTAGGGTCAAAACCACAATAAAGTGCATTTGGTGTCCTCATCAGAATCACTCGGTTATTTTGAACAAAATGCAAACTAATGAAATTTAAAGGTTTTATTAGGTTGATGGGTTTAAATGGCAAAACATTTACACCCATTCATGGGCGTCAGAACTATTATACTTTTTACACTGCAAAAAAATGACTTTCTTTCTATAGTATATTCAACTTATTTTCAGTACAAATATCTAAAAATTCTTAAATTAAGAGGCATTTTCTTGATGAGCAATATTACCTAAGAAAATACCTGAAAAAAGTGAATTTTTTTATTCTGAAATAAGTTAAAATAAGTAAACTTTTTTCTTAAACACTTAATTGAAGAAAACATTTCTCACCCCATTGGCAGATTTCTTTTTTTTTTTTTGCCTTTTTAAAGGACAAGTTTGGTATTTTACACTTAAAGCCCTTTTTTCAGATTGTTTATGATGAAATAGAACGGCTTTGACTGAAATTTGGAAATATGATGCTGGCCTGAGAATTTTCGGTTTCTGTTGTATTCCCCCTCACCACTATAATGGCTGTAAAGGTGCACTAGAACAATCCTTTCTAAAATGCATTAAACTTTCGTTTACAAAGACGTGAAACTCGCCGAGTGGTCAGGGGTGTTTACTGGTATGCTCACACAAAAATCGCAGCAAAAGATGCTTTCCAACAGGTTTTATCGTAGTTTTTTGTCCAACTCCATTGACTTGTATTAGATGTGCTGTGAGGTACTGTCATGACTGCTGGGTGATCGATGGCTGTGTGATCTGTGTGTGTGTGTGTGTGTTGTTTACCTGTGGTGCCGGTTCCTCGTGTATTCACTAACTCCGCCCCCTTGTTTCGGTAATTGTTCACCGGTGGTGTCTCGTTTACCTTTCCCTTTATATTGCACGTAGTCCTGTCCTTCGTTGCGCGCTCATTGTTTTATCACAGTCCTGCTGCCCTGCCTTGTCTTGTCAGTCGTTCTCTGTTTTCTCCTCTATTACCCCAGGTTTGGTTTCGGCGTTCGGAGACGCGTCTTCACCCGGACCGCTCGCTTGTGGAGTACTGGAGTTAGTGACTTTGTTTGTCTCTCGCTACAGCTGGTTCGCTTCGTCTTTAGGCGGTATACCAGCTGTCTCCCTTTCTCTCCGGTTTGCATCTTCACCCGTGAGTGGAGTTCACCTCATTACCATTGTGGATTATTGACTCTTCGACTGTTGTTTCTCGGAACCACTGGTTCGCTTCGTTTTTAGGCGGTGACCAGTGGTTTTCGAGTGGCCCTATTACATCAGGATTTCACAGTGGATTACCCGTCTGAGAACTTGGAGTTTCCATCTTCCATCGCCGCTTGTCATCCACCTGCAGGAGGGCGTGTATCATCTTTCTGTTGTGTGTGGTGATTGCGCTGGCGTTCTCGACGGAGTGCGTGGGTGGCTCTCTCTCTCCCTTCGGATCTGTACTGGACTATTGTGTGCCGTGTGTGGATCTATCAGTGACTTGCTCTCCTATCTTCTATTTTTCTATTTTTCTAAATAAATTGTTAACTTGCATCTGACTCCTGAGTTCATTTCATGACAGATGAGCGCGCCAAAAATGGAGTCAGCAAGTTTTGAAAACCTGGAGGTGCAGACCGCCCTTCACCAGCAGGGGGCGGCCATCGACCAACATTCGTCGTTATTGTCTGCTGCTGCCAGAGATTTCAGCATCCTGTCTGAGCAATTGAAAGAGCTCAGCAACCGTTTGGATAAAGTGACTCCTCACCATGAAGCCCCTACCTCATCCGGAGAAGCCGCTTCATTTGAACGGGAGCCACACACGGCAACACCCTCCACCTACGATGGCGATCCTAACACCTGCAGATCTTTTCTACAACAGTGCTCTCTCGTCTTTGCTCTCCAGCCCCGTCGATTTTCTTCATCCACTTCCAGAGTGGCCTATGTCCTGACGTTACTCACTGGCAGGGCGAGAGACTGGGGTATGGCCGCCTGGGGGGCTAAAGTTCCTTTTACATTTTCGTTCGAGGCTCTGGAGGAAGAGATGCTAAAGTTGTTTGACCGCTCACTCAAGGGAGACATGGCAGCGGCTGAGTTGGTGAGATTACGGCAACGTAATGACTCTGTTACTGATTTTGCTATACGTTTTAAGACGCTCGCTATTTGCTGCAACTGGAACGACGCGGCATTAAGAGCACAATTCCTCGAGGGTCTCACGCCAGGTATTCAAGACGAGATTGCACTGAGGGAGCCACCCACGTCACTGGAAGCTGCCATCGATCTGGCTCTGAGGGTCGAGTCTCGCCATCGGCAGAGAGATCTGCGTCGCTCATTTCGCCAGCTGATGTCAGAACCAGGGGAGATCGCTTCAGAGACGCCCTCCGAGGAGCCTATGCAGCTGGGCAAGTTCCGAATTTCTGCTGGAGAGAGAGGTCGTCGGCTGTCTAATGGCCTCTGTTTATATTGTGGCAAGCCGGGGCATCTGGCGGCCACCTGTCCGGTAAAAGCTCACGCCCGCCGATGAACCTGGGAGTCTCGGTGGGCGCATCGTCATTTAAATCTCCCGTGAGCAGCACTACACTACCTGTCATTATTAACTCTTTCTCGTCACAGGCGTTGCTGGATTCCGGTGCGGAGGCGTGTCTTTTGGATGCTGGGTTGGCCAAGTCCTGGGGTATTCCATTCATCCCTCTCTCCTCTCCTTTGTCTGCCTGGACATTGAAGGGCCAGCATATGGCTGTGATCACGCACCGCACACCCCCTGTGAGTTTGTTTGTTTCTGGCAATCATCGTGAGGAGATTGAATTTTACATCTTAGAGGATTCACAATCGCCAGTCATTTTAGGTCATGACTGGCTATCCAAACATAATCCTCACGTTGATTGGCAGAACAATGTTGTGTTATCTTGGAAGTCTTCGTGTTATGTTTCTTGTCTTGGTCCTGCTCCCTCTCTTGTCTCTTGTTCTGTCTCGCAGGTTCCGGCTATCGATCTCTCAGGGGTCCCGGCGGAGTACTCGGATCTGTATCAGGTTTTCAGTAAGTCCCGGGCTACTTCTCTGCCTCCTCATCGGTCGTATGATTGCGAGATCAAACTACTTCCCAACACTTCTCCGCCTAAGGGTCGTATATTTTCCCTAGCTAAACCAGAAAGAGAGGCTATGGATAAATACATTAATGACGCTCTTAAAGCCGGTCTCATTCGCCGCTCCTCGTCTCCAGCTGGTGCTGGATTTTTCTTTGTAAAAAAGAAAGACGGGTCTCTTCGTCCGTGCATTGACTATCGAGGGCTGAATGACATTACTGTTAAGAATAAGTACCCCTTGCCATTAATGTCATCAGCATTCGAGTTATTACAGGGAGCGCGCGTATTTACCAAGTTAGATCTGCGCAACGCTTATCACTTGGTACGTATTAGAGAGGGCGATGAGTGGAAGACAGCCTTTAATACACCTTCTGGACACTGGGAATATTCCGTTCTGCCGTTCGGTCTTTGTAACGCTCCAGCTGTCTTCCAGACCATGGTCAATGAAGTGCTGGGTGACATGATTAACAGATTTGTCTTTGTGTATCTCGATGACATTCTCATCTTTTCTCCCTCCATGCAGATACACACTCAGCACGTTCGCATGGTTTTACAACGGCTATTAGAGAATCAGCTATTCGTTAAGGCGGAGAAGTGCGAGTTCCACAAGAAGTGGGTTTCGTTTCTGGGTTTTGTCATTGCCGAGGGAGAGATTCGTCCCGATCCCGCTAAGGTTAAGACGGTTGCCGATTGGCCAGTACCCGACACTCGGAAGGAGCTTCAGCGATTTCTGGGGTTCGCCAATTTTTATCGGCGTTTCATCAGAAATTTTGGTCAGATCGCTAAGCCTCTCACCGCTCTCACTTCACCTAATGTATGTTTCCGTTGGAATAGAGAGGCTCAGGAGGCCTTTGATGTGTTAAAATCCCGGTTCATCTCTGCGCCTGTCCTCTCTATTCCCGATCCGGCTAAACAATTTATAGTGGAAGTGGATGCATCTGATGTCGGGGTAGGCGCCGTTTTATCACAGCGATCGTCTATTGATGGGAAAGTACATCCGTGTGCTTTTTTCTCTCACCGGTTAAACCCAGCAGAACGTAATTACGACATAGGGAATCGGGAGCTGTTGGCGGTTAGACTCGCTTTGGGTGAATGGCGTCACTGGTTGGAGGGAACCTCGGAGCCCTTTCTGGTCTGGACGGATCACAAGAATCTTGAATATATCCGTTCGGCCAGAAGACTAACATCTAGGCAGGCTCGTTGGGCACTCTTCTTTGATCGTTTCAACTTCACCCTCTCGTACCGGCCTGGCTCGAAAAATACCAAACCTGATGCTCTCTCCCGTCTGTTCGAAAAGTCCGATTCGGAGAGGACGGAGACCATTCTCCCGGAGGGGAGGGTGGTCGGCGCCCTCGTATGGGGAATCGAACAGCGGGTGAGAGAGGCCGGCCGGGAGGGGGAAGTTCCGGAGGGGTGTCCAGCGGGTCGCCTATGGGTTCCTGAGCGGTTACGTTCCGATGTCATCCGGTGGGGTCACGAATCCAAATTTGTCGGCCATCCAGGTATTCGGAGAACGTTGGCTGCCGTCCGTCAGCGTTTTTGGTGGCCTTCTATGTCCATTGACGTCAGACAGTTTGTACTAGCCTGTTCGGTTTGTGCTCGTAATAAAGCATCTAATTTACCACCCGCTGGTCTGCTTAAATCTTTGCCCGTGCCCTCCCGCCCCTGGTCTCATATAGCCCTTGATTTTGTCACCGGCTTACCCGCATCTAATGGTAACACTGTTGTTCTAACTGTGGTGGATCGTTTTTCGAAGGCGGTTCATTTCATTCCCCTGCCCAAGCTACCTTCTGCAAAAGAGATGGCTCAGGTTTTGATTAATCACGTTTTTCGGTTACATGGTATTCCGACTGACGTAGTGTCAGATAGGGGTCCTCAGTTCATCTCTCGTTTTTGGCAGGAGTTTTGTAGACAAATTGGCGCCACCGCCAGCTTGTCTTCTGGTTATCACCCGCAGACCAATGGGCAATGCGAACGGGCTAATCAGGATCTCGGTAGAACGCTCCGCTGTCTGTCGTCACAATATCCGAATTCCTGGTGCGATCAGCTCCCGTGGGTTGAGTATTCTCATAATTCTCTTCCCGTTACGTCTACCAATTTGTCCCCGTTTGAACTTTCCATCGGTTATCAACCCCCCCTGTTTCCATCACAGGAGCCCGAGGCAGCGGTTCCGTCTGCGTTAGCTTTCGTACGAAGGTGCAGACGCACCTGGAGGAGAGCTAAGACCCTGTTACTATCTAATTCCAGACGAACCAAAGCTGCAGCTGATCGTCATCGGCGACCTCCACCCCGTTACGTTTGTGGTCAAAAGGTATGGCTTTCTACCAAGGATCTGTCTCTCCGTGAGCCTTCTCGTAAGCTGGCTCCGAGATTCATTGGGCCATACAGTATTTCTAAGGTCATTAATCCGGTGACGATAAAGCTTAAGTTACCCCTTTCTCTTGGTCGGGTTCACCCTGTTTTTCATGTATCCAAGGTTAAACCTGTGATGTTTTCTCGCTATAATCCTCCTGTCTCTGCCCCTAATCCCCCCGCCCCTCGTCTAGTGGATGGTGCCCCTGTCTATACTGTTAAGAGGTTACTAGACTCCCGCCGCAGGGGCAGAGGATTTCAGTATTTAGTGGATTGGGAAGGATACGGTCCTGATGAGAGGAGCTGGGTTCCGGGTTGGGATTTGCTGGATCCTGGGCTGATCGAGGACCTCCGTCGGCGACAGGGTGAGTCTCCCGGTCCGTCTGGTGCCGGTCGTGGAGGGGGGGCTACTGTCATGACTGCTGGGTGATCGATGGCTGTGTGATCTGTGTGTGTGTGTGTGTGTTGTTTACCTGTGGTGCCGGTTCCTCGTGTATTCACTAACTCCGCCCCCTTGTTTCGGTAATTGTTCACCGGTGGTGTCTCGTTTACCTTTCCCTTTATATTGCACGTAGTCCTGTCCTTCGTTGCGCGCTCATTGTTTTATCACAGTCCTGCTGCCCTGCCTTGTCTTGTCAGTCGTTCTCTGTTTTCTCCTCTATTACCCCAGGTTTGGTTTCGGCGTTCGGAGACGCGTCTTCACCCGGACCGCTCGCTTGTGGAGTACTGGAGTTAGTGACTTTGTTTGTCTCTCGCTACAGCTGGTTCGCTTCGTCTTTAGGCGGTATACCAGCTGTCTCCCTTTCTCTCCGGTTTGCATCTTCACCCGTGAGTGGAGTTCACCTCATTACCATTGTGGATTATTGACTCTTCGACTGTTGTTTCTCGGAACCACTGGTTCGCTTCGTTTTTAGGCGGTGACCAGTGGTTTTCGAGTGGCCCTATTACATCAGGATTTCACAGTGGATTACCCGTCTGAGAACTTGGAGTTTCCATCTTCCATCGCCGCTTGTCATCCACCTGCAGGAGGGCGTGTATCATCTTTCTGTTGTGTGTGGTGATTGCGCTGGCGTTCTCGACGGAGTGCGTGGGTGGCTCTCTCTCTCCCTTCGGATCTGTACTGGACTATTGTGTGCCGTGTGTGGATCTATCAGTGACTTGCTCTCCTATCTTCTATTTTTCTATTTTTCTAAATAAATTGTTAACTTGCATCTGACTCCTGAGTTCATTTCATGACAGGTACGGTATTACTCCGCTACACGAAGTGGCTTAGCTTGGCTTAGTTTTTCTCTACTATCGCCTGCTGCGCTCCTGCGACACAACACAATAAACAAACCTTTTAGGCTATAAAAACATTTGTTTATTTAAAAGGCACCAGAATACAAGAAAATAGCATCTACTCCAGTAAATGTTTTGGCTTCTGACGCCCATGCACTCATTTACAGTTTTTCATCAATTGCTTTGGCACATTTTTTTGCAACAGCTTTAACATTCTCTAAACTGTTTGCTGGATCTTAAGAACTTAAGTAAATGAACATTTCTATTTATTCTTTACTTTTTTGTATGTATATTACATGTAAACTGAAAACTTTCTTGTCCAATTGCTGTACCTTTCACATTTCTTATGTTACAACAAAAATACAAAAGTAAAAAAATACAAAATAGCCTCCATGAAAAAATATATTCTTGTTGGACATGCTGTCGCTCTTGTTGGTCAGGCCAAAGATTTTCATCAACATCACATCTTATGTTTCCCATTGCCATGGACCGGGGAAAAATCTCCTTGAATGCTGCACCCATCCCCTGCATTGATCAGCTATCCTCACATGCAGCATTCATGGCACCCAACAGAGACATCTGATCTTCTGGTCTATGATTCTTTCCACCTCCAAGCACAAAAAAACTCTTCTATTGGGTTTAAAAAATGGAGAGCATGGAATTCCACAGTTATCCTTTCATGTGCAGTAAACCACTTCCTAATAATGTTGGTTTGGTGGAAGCTGACATTATCCCAGACAACAACATAATTAGGCCAATGTGGTCTAACTAAACCTCTTTCTTGTTCTGGAATCAGGTTTCTGTAAAGTGAGTCTAGGAAGGCCAGAGGAGTTGGGTATTATAGGGCCCAATGTGTGCTCACACCATCCTCTGAAATGGCAGCACACGTTGTAATATTGGCCCCACGTGTGTCAGTTGTGGCTCTGTGTCCAATGAGATTGCGATGCTCCGGCCTTCGGACAGATTGAATCCGGCCTCTTTCACAAAAACAAGAATATGGGTTGTTTCATGTCCTTCTAACTAATAAATTATATAAAAGCTTGACAAACGTACATTTCCAACAGCGTAAGGTCTCCTTAATACATGCAAGAAATATAATTTTAAATGCAAAATCTTAGATTTTTATTTTGGAAATGATGAAATTCGATTTGCACTTTATGCTGATATTGACCCAGCTACCGAGTGGAGCCAGCAAATTACCGGATTAATTGAAGTGGGTACTGATCGCTAACTCGTCCCTTTTTCGTTTAGGGGAGGGTAGAGGCCTCCTGACCTGTTCTTCTGATAATGGGGATGTAAACAGCCCCCGCAGAAACACATGGATCTGGTAATGACTGCTATGTAGCCATGATTGGCCATATTTGTGGAGGCCAAAGTACGCTGAAAACAATTTCGGTATAACCATCGCTTTCCAATGCGAGAGAACATATAGTGAAGGTAATGACAGGGTTTCAGACGTCATGTTCTGTTCCTAATCGGATGTGGCCACTAGCAGTCCTTTTGCCGGCAATAATTTTCATCAAGCAACCTATGTACGCACACATGAATGTGATATTCTCCATAATTTTCCCCTGACAGATGGCACCAAGAATTGGCCCCTTAGCATATGAAGTAAACAATGCATTTGAATGAAAACGGCCTCCTAATGCGCGTGAATACAAACATTGCACAGTCGTTGAATGCATTAATAGGCGCATGTCACTTCCCAGGCACGTACCTCAAAGGTCTGGAGCGCAAGTTTGTGAAGAAGGAATATATAAGCAGATGGGGCTGTAACAGCAGTGGGGACTTTTTTTTGCAAAATATAGCTATTATAATGGTTGGCCATTAGTTGCCAATTCTTATTATTCGCTACGCAGTCTGGGGAATTGACTCACTTCAGTGCTTGCCAATTGGTTTCACTACAGGACTCAACATTTAGACTGGACATGAAGTGGGTTCTCAATACTAAAAGTGTTTTACATAAAAGTAACATTTTTTCAAATTAAACATTAAAACTTAGCAGTCTATCTTACATCACAGTTTTGTTTTCAAACTGTCTCCAGATGTCTCTTGAATTTTTATATTTTGTAATCCCAGTTGCCAAAAATTCACTGCACTAAACAGCTGCTCGGCTCATGCGTAGTCATCATTTATATGTAGGCTATGAACCAGAGGTGTTTAGATGTTTGATGTTTCCTATTTATTATTTGTCATCGTACAAGAACTGCTCCCAAATAGGACGCCCAAATTACTGTCACCCTGAGTATTATTAGTAAGGGGTGAGCCAGCCAAGATCAAATTTATGCTACCTAGAAAAACACTTATTTGTATTATTTAAACCTTAAGTGGTCTCATTTTGTGTAGAGCAAAATTAAACGTTTTTTAAGGACTGTTTGATGACAGAGAGGTAAATTGTATTCAGAAAGGAAATGAGGTGCATGTATAAATAAATATCAATCATTCAGGGACTAAAGATTAAGTTTTTATTGCGTTAGCTCTAAAAATGGAAGAAGATGGAAATGAAAGCATTAACTGATAATAAAATGGTTAAGTTTATCTTTAGGATGAAAATGAATGGAAACACATCATCATGATTAGATCTAAAATCATATAGCAGTGTCTTTAGTGGGTAAAGGCTTGAAAAATAAAAAAATAAATAAATAAAAAAAAATAAAAAAAATAATATATATCAAATAAAACAAAAGGATGGATTGATTGATAATTAATTCATAAAATTAAATTCAGGAAATAAATCATTTATTAAATAAATACATAAATGTACAAATAAATAGAAATAAATGTAATACAAATTGTGTTTGTTTATTAATTTATGTCTGCATTTAACTAATGGCTTATTATTTATTTATTTATCTCTACCATTATTTATCTCTACAATTATATTATCTCTACATTTATTTATCTCTATGTTTATTTATTTATCTCTATATTAATGTATTTATTTATGTCTGCATTTAACTAATGACTTATTTATTTCTGCATTTATGTATTTATTTATTTCTGTATCTCTATACTTATTTGTTTATTTAATTATCTATCAGTACTTTTATGTATGTATTTATTTATTTATGTCTACATTTCACTAATGACTTATTTATTTCTGCATTTATTTATTTATCAATTATTACATTCATTCATTCATTCATTCATTCATTTAACTAATAACTATTTCTGCATTTATTTGAGTACTTATTTATTTAGACATTTTTGTTTTTATTCATATATTGACATTTAAGTCATTTTTCATCCTGTATATATGTAAGTGTAAAGAAAACACTTCAATAAAAAAGTAAAAGTTCTGTGTGGAGGCATGCAGTTTCCATTGTCCCATGAAGTATTTCAATACATAACATACTTAATAATGTACGTATGACATTGCAAAAAAGACAAAACATTAAATCAAATGGCTATTTATTTCTTAAATGATACCACTATGATATTGTGTTATTTACTGTAATTTATTACTATTACAATTATAACAGTATAGTGTAAAGCATATTTGGTTAGTTTAACCCATGGTTGGGTAAATATTGGACAGAACCAACTGTGTTTAGTGTTAGGTTTATTTATAATTCAACAGTTGGTTATGTCCAATATTTTCTCAACCATAAAAATGCTGTGTTATTTTTAACCAGCTTGATGGGTTTAACAATGGGTTAAAACAATCCAGCAGCATGGGTTAAATTACAACCTAACAGGTTGGGTCCATCCCTTTTTGACCTAATGCTGTTTATTATTATGATTACTAAGAATTTTTAAAGGTATGTCAAGATTGTTAACCGCACACTTATACTGAATCCATAAAAAACATTGTGCAAAAAGCAGCTTATGCAGTTTATAAATACTACAAAAGTTTCCATCACTTTTTATTGAATACTCAGCATTTCTCTCATGAAACATTGTGAGTTGTCTTCGGAAAAAAATGCTTTGTTAAGAGTTCTAGGAAAATCAAAACACCGCACATTAATTTTAAGGCATTTAAACCCCTGACATCCAGAGGCTTTAGGAGATGTCACGCATCTGCATTATGGTTCATTAATCCTCTTAAAACTACAACTTTTTATCTTAAATATTTATACTTCATATAACTTTATCTTCCTAAACTCATTATAAATGAAAAACTATCAGACTTAAACCCCATATGTGACCCAATCTGCTAAAGTTAATTTCACATTGATTTCAATCTTTGACGTGGCCTTAGTCAGTATTAAAGATATCAAGGTTATACTTTCATACAATGTTCTTTCCATTATATAATGATGATTTTATATAGAAATCAGTGAATCATAAAAATACTACTTTAGCTGGGTTTTACAGACTAGTCACATATTATCTCTCAGACAAAATGGGCCAATCACAAGGCAGTTTATGCCAAGCACGCAGGTTATGCTTAAAAGGGGATATTTTACAAGACTTTGTCAAATACATCTTTGGTGTCCTCAGAAATGAGGTGTCCTCAGAGTACATTTGTGAGGTTTTAGCTCAAAATACCATATAGATAATTTATTATAACATGTTAAAATTGCCACTTTGTTGGTGTGTTTTTGGGTGTGTCCTTTAAAATGCAAATGAGCTGATCTCTGCACTTAATAGGAGTGCAGTGGTTGGATAGTGCAGATTAACCCTTGTGTGGTGTTCGGGTCTGTGGGACCCGTTTTTAATGTTTACTAAAAGAAAAATTATGCAATTAATTATTGTTTTAACCTCAGATTCATTGGCCTTGGCTCATTTTCTATAAAGAACATAAAAATAAACAAATTTATAATGACTGTACACTGTTCACCCCCCTACGCATTTATATTACATATGTGGTGTTCGGGTCCACTGGACCCGGGGTTAATAAGAGTGTAAAAATTGAATGTGCTATGTAACTTCACTCTGTTTTTCTTCTATCTGGGACTCCTGTGAGTGCATGAGTGTGTTTGTATATATGTCTGTACATATGTGATGGATGCATGTCAGAGTTTTGTCCTTCTGCAATTGCTGTAACAGCACAAGGATACAACATGTTATATATCAAGCATGAACACTCATCTGGCCCCACTGTCCCAAACACTTTACCTTCTGTCTAACAGGAACCATTCTACATTTTACCATTATCTCCCTTACAAAAAATATTCATGCTTGTATTATAGTAAAAGTGTAGTAATCATGGCAAATTGGTGTATTGATTACCATTTGTAAAACCATGGGTTTACCACAAAACCTATGGTGTGTGCGCGCACGTGTGTGTGTGTGTGTGTGTGTGTGTGTGTGTGTGTGTGTGTGTATGAGTGCGTGACAGAAAGAAAGTAAATAGAGAAGTAGAAATAGAAAAAGTTAAATTTTATATCCAAGCATTTTTATCATTTTAGGTTGTAGCCAATAGCAACACATTTTACTGCAGTGTGTGTGGACATAAGATGGACAGGACGACACAGTATATGTCTATAAAATGCAAGAAATGCATATGCAACACAGCTACATAGTAAAAATCTGCTTCTTATGTGTTGTGTAGGCTGGCATGAACAGGTTATGTGTTCAATGTGGATGATGTGTTATGATACAGCATCTTTCCAGATGGGGCTTGTGCTATGTAAACTTACACAAATGTGTACAATTTCAAACTAAGTTCAAAGACTTAAACATCAAAGTGATAAAAAACGTATTTGAGATGAAAAAGTGATAAATACTTATTTAAGATAAACATGTTTTTCCCCAATATCTGGGAGAGAATAGAATTTTCTTCTCTTATTTCATATTATCACAAAAACGAATAGCACTTTAATCTATAAATAGTCCTCTACTAGTGGTAAATGACAAATATTAACCATAAATTCTGTCTATATTACTTGCAATAAGGCTAAAATAAACATCTGTAAACAGTTATACATAAATTTGTATGACTGGATTGTTTTAGGATACGAATAATGCCGTGGGTCCACTAGACCCACAAACATTGTCTAAGTAACAAAAATATGAACACCACACGAGGGTTAAAGGACATATTATCCCCTTCTGAGCTTTTTTTAAGCTTAAAGGAACAGTATGTAAGAAATGTATATAAATGAATCATAAAATGGCTCTGATATGTCACTCGACATTAAGAAATCATTTACATTTCAAATACTTATATCACTGACAACAGTGGTCCGGCCAGGATATTGTCATTTAAAAAGTGGAGTTGCAGCCCTCAACTGATGTTTATGTTGTCATGTTGTGTACTGGCCACCAGTTGGGTGATTGCAGTACCAGTTTTAGCCACAAGTTTTGTTATTGCAATACCAGTTTTGGCCACAATACTGTTCCTTTAAAGTAGACGGTGCCTGCTGTTGCTATTTTGGATGGGCGTCAACGCGCATCACTTGAGGATATAGCCAAAAATGGGTAAAGAGGTGGGATGTGGGTGGAGCTGAGGTGGCTGATTGCTGAAACCACACCCATCTAGCTTTATTATAGTGACAGCAGTGGCAGTTCACCCGTCACTCAAGTGGCCACGCCCTTAATTATGCAGAACTTTAAGGCTTAATCAAATTTAAACGGATGAGTAACAAAAATGTTCACCCCCTCACAGTTGTCATGAAGGGCAAAATTAGCTATATAGACCAAAAACTTTATTTGGCTGTAAACACATTAGTTTCTGCTCTAAAGTTGGGCATTTGAACTTCTATAAGGTCTATGGGAATTGACTCCCTTTTGGAGCCAGACTCTAGTGGCCTGTCAATGAATTGCAGTTTAAGTCACTTCCATATTGGCTTCATCAGAGAGATCGGAAGGTTGCCGTTCTGTAAAAAGTCCGATTTTTATGATACATGTAATCTAAAACAACTAATAACATTTTCATGTTTCCTCCGACAGCTACCATGAGGGTTAAGGATCAGTGAAATGGGTCAGAATAATATCCTGGCCTGTGTCCGCTCCTCTGCCTCGTACAGTTTTATATGTCTGTTGAGGAGTCATCCTTCAGCAGGGCTGTGAAGTGTTGCCAGGTTTCCTCTGGAACATAGTCAGACACAAGAGCCAAAATGCCATTAAGTGTTAAACCATAAGAGAACACTCTAAAAACCGTTGGGTTATTTGTTTTACCCAATAGGTGGGTTAAACATATTGGGTTGTTCTGTTGGGTTATTCCTAGCTTGTATTGGGTTATTTCCATAACAACCCAGAGAGTTGGGTTAAAATCGGGCTCACGTCACGCATTTTGAATTTCAACGGTTGACCGGTGCCACTGCTGAGTGCGGACAGACACGAGAGGTACGTTTTAAAATATATATCTCTGTGTAATGTTTTATTTTGCTACAAAGTGTCTTTAAGCTCTAACACACAATAAACTATCAGTCACGTTTAAATAAGTGTACAAAAACGATGTTGTCTAGTTTTTGTCCGTTACACCTGTTCCATTCATTAACTGTTACCGATGCCAAACGCGTTTTTAAGCCATCATAAACGTAGAGAGACATCGCAATTTATGTTAATACTAAACAGCACCAACAGCATGAGCCCTTACGAAAATGAATAATTCTTCTTTTAGTAGTATAACGTTAGTTTCATGACGTATTGATTGCCATATTGCTTTAACCATGGTTTCTGTAACAGACAATGTTTTTTGGTTTAAAGTGTAGTAAAAACCGTTTTTTAACTTTTGTAAGGGATGCAACCGGCTGTTTTTTGCTCCAAATATTTTTTTAGCCGGTCTGTGTTATAGACACAGAGCTGTAATATAAATGTCATTCTGAATGGAAATGTCTTAAGAAATGACTCGATGGCATTTTATTGTCGTTTTACTTCAGTATAATCCCTGATAAAGCGCTGTTTAATCCTGCACGTCTGTTTACTGTAACCCTGGTAACGGTTGAATTTGCAATTCAGCGCCATCTACTGTCAAAGTAGAGTATTTATTCAGCGTGCCAGATGTGTTTGCTTTGAGATTTAATTAATTATTCTTTTCTTTAAATGTAGACATTCTTGGAGATGTTGCATTAAAAACCTTACAAAATGGCCAGCAAGATGGTTCAGCCTTCCTACAGTACCAAGAGGCAAAGCAAACATTTATTAAATTTCAACCTGTAAGTATCATTTATGACACTTAGTTTTTTTATCCGGTTTATGTGTGCATATTTACATTGTGAAAATTCTGTCTTCAGGTCAGAAAACAAACATAATTCAGTATTTGGAGGAGGAGGTATGACGAAGACCCCATGTCCTCCTATGGGATGAATTCGACTAATCACAAGCCTTTGTTATCGTGGGGAGGCATGGCCCAGGAGCAAGACCAGCAGTTGACATGTGCTTTAATAGTTTTTTTTACATTTTACACAGAGTATCCCAAGCCTTTCACTACTGTTAAGTAGTTTCTGTAACACACAATACATTTTGTACCATGTGATGTTTCCTGAACACACTGTCACCTGCTAAAAGGGACAGTTCCCCCAAAAATGAAAATTGTCATAACTCTCCTGTCGTTACAGACCTGTAGACATTTTTTTGTTCTGATGACCACAAAAGAAGATATTTTGAGTAATGTTTGAAACCATGAGCCCCATTGACTGTCATAGTAGGAAAAAAGAATACTATGAAAATGAATGGGGCTCATGATCGGTTTGATTTCAAACATTCTTTGAAATATACCTTTGTGGTTATCAAAGTAAAGACTTATATACAGGTTTATAACAACATGAGAGGGAGAAAATGATGACAAAATGTGTGAACTATGCTTTTAAGCAGTTTTTAGTTGGATAAGATTGAGTAGATTTGTTTTCTTATGTTTTTGTTTATTTATGTATGTATATATTTATGTATGTGTGTATGTATTTATGCTTCTATACATGTATGTATTTATACATTTAAATGCAAGTGCAAATGACTAAATGAAAATAAAGCATTACAAATGTATTTGTAAGTTTTGTATTATTTATTTATAAAGCAAATAATAGTAATAAATAATAATAATAATACTAATAATAATAATGGGGTTAAAACAGCACTGCAAAAATAACCCAACAAATTGGTTATTTCATAACCCAACTAATTGGGTAAAACTTTCTACCCAATGCATTGGGTTAAAATAACCCAACAATGGGTCGGTGCTATAGTAACCCACCATTGGGTTATTTGTTGGGTTATTTTTAACCCAACTGTTTTTAGTGAGAAAGGAAGCCTGGTTTACTCACAAGACTGAAAAAAATACAAACTACATCGGTTTACTGTATTATACAGTATGTACAGTATGAGATGATACAATAGCAGCGTATGTCTTTTAGCTTATTTCTGTATCTAAAATGACCTCACTTGCGCTTCCTCTAGAGTTTCATAACAAACCTCAGCAATGTTTCAGACTGTGCCCAGATTTCCCAGAAGGACATGTCAATACGAAAGCAAACATTTCTTATCAAATTCTTCCAAGACCACATGATCTAAGCCTAAGATTCACCTTATAGCCCTGTACTGTGCTTTACCAGCAAAATGTAGTCAGCAGTCAACCATAATGGTCTCAAAGGTAAAGACTTGTTTATTAAGAACCATGACACCAGCATTTCATACTGGTTACCAGCATACACAACACAACATATACTGGTCTTCTTGGATAATAACATTTCATCTCTGGATTATGAAATAACCTCAAAGAGTTCATAATAAATGAGACAACATTTAAAAATGCAGTTTTGCTTTTGTGGTTTTGTAGGAATGTACGTTTGCAACCCCTTATGCATTACAGAAAAAGATAAGATAAATGCTCTGTTTACTGAAGGAAGTCTTAAGAATAACAGAGATATCTAAATATAGGATTAATTATGTGTCTTGGTCATTATAAATGATAATGAAAATAAGCCGTTCTAGCTTAAAGGGATGCTTGTTTGCGTGTGTGTAGCTTTATAGTAATATTTTTTAAATGACATACACAAAAATAGTTTTATAAAGGTAAACATTTTTGTTTTAGGGGTAAAGGTGTGTTAAATATATAAATATAAAAATACAGGAGTATTCCAAACAAATTGATTAATGTTAAGTAAATACATAAATAAATAAATGTTCAGCAAATGTATGAAAGTAAAATGTACAGGAAATGGGCCCAAAATATTCATGACTTATGCAAAACGCACTTCAGTATATCACAAATACATCCCATACAAACGAGAACAACATGGAAAACATTTAAAAAATGAACAATAAAATAAATTCATTGTTAAGTTGCATTTTCATCAAAATGACAAAGCAAATGAATAAATGCCCCATCATGAAAGCACATTTTTATTTAGAAACAGTGGATTAGAATACTGCCTTCATACAGCAAGATGTCAACAAATGTTTAGTTATGGGTCACATTGTTGGCTTAGAGAAAGAGCTGAAAAGTAAAAAGGATTTTTTTAAAACAATATTCTTAAAATATATAAACATTATCATTGCCAACAGAACAATGTACCATAGCAGAACAGCATAAATGATAATAAATCTTAACTACTGTAAACACATTTACCCCACAGTGTGGTGTAGAAGGATATTGCCCACTTTAATAATAAGCTTTGCAAAACCCTATTCAAGCTTAAACTAAGTATACAAATAAATATGGACCAGAACCCTGAAGCACTGAACTCTTTATAACCTCATCATAACTCAATGATAAGAATATTATCAGCTGACATTTCCCCATGTTATGGAATTATAACAGTGCAGCACTGCCTCCTGTTGGACATTTCATGTATTACATTGAATCAAAACTCAAAGAAAAATTAAAAGGGGACATTTCACAAGACTTTTTAAGATGTCAAATAAATATTTGGTGTCTCCAGAGTACATATGTGAAGTATTAGCTCATTATCTTGATCATAGGAGAAACTTGCGGGGGTGCACATTGGCTAAAAAGATGATTTTTTTATAAAATGAATTATATTCCGCAACAAATATACATATTAATTTAGATTCTCATACATTAAACATTACTTTGTTAGATGCTTTGTGAAACAATTATTAATCTGGTAATAATATGTGTATTTATCAAAACCTGTTGCTCGGTAAAGACGCTTTTATCCACCTGTCCAATCACAATGGAGAAGAGGCGGGACAAACAGTACATAGACCAATCGGAACATCCTTCCTCTACTACAGAAAACATTCAAGTTAATATAGCTTCTCGTTTACTATATATAGCACCCAGTTCTACCCCAATATGAATACGCATTGATTAAACAAATTATCTGCAAAATCTGATACTTGTAAGACCGAGGTTTGTATAATAGCTTCCAAAGCGCCCTCAAGCGGCCATTTGTAGAATAACGCCTGGGGTGTTCAGCCTTCGGTGGAGTTAATTTATCCTCAAAAGTTTGTATAAATTAATGACCTAATGTACCGTTCACTGCTTTTGAAATTTCTGTATCGTTTTAACTTGTATTTTGAATTAGGCTTTGTATTGTGTTGTGCTTTAAAAGTGAAGAAAATGTCCTAAATGCAGTGTGTATATTGGGGGTAAAGTATTCTTAACTTTTATGATTTAGGATCCTTCAATATCACTGTTTATAATAAAAACAGAGTTTTTAAATACATTAGGAGTAATTTCACTGATTAAAGTATTAATATTAATAAAAACATACAAATAATTGTCCTCATACTCTACTGTCCCAGCAAACATAAGGCCAGCGGTCCAACGGCGGACCACCGGCGGCAAAGTTGGCGGTCCACCGGCGGCTGCCGCCAGCGGCTCGCCGGAGTTTTGCCCATCGTTTTTCCAGCGGACCACCAGCGGCAGCCGCTACTTTTTCGACGGAGGTCCGCTGTCGGACCGCTGCCCCAGCTAACATAAGGCCAGCGGACCAGCGGCGGTCCACCGTCGGATGCCGCCAGCGGCTCACCGGAGCTTTGCCCATCGTTTTTCCAGCGGACCACCAGCGGCAGCCGCAGAAGTCAGAGGTCCGCTGTCGGACCGCTGCCCCAGCTAACATAAGGCCAGCGGACCAGCGGCGGTCCACCGGCGGATGCCGCCAGCGGCTCACCGGAGTTTTACCCATCGTTTTTCCAGCGGACCACCAGCGGCAGCCGCAGAGGTCCGCTGGTTTATACCGGTAATGTTTGCTAGCTGCCCACGGTCGGTCCGTGGTTTCAACACAATAATAAACCATTTACATCAGCAACTGCAAATTTATTATTGTCAGTAAACAGAATAAATATCCAAATGCATATACATTTATCAGATGCATTAAAACCAACGTGACTTACAAATAAAAACAACCAGTTTACACTTTTCTGTACCCATGCAAAGTTATACATGATTTTACCATCATTTGCAGTAAAACATGGTAAATATAAAATCAACCATGGTTTTACAACAATTATAAAGAATAAACATTCTCTTACAACAGCATACTACATTTTAGTAACCACAAACTTTATCATGATTTAAAAAAATATGGTTACCATGGTTTCACTCCAGCATTAATATAAAACTACTACATTGCCCTACAAAGCCAAAGCGCAGTAACTATGCATTTGGTCAAAATTGAGTTAAAGGTTGAAATGGGTTTTTGTGAGATCTGTTGTGTCTTGTGACAAAGTATCCTGGTATAATTTGTCCCATCAGAGAAATGTGTTTGCCAAAATTGCAGTAACATGTTTGACTGGCTGGTGTAAAAAACTTTAAGGGCATTTTTCTCAGTTTCAGTGTTTGCATAGTTACTGCACTTAGACTTTGTAGGGCAGTATAGTAGAACCACGGTAACAAAACCTTAGTTTGAAAAATGATCTGCAGTTTTACCAAAGTAAAACCATTAAAGGGTAGATTGTTCTTCACAATACATTTCATATTTAGAAAATGCATGTTTCAAGATTACAAAACATCCCTTAATCAGCCAGAGGTGAGTGTGACACACTGAGGAGCATATTCTGGAAACAAATCAATATTCATATCACAACAGCTCTAATATAATACAAGTCATGTGTTAAAGCCATGTTTAGTTAACAGACAGTTATTATTATAGGATAAGTTAGCAGGATTTCAACCCACTTTGTGTTGTTACAATGTCTGTAATATGTAAATTAACAATATTTGGATGATGCAAAACATCATTTTGGCAGAGTATTGTGGACAAATAAATGGAATTAAATCAGTAAAATTAAAAAGTAAATAAAGAGTAAAAAAATGTTTTTCAAATATAAACATCTATTGTATTTGTAACAATATTAAGTGAGTTGAAAATCTGCAGAGTTGTGCTTTGGTGCAGTAATTACAATATATTACATTTGCCAGTTGTGTATGTCCATCTATAGATGCCATCATACAATGTCTTTTTGAGTGTTTACGCCATCTGAAGTCTTCACAAGTGAGGCTGGATCCAAACAGAGACGTAAGCTCTAGTTATCTTATGATGTGTATCCTGATGGACAAAAACAGAAAAGCAAAATGAGAAGGATTAGGATTGCTGCTGTTCATATTATTTCAAGCAAAAGCTTATTTGCACTTTTTATTATTTCATTACTGGAAAACAAGGTCATAAGATGTTTTAGTGTATGTGAATGCTTGTCTTAGGCTGCGTTTACACTTGGCATTAACATGCGACCTGTATCCGGATGTTGTCCACATACACATTGAAAAGACAAGTGTAAACGCGTCTGTGATCGGAATGTTATCCGATCTGTGTGTCCTGATGCAGAGGTAGTCGAGGACGCTTTGTGATCGGATCTCATTGTAATGTAAACGCAATCCAGCCATCGTATCTGCATTTACAGGTCAACGTCACACAAAACCCCGCCCACTATCATCTCCTCTCACTGACAGCTGTCAAAAATAAAGGACGTTAGGTCATGGAGCGCAGGTGAGAGACGCATAAATTCATATTTGTGGAGCAATGCTAGCTACGCTTAAAAGTATCTTGAAATAAATCGATATACAAAAGCATTTTAACACTGCTAACTGTATTTAAGTTATTCAGGCATATGTTATATGTTACAACTATTCATAGTGAGATTTAATATTTAATGGCAGAATTCAGGATCGTCGTTATAATGTTTGAGTTTCCATGGCGACAAATCAACGTGAATGTTGTGCTTCTTTCTGGTCAATCGGCTGTTTCTGTCTCATTTAACACATTTTAAGTTACATTAAAACACGTACAAACCATAATAACATTAACCAAATACATTTAGTCAGTGTTGGTTTTATGCAAGGTTACTTATATGTGTTTGTAAATTACATTAATTCTTACGCACTATGAATAGGAAATTGTTAGCTCTTTTAATTAAATCATATTATTACCAGGAAACATAACTAAAAACAGTTTATGGTTAAAATAGAAATATACATATAAGTTCAGGCAGAGCCAAAAGCCCGTTATTAAGGCAGAATAAAACAGTGGAGTCGGTCATGTTTCACACGGATTTTGTTGTTGATTTAAAGCATGCGGGTGAAAGTCAAGTTCAGGTAAAGTTAAACAGAACATTCATCCGCGGTGCGGACGCTATAAGGCTTTTAAAGATAAGGCTTTTAAAGCTAAAAAATATAACACTTAAAATGTGAACATCACGGTTGTTGGGGTTGCTAGTTATTCTCTGTTGTTGGCTTCTCAGTTGCACTGTACAATACGGGATTGCGGTTAGCGCGAAAACCCTAAATCATGTGGCTTAAGACAGCTGTACCCATTTTTTGATTGACAGCTATTCATCCAGCGCGCCTCCCCGCACGGTATCCGATCACACATCCGGATACAGAAGCCACTTTGATGTGGACAAATGTAAACGCGCCGTGTCCTGATGTACGGACAGGGCCGCCTTAACCTAATGTGAGGCCCCGGGGCTAAGAGGTTTTGTAGGCCCCCCTTCCCCTCGATTTATAGTCAATTTTTTTTTTTTAAAGTGTAATATCTAGGTAATCTACATCACAAAATGCATTAGTTTCTTTCGAGACATACAACTGTGAGTTTTCCCTCTTTGAGCCAGAAAACAATAATATTGTTATTAACATATCACTGAGCCCACTTGAGCATAAACACAAGACACTTTATTTAACAACCACACACAGCAACATGTGGTGATAATAAAACCAAAATGTGTGAAAGTATATATGTTTATAAGCTTTATATTTATATAGTTTTTGGAATATACAAATTTGCAGAAAATTGCCACTCATACTTAAATGCTCACCACAGTTTTAAAAATATAATAAGTTAAAGTTAGTTTTAAAGTAAAAATGCATTAATGATAACAAAAGATAAGTCTTTATAGACAGAATCTTGGTTTTTAATCAGTTATTTATTTTGTAGGCTATTGAAGATATAGTATGCATTGTATTTAGTATTTATGCATACATAAGCATGTAAAACGACCAAGTATGAATATGCACAAGACAGACAGGGAACATACCTGTATATAAGATCTTTAGATAATGAGATTATAAATATGAATGGTGCGATCAGGGGATGATCATTTGAGATGGTCTTGTCGCTCTTTACTTGCGTCTCTTTCTCGTCTTTCTAAACCAACAGATGTATGTACTGTGAGCTAACGTCGCGTCAAACATCGCTCCAGCTGCGCACGCGTCACTGATATAAACGCGAGTAAACTTAAACTTTATAACAACTAACAGCATTATGTGCGGGAACTCCTTTCTTAATTTAGCGGCACAGTTTCTTGTGCACTTTTGGAGAGACTTCTGCATACCAGAGACTCAGACAGCTGCACGAGCACAGAGAGAGCGAACGAGCGAGCGAGCGCGCGCACGAAAGAGAGAGAGACCTGCACCTCACCAGTGCTTATTATGAAATTTCAGAAATTACTCTTTCATTTGTTGGTGGATTATTTCCCGTTTCTCTGTCATACTCAGTCTAACGTGCAGGAATGTCAAGTTGACAACGCGCACTTAATTACATTACGCGGAATAAAAAATATGTTACGTCTGACATTTTATTTCACGTTAAGTTACAACGGACCAATCAGCAGCCATGTAACGTTCAATTAGAGTGATTGACAGAAAACCTGACAAGTTACAAAACAATATGACCTTTTCAGCTCATTATGAGCGCAAACTTGGGAGGCCCTTGAACTTGGGAGGCCCCTGGGCTTCAGCCCAGGTAAGCCCGTGCATTAAGGCGGCCTTGTGTACGGATGATCGGATCTGCGTGAACGGATCACCGAGATCGCATGTTAATGCAAAATGTAAACGCAGCCTTAGAAGAAGTGTTTTTTTATTATTTTTTTTTTACTTGGACTGGGAAAGTTTAAATGTGAAAAAGCCTTCTTTATATTGTATTTTTGTTAAAGAGCAATTATGGTCCGACTCACGATTTTACATTTCCTTTGGTGTGTAAGTGTGTATTAGTACATGTTAACGATATGCGTAAACAATGAGTAGACAAAGAGTTATCGTTTCCAATGTAAATCTTTTTTCTTGGACTACAACACACACACAAGTAAGCAACAGTTTACTGTCTGGGCTTGTTTACGTAGACAAGACCGACATTATCATAGAGACAGACCGCAACGCTTCATAATCTAAAAACCACGCTTACCGGGGGGGGGGGACAATCCAACCGTCTCCATTGACTTTGTATTGCATGAGGCTGCCTCCATGTCATTTCTGGCTTATAATACCAGAACAATGCCTAAAAGTGTAGAGCTAACATAGCCTGGCTCCGCCCTCAAACGTGCTTCCGCTTAATTTTCATTTAGCTTCAGTACAACTGGGACTGCTGTGTAGAGTTTCATTTCTCCTGCAAAAATCTGCAGGTCCAATCAGCGAACAGAGGGAGGTGGCTAAGAACGATGACGTTGAGGTCGTGCGTCAGTTTGAGTTGTAGTTGTAATGGTAGCGGAGAAAGACGTGAGAAAAGCTATTCGGTCCGTTATTGCAAAACTGCCGAATATACAGAAGTTAAAGCCGGAGCAAGAACAATGTTTGCTAAGTTTTGTTGGTCTTATCATTTGGACTTGTTGTTTCCGGACGGTTTTGGCGCATGATATGTGTCACGACCACACGTTAGCGATCGCCTATGGCAGATCCTGAGTGACTCTGGGCAGATCCAATAGTTTTAAACTTCAACAGAGGACTCTCCTTAATGGAAGTAACGGTTTGTCATGGAGTGTGGCCAGACTCTCTGTACATTAAATGAATGTACGAGAGTCTGGTTGGACCAGGCTAGAGCTAACAAGCCAAAAACCCAGAAATAAGATTTTATAAGCTGTTGACCCCAAAAAATAGCGTTTCAAAGACACAAAACTGGATACAGGCAACTTGTCATGGTACTACTAGAATTAGAACTATGCCCAGTTGCCCACTGGAGGGAAACGTAATCAGCGATCCACTTATGTCTCCTTAAAGGCTGAGTTTTATGGCCTGGTAGAAAGAACTTATTTCTGGGTTGTTCAGCTTGTTCGCTGTAGACTCTGTCACGCAGCAGCTTTTAGGCATTTGTCACAAAGTGACTTTTTGGGGCGGAACTAAAGTTGGTGGAGATTGGTTCCGCCCGGACCGTAAAAACGCAAACACCGGCACTTCCGGGAAACTCCGGGAGGAAAATTAAGCTTTATCAGGCACAGGTGTGTTAAGGGAGCGTGGCGATTATGGATTGGACAACGGAGAGAAAAGGAGGAGTATATAAAAGAGCCTCAGTAGTTGCAAACGGGGCAGTTTATTCTAGCCGATCTGGTGAGAGGAGTGGAGCGTCTGGGCGAATTCAGTGGTGAGAAGGCGGAGAATAATATTGACTGGGTGAAGAAGGATTTAAGGACACGAGTGACTGGGCTGAGTATATCACATTTAAATGATGATCTATGAGACAACACATGCAAGTCAGTGATATATTCTGAGTAACTGCAATAGGAATACTCACCAGAAGTGTCACCGAGGGAGACCTCCAGCGATTGATAACCGTTGGCAGGGAGAATATCCGACATCTGAAAGGAGAAGGAGACAAAGGGAGAGTGTTATCACCGCCTGTGAGAACCTCTGAGCATTTGTAAACCACATCATATTGGAGTAAACCATTCAGCGAGTGTTGTGAGTTCTAGCATACAGGTGAGCGGCCCCACTGTGGAAAGGAGTTGTGGGTGAGCCGGGGATCACAAGTAGAGAAAGACGCAGGGGTGTCGTGACGGCGACGGTCACATTTCGATCCTCCGTTGTACTCAGCGCCCAACGAATCCCAGGACGAGTCCCAGTCAGCCGTGGTTGTGACCTTATTTCACTTAGAGTGTGTGGAGTGCAGTGGGTGAGTCCTTGTCCTTGCCGTGAGTGTGTACACTTGATAACTTGCAGTGCTATGCTGTGTTTGTGCCGTCAGTAACCACCTCTAGGCTGGATGAGTCTTGGTGAAGCAAGTGGACGTCGAGGCTGGTGAGGTGACATCTTTATTTTCATGCCATTCGCGACATCCTGTATGGATACACTGCATTGACATCCTGCATCGACATCCTGGATCTTCCTGTCCCTGCGGAGGTGAACTAACCAAGTAAGAAAGACTGGTGTGAGTAGAGTGGAAAGTATATATATCTGCAAGGAGAAAGCTTGGCTGCTGTAGGAGGAAAATCAGCTGTGTCGATAACATTACCTGTTGTGGAGTCCCTTCAAAGGTTCGCCCCTGTCTAAATCTCTTGTCCCGTTAGCTGGAGGAGAGGAGAGGGAAGCGTTCGGCTCAGCCTAACAGTTTCCAGCTTCAACCGCCGTCTAGTGGAGCCTCTACGTAGGCCAGTGTCAAGACGCTTTCGCCGCTAAGGTCTGTAAGCTCCATCTACTTACTGTTTCGCAGTCTACTTATCATAAGTCCACCGCCCAGGAAGAGTTATGTTATGTGAAGTACCCGCCTGCCGTTGAGAAATCATAGAACAGAAGTAAAGTCCCAGTCATCTGTAAATTACTCCTGCCTGAAGCTAAGAGCCAGTAGATCGAGTTGTATGTTACCGAAGCAACCGTAAAGCCCAAGTCCCCTGTAAAGTACTTACCTTATGCGAACAGCTAATAGCCAGCATATTGTGTTGTACGCCACCTGAAGTTAAAGTCAAGTCCCAGTAACCTGTAAAGTATTTACCTTATGTGAACAGCTAAGAGCTAGCATATTGTGTTGTACGCCCGCCTGAAGTGCAAGAAAAGTCCCAGTCCCCTGTAATATACCTACCGTATGCCAACAGCCACAAGCCAGTATACTGTGTTGTACATTCACCTGCAGGCCAAAGGAAACCCCGTGTCCGTCCCTCACACCCATTGTGTTGCATACTTACCTGTTGTTCCATCGCAGATCTAGTGGTCTCCTTCCCGAAGCGCTTATCTGTGCCGCGATCCAGGGATCGGTGGAACACCTACACCAGCAACCTCTCATATACCCACCTGGACGGGCGGAGCCAAGCCCGGCAGCAGGAGTACTGTTCCCCTGACAGTAGGACGAGCGGGAGTGCCCCCGCTGGACCATCCTGGAGTTGAGCCCGCACGAACACAGGTACTGATACGACATCCCAACCTTTAAATACTCACCCTCTGTCCTCCTTACGCCCAGGAAAAGGAAAGAGCCCCGGATCGGTCCCCTGTAAGCAGAACACAAAGGAGCCTAGTGAATAAGCTGATTGTCGTCGCATAGTCAGGAGATAAGGAAAGGAAGGACCCACCTGAGACTTACCTGCGACGGATTTGAAGAGACTCGAGACTGTGCTTTCCCAGTTGGTGGATCGGATTTTAGCTTTCCCCTTTCCCATATTTTTAAGTAATTTAATAAAGTTTGTTTTAATTATACTTGCGCTCTCTGTGTGTCTGGTCATTGGGGTGCTCTTGGGACCTCCTCGAGGTGGAAACCAGGAAAAGGCGTGACTCACGACACCTGTGGTCCGCTCCAGCCTGTGACACATTGTTATGTTTTTTTGTTATAAGCCAGAAATGCAATTTAAAGTCATTGAAATAATATGAACAGCAGCAATCCTAATCCTTCAGTCAATGGAAAAGGTTGGATTGTTTTCCCCCGGTGGGCGTGGTTTTCAAAAAATGCACTGTCTCTATAATTGCTCCCGCTTTTACTCATAGCCTACACATTAACTCCTGTCAGCATTGCATTGTGACAGAATCTTTCAAACAGGAGCGTCACATTTCCGGCTGACGTCAGAGGCATTCAGGCCAATCACAACGTACAGATTAGCTGGCCAATCAGGGACACAGCGCATTTCAGATCGATGAGTTCTGTACAAAATCAAAGCGTTTGAGGAAGGGAGGAAATACAAAGCTATAAAAATGTATGTGTTTTTAACCGTACACCACGCAAACACATTGTATTATACCAAATACACAAAATAAAGTTGTTTTTTACCAATGAAATTGGATGCACTTTAAATAAATAAACCACAACCTTAAACCTGTAAACAGCAATGTATTACTTACTAGTTATGAGAGTATTACTTACTAGTTATGAGATTCATAGCACCTTAGAGATGTTTTCTGACAGGTCTGCTTCAATCTGCTGCACGGATATTAGCCTGGAAAATCTACAAACATAACATGCAATTTGTCACAAAGCAATCAATATTGATTAAAAGGATGTGAAACACTGAAAAGAAAATTATAGTATACAAAATATAACAGAATCTATGTTTGTAGGTTTACTTGTTCATTTAATATTGCTCATATGGTGCCACTCACGTTTGGATGTTAAAACCTTCCTAGAATAACTGCTATAAATGCAGAAAAATGACAAGATCCATGGTAATATGTTGTGAAAAAAGTGCATATAAAGTGAGTTAATACGCTCTCAACTCACCTGAGTTTACATCTCTGTCTGTAGCTCCCTTCAGAAAATGTTGAAATCTTCAGCTTTTATAGAGGTTATTTTGTCACTCCTAAAATCAAAGAACATTTGTCTATATATGTTTACGATAAAACATGTTTTTGTACTAGTTTCACCAAATATTCACGCTATATGAAAGTTATTTTCACTGTTTAACTGTGCAGTACATTGCATATTTTAGGCTAAACAAATTAGCCTAAGTTACTTCCAATAATGCATTGACAACCTGAACAAAGCTATCACATCATCTCATCAACACACGAAGTTGCTTTTTAAAAAGCCAAAACTTAATAAACAATGCAAAAGCTAGTTACCCTAACATTATCACTTTTGAAAAGCGTCCACATGCTAACAGACTTTTCTCGAAGACAAAAAACATTTCTATGAAATAAATATTCAACAAAAGCGTTTCTGTTACGTGTCAATAATAGTTGTGTGTATTATTTGTGTATTTTGAGGGACTAAACTTACCTGAAAACAGTAAAGAAACCCGTGAAAGAGGAGCTCGTTGTAGTCGTCACTCGTCAGTCCGCCTCATGGTAATCCGTGTTGAGAAAGAAGGCTGTTCGACTTCCTGCGGCCACGCTAGAACTGACAGGCGGATGACGTTAAAGTGCCGCGAGAGCGAGACGAAATTACACTTCGTATGAGTTCTCGAATCGTTCTCGCGGTACTTTGACGTCATCGCTGTCGGTTCTTGCAGCGCCGCATGAAGTAACAAGCCTAGTGTTTTAAAAAGGGCACGTGTTTAGCGTGCACAGCACACGCGTCATGGCAAAGTCACACATTGACATAATCACTACAACAATAGGCTTGTTTGAGATGAGCAAATTCTGCGCAGAATCGATCACCGGTGATCAGCGCAAGATGCATTCCGGTTAGAAAAGTGTCCGACTTACGTCCGACTTGCTCTGATGTCACGCTGACGTGTACAAAATAACTCTCGCGATGGAGAGGCGGGCTCGTCGGATTCTACAGCCGAGCGCAGTTGCTCTCCACCGACTGCGTTGACGAAAAGCACGATGGGAAAAGACTTGCTGACGACACAGCTTAATGCTCATTTGCCCGGGAATGTCAGCTGATGACTTTTTAATTCTAAAAACTCCACTTCCTGTAGTAGTTTTTATATTTATTCAACTTGTTCTTGACTTATGACATTTATATTATTAATAAATTCCTTTAAACTGTTGTATTGGTGTTGTATTATTTGTACTGTGTGCTGTTTATATTTCACACAGAAACGAATTTGTATTACGTCTAGACTTAGATTACATCCAAACATTTACTAAGAAGCCTTTTCCAATAATAAACAGTTCAGCTTTGTTGATTCCTCTTATAAACATCTTAATGTGAATGCATTTGTTGGTATTTCAGTTGCATCTATTTAATCCGCGATAAAATACGCGAACGCGATCTCTTCCATTGCTGACGTTTGCAGTCAACAACAGAGCGAGATTCATGAATCGTCCGGCTTGCCTACACTTTTTTCACTCCTCCCCTCACTGCAGCCGGCTACTCTCGCCTATATTTCAGGCGAGGCAAGCTGCATCTCAAACAAGCCTAATGTAAAATCTCCTCAAATTATTATGAAATCACAAACTCGTTTTGTTGTCTAATTCATATATGTCCAAATTACCACGCCTGCACGTACTATATTGTATTAAACACTATGTATATCTCTTATTTTTTTATTCTATTTTTATTCTTTTAAACTGAAATATTAAAAAAATATGTATGTATTTCGTTAAATAAGCCCTATATGCAGTCTCATATTGTTTTTCATGTATTTTCTTAAGATTATTATAATTCTTAGTTTCAGTAGAAACCTAGCGGTTTGCCACTGGTGTACCAACGGTGGTCCAGCAGCGGCAAGCCGCTGGTGGCTTGCCACCCAAGAAACGCCGGCAGACCGCCAGCTTTTTTACGTTGGTCGGTTTGCCGAAGGTGCCCCGACGGTGGTCCGACCGCGTCAAGCCGCTGACTTCGTGCCGCCCCAAAACCGCCGGCGGACCGCCAGGTCATTGTTTGCTGGGGTTACAGTTAAAAAAAATGAAATCCATTATCATGCTTTTTTATCTAACATTCAGGCTATATTATTTTAATGTAGTCAGTGAAAATGTTTTTCATAAATTTTAATGATCTAGTTTGCGGTATAAATCATAGCTTATGATCTTGATCACACCCATATACTGGCATGCCCAAAATATATATTAATACCAGGTGTAAGCATGGCCTCTGAGTAAGGGTTCATGTAGATGTGATGACTCGAATTCCAAAGTACAACCGAAGTTGCTCCAGAAAGATGAATGTGAGAACAGTGTGAGGAATCAGACGGATTCCAGCTGGGACGAGGCCCTGCCGAGACAAACCACACAACTGACAGAGATTTGTGCATGTATAACAGATTATTAAGTGCATGTGAACAATGCTTTACCTTGTAGAAAGCTTCAGGTCCAAGTTTAGCAGTATCAGTCAGACAATGAATCACCCCCTAACATAGAAACTGCAGTATCACAACTGAATAATAAAAGACATATTGAAATATTCCTGAATTACAGTAAAATAGATCTTACCCTGTATTCTCCTTTTGAATTCATCAGCCTGGTTTTAACAACATCTATAGGCTGACAGAGGACAGTGGCACAGCCTCCCTGTGCAGAAGACACAATATTAAAATAACAATAACCAATCATGAACACTGCAACCTGTGAAAAAGCACTGTATTCTATTTCATATGGGAATTTTAAAATGTTCATATTCACTGGAGCGGTACCCTAGCTTCAAAAAGTACACCTTTGCACCTCATATTAGTACCTAAATGGTACATATTAGGACCTTTCAAAGTGTACTGCCCCAGTGACCATTTTATGACAATTTTTTTCTGACAGTGAAGGAACAGTGGCATAAACAACCTGCGATTATTCATTTCAAGTCATAAGATAAAGAAATGATTATGACCCCTTGAAACAGTAAAGATGAGTTTATAATGGGTTTCCGAGGAGCTAAAGACAAACTCACCGCAATGAAGCTGGCCAAAAAATGAGTGAAAATGTTATCGGTCATCACACCGGTTCCCAGAACCAGCTGCTTGGCCTGGTCATAACAGGAGAGCTAGACAAACCACAAAAGACTAGTTATAACTTTGTTAAGACTCACTAGCCCTATACTCAGATGGCACATCAGCAGATCACTCACAGTCTGTTTACTGACCACTGGATGAATGACACAAAGACAAGTGCTGTCTTAAAGCGGCAGGTGAAATCTGATTAGCTAGACTTGACACATATTCTCTGAAGTAATGCTGTAAACATCACAGCAAAGTTTACCACACATCTATTGTCTTAAAGGAAAACTTCAGCCAAAACGTGCGACCCAGTCTGGGAAAAATGTATATTATTAAGTAACTTTATTAATTATTATTAAACTGTTGTACCTCAATATCCATACAGTACCTCAAGAGTCAAGGAGTAAACTGAGTGGTTTGCATAAACTCTCACATGATAAGAAGAGATAGAGGTCAATACTTTCACATGAATTATTTTATTTTTTGTATACCTTCAGTACGTTTCACTGAAAGCCCCAATGCTGTTTGTACTCAAAAAGTCAAGCAATCATGACTTAAATTTTGCATTTTGCATCCAACTTAACTATATTTGTTCATTTAACTGATTCACTTAGTAAAACCATAAACGTAAAAAATGTAAGTGCAATTAACTTAAAATTAACTCTTTCCCTATTGTTGCTGAGTTATCTCGTCAATTAAGAGAAAAGATTTGCAAATAAAAACGTGTTCCTGATGAGGTTTTATGTTATCTGTAATACCGCGATTATCCACTAGATGGCGGACTTACCCAATGTATAAAAAAACTGAAGCAAAACAGTTATTTAGTGATTTTAAAAACTGTTTATGTTTTGCTAATCGTTCTGAATCTGATCTCTAACTAAATTCCTTCACAAAAATGCAATTATTTCAGCTTTTTGCTAAAAATTTTATTTTTAAGAAAAATACCCATATTTAAGAGTTCATATGCAAAGAAAATATATAGATAGAATTAAACTTTTTTATCGGTTTGTTTGATTAATGTTTGTTTGAAAGCAGAGGGTATGTTCTTTCATTTGATATCTTTGTATATTTATATATAGATGTATTTCAGTCATGTGACCTTTACGTCATGCAGCCATCTTGAGGACCTACCGAGTACCAGTAGGTTATTGACAAGCATTGGCTACCTTGCTACGATTTACGGATTTCTTATCTTTTACTGTCTATGATTCTTACGGATAGAGTAAATGGCTACAAAAGACAACATGTCACATCTCGACTGTCATGAAAATAAATGCTTCTTAAAAAATATATCTTGGTTAGGGTGTGATGCCTTCTCGATCCCTGATGCGTTCTTCCAGCCCCTGTCCGCTGCTACCGAACTACCACTATTTTACAACATAAGAAGGCGCAACACAACATGAAACTTTGCTCGAAGCATCACCTGGATCTCTACACATGAACGCGAGCATTGAGAACATTGTTTGTGTACATAGAGCTTACTAAAAATAAATGTTTTGTACAACTGACTTTGGATGTAATGATGTCCGCTCGTCATCTCTGCCAGACGTAAATAATCGATTTACGAATGCGAATGAATGAATCTCATATGAGGCTCCTTTTTCAACCTGAAGGTCAATATTGTTTTTCACTTGCGACAAAACAATGACTTATCCGTGCATTTATATGGAACTATGCTTTAGGAGATATCAATCTTTACTCTCCTACCTCCTTACGTCGCAATTGGAGATCGATACATCTAGACTGGGAAGATGGCGGCGAGCGGACGCTAAAACAACTAAAGTCAGTTGTTCAAAACCTTCTTTTTAGTTAAACAATGTTCTCAATGCTCGAGTTCACGTTTAAAGACACAGGTGATACTTCGAACAAAATATCATGTTGTGTTGAGCCTTCTTAGTGTTGTTAAAATAGCGATTTTGATGCTCACAGCATATTGAAGGCATAGCTTCTAGTTCTTTTGCGACCACTTCAGGTCCTCAAAATGGCGGAAGACAAGTGAGTGACGTCTGCTGATATCCATGTATATTTTAGAAGAAAATTTTCCTGGAAGATATTTTGTGAAACCTTTGTGAAAATCACAAAAAAGACTGGTGGGGAATGAGTTAACAATTCAAAATGCTGTAAGGAATACCCATAAGCCCTTGCACGTAAATTATTTTTATGATTTAAATTTGGTCAAAGAATAACAGCAGATGGGCCATATAAACAGTTGTTAATAACATTTTCTTAGAGTTTTACACTCTTTGTAGCATTATTGATGTTTTTGTTTTTAAATTAAAGTTTTTTGTCTTTCAGGTAAAGTCACGTTCAGGTGATCAGTGTTTCCTTTGGTATGCATGCACCTCATTCAACTCATTGCATTTCTCTCCACTATAATAAAGATTTACTGTATGAACAATGCAGTTTGTTGTGTGCCTCTGTGGAGAATTAAGTTTATTCATTGATTGACAAAGAGTCAGTCCTGAATACTTTCGATACACATTGTTATATAAAATTAAAGTTTAGTCTTTATGAACACCAAGTTAAGTGAAAGGGGTATAAACGGAGGTCGGAGCCAGCTGCAAATGGGTGGGTTAGCAGCAAGTGGGTGGAGCTTTAGCCGCAAGTGGGCTGTACAAACTTCCAGAGGATTCACCACCGTCCCATTTAAAGCGTAACTCCTCCTACTTGCACATTTCTGAAATCCCTCCTACTTGCAGCATAAACTCCTCCCACTTGCGGCATAAGATCCTCCCACCTGCAGTCTCCAGGCTGCAGCGATATATACTTGAGTTAAGTGGACTTAAATATATAGGTTTTTGGGAGACACATTACTAAACTGAATTGAGGGAACGAGCAATTTGTCGACGTGCAATTACACATGCAGACCACTAGTAGGCAGTATATACACATGTAACCCACAGTAACAGAAGAAGAAGAAGATCTTGGTCAGAAAACCCACAGATATGTATGTCTCACCTGTGCTGCTGGCCAATTGAGTGGAACGTCCGCATTTGGCAGCCATCTTACCACAGGGCGCTTGCTCACTCGTAGCATTGAGTTTTAATGATGCATGTTCTTTTAAATGACCATAACTTGCTTAATTTTCTACTGATTTTCAAACGATTTGATTAGTTATAAATGTCAAAGATGTACCTATGACACTGCTTACTTATGAATAATTCTCATGAAACATGTTAAATCATCCAGAATTATAGCCATGTTAATAATGTTTGTAAGAAACCAAACCGTTTAAAAATTGGTAGAAAATTGAGCAAGTTATGGTGATTTAAAAGTACCTGCACCATATAACTCAATGCTACGAGTGAGCGAGCTGCCTGTGGTAAGATGGCCGCTAGGTGATGACGTTAGAAACCCCGCCATAACACATCTAGCCTTTATACATATCTATTAGTAAACCCACAAACGAAGGGGAAGAAGCAGCTTGTTGTGTATGATTTAAGAAGACCAGCAATGATGGAGATAAATAGACAGTGACTTTTAATCTTTGTTTTTACTGTCGCAAATGCGGTAAAAATACTGTAGAAATGCGACATAGATTTTTTTTATGTGTTTGGCGAGGTGTGCATCAGGCTACGCACAGCCTACGCATAACCTACGGCGTAAAACCTATGCATGACTATAAAGTACACTTAAACAACACAAAGTTAAACAAACTGTGGTTGTATAGTAGGTGGCAGACGGTTCAAAGGGTGAAAAAAGCTGCAATGTAGACAAAGTCAAATGAAAGAGTTAATAATAACCTACATTACCTGTCCCACAGTGACCAGCACACCTCTACTAGATGCCATAGAGGCTCCAGAAAAAAGCTTTCGAACTCCCTCTGTAAGAAGAGACAACATGCAGGTCATGGAAGTATAATGATTACAGTACTGTCACTGTATATCTCCAAACTGCTGTGGGAAAGTTTAAGTTGCAGACTTTTTCCACACCAAAACATATCTGCAATTTAGTATGTGTGATATATTGCAACAAAGCACAATATTTTCAGACATTACATGTTTCATTACTGTAGGTTTCTTTAAGTCTTAATGCCAAAATATTTATCTTATCTGATTTTCTTACCTTCTTTCCAGACACGGATTAATCCATCAAGAGCATGTGCGTAGCTGCAAAAACACAACATGTTATGATGGATTGTGATTGTTGATTTCTTTTGTAGTTAGATTAATTTCGGTAAATGGGTAACCCATCTTGATACTCACTTTCTCCTGAGCTTTGGGGGCAGCTTAACATCATTCTGCATTCTGTTCGAAAGACCAATAAAATGTATTTATAATATCACAGTCAAATCTGACAGCATATTTTAATTTGTACAAAAAAGTGAATTGAATTTAAACCTACAGTTGTTCAAAAACAAACTGGCTGCTCTTTATAAACACTGACAACCACACTGCCGTTCTTCTGTTTTAAGACTACATCATGTAAATCCCACTCACCTGACATTAACCATATCTGCTGGTGTCCCAACAAACCCACCAGTAAGACCTATAGAGATAAAGTGATTTTAAAAGGGAGTTCATCCGAAAATGTTGTCATCATTTCCTTACCCCCTTGGTAAATGAATCTGTGACAGTGACACATGTTTACCTCCAAAAGCAGCCAGTAAGATCTTCTGATAGAAAGGCATCGGCCCCTGATTTCGACTGGATAACTTGTCCCTCACCGTTTCATAAATAGCAAAACGTGTCATTGAGTAAGTTATCTAGAAAACAGTTAACAAGAACTAAACCACTTGGACCAGAATTGGAAAAGAGAACCAAGTTGAAATAGCCTATCAAATTTACCAGCCTGATCAAAGACAGACTATAGTTTTCACTGATACTACGATCCAGATACCCACCTGCCTGCAGAGGGAAGCACTAAGCCCATTGTAAAGCGCCATCACCCCATCACTGCGCACCACCTGCATGGCCATACCTGTCATTCTCAACTTCACCTCCTGTTGGGTCTGCAGATGAACCTACAGGTAAAACATTCTGCTTTAAGTAATCAAACTCAATTTCACTGGATTATTGATCATATATCATAAAACTAGTTTTTTTTTAGTCTGACTGGTTAATAGCTTTGTTTTAGGCCGTTCACATTATGACGATAACTTTCATTATAAAAAATGTAGTTTTAAAAAACAAAGAAAAATTAAAAAAATTAAAAAGAACAGCCACAACTATAATGATAAAGATACAATGAACGATATTGTTGGGATCACTTTCTGGGGACGATTTTATTTTCCATTGACTTTACTCTTTCCCCGCCATTGACAAGTAATCTTGTCAATTAAGAGAAAACATTTCCCTGCCAATGATGCTTTCCTGATGAGCTGTAATTCTGATATTTGCCTATAAACGGGACGACAATGCGAGTTTGCTTATCACACACATGGATGCGCAGCAGGGGCCTCATTTATAAAGCGTGCGTACGCACAGATTTGACCATAAAGAGTGCCTACGCAAATATCCATTTATAAAAACTGTCTTTGACGTGGAAAAGTGCTTAGCGCCACGTCAAAGTCAGAGCAGACGTACGCACTTTTGCTTGTTCGATTGCTGCAGGTTTTTGGAAATAAGCCATTCTTGCGGCTTGTAATTGGGTTTCTTTAATATGTCTATGACATTAATTAGGCATCGTTTAAAGGCGGAGATCTCAAACTGCTCAGCTGCGCACAACTTCAAGATAATTTGCCATTTATACATTTCACATCTGAAAGAAAGGGCTACGCGAGTTTTTTGCACGTATACGTTCGGTTTATGAATCACACGTGTTGAATTTGTGTTTACATTTTGCCTGCCTGTGTTTAGCATTTATAAAATTATGTGCATTGCAGTGTAAAAATCTGTGTTTTAGTGAGAAGTTTGTGTTTAGAGTTTTTGCAAAAAGAGGCAAATGGGTTTAGGCAACTATGAATTTGATTCAAAGATTGAGATTTAGTGTTTAACAATTCAGAAAAATGTAACAGAGAAAGGTCGACCAATTGAAGGGCAGGTTGATCGTCCATTCATGAAGTAATTCATGGCCTGATCATTGAAATTTCTCGCCAGAATTTATGTGAGAAAATGTATTTCGCTGATGGTTGGGAACGCCTCTTTATCGAGTGTTTTGCATTATGTGCACCTCATCAGTGGTTTGTTGTGTGTAGTATGCATGCAGCTATCCCAAGACAGCAACGTGAAAAGAATCCTCGTCGCACAGTATGAGCAACGCAGTGATTCAGGTAGAGTGACCTTGCGATAAGTAACACTAATATTGCACTCTAACAAAAACTTATCAGTACATTTGTTGAAATAGCAAAAAGTATGACACTGCCACATCACAACTACAAAAAACACAAGCATTGTAAAATTAACCTTTATTATAATCTATCTTTAAATTTTAAATAAAAATCCCACTCAGATCATGCACTTCTCTTCCTTAATCTTATCAAGATTAAAGAACATTCATCAATAGCAATGATCTGTGATAAATATCACCAACCATTCCTTGATTCAAGCTCAGAGAAATACATCTACACTCTTCATCGTGGTTCAAGAGACTCAACTCTTTTGAAACACATTTCCTAGTTTAAAACTATAGAAATGATCCCTGAAAGCATAGTCTCGATGACACACCGCACTTACCGAACAAAATCCACAGCAAAATCCCCAGTGTTAAATTAACACTGCTTGGTGTTTATATAATCCACACCAAGATTGGTGTTAAAAAAACACTAAATCAGTGTTAAAGTTAATAAGATAATGAAGTGATTGAGTCATTAATGGTGAACACCTGCTGGTCATTCCGTGTTAAATCAACTTAATTTTGGAATTGTTCCTGTCTTTAATTTTTTATTTTGTTGACTCTTTTTCTGGAGAAAGTAATACTAAAATGTTGAAGAAAGCCAAAATATTAAATGCAATAGACAAAATGACTAGAGTTCAATGAACACTATCATCATCTCTGTTAGAAAACTAAAATTACAACTTGCTTGCAGAGTTACATGGATGATAAGTTTAACTTCTAAAGAACTGCTGAAAATCTGGTTAATAAAGTTAGTCACCATTGTGCCGATTAGTGTTTCCCTTAGTTGGGTACTTGGGTCTTGAAGTTTAGTGTTAGTTATTTTCTGCTCATTATGGCAGTGTGTTTATAAAACACGTCTGTTAGAGCAGAGGATGATGAGAGAAATTAAGTTTTAAACTGTTACTATGTTATTTATTGTGAAAGTGTAAGTCTTATGATTCAAAGTGTATGTATTTACATTCTGCCAACCCTGTGAAGCTCCCATGAAATCCAACAGTCCTGTAAAATCCACATACCCTGTAGAGTTAAATAATGTTTACCCAAATCTAATCTGTGGTGTTAGACAGACACAATGACACATCAACAATCAGCCTATAAAACACAATCATGGTGCCAATCAACAACAAAGCTTCATGCTGCAATGCATGCTGCCGGGAAACAGGATTGTAGAAAACTCATTCATAACTCCCATCATGCATTGCAACATGACAAAATTTTAACAACTTTCTTACCATTAACTGTCACCATCGTTGAGATTTGTATCAGAAATCATGATGTCTCTCTTAAGTAAAAAAAAAAATGCTAAAAGCGTTACGGCAGTCTTATTCAATACAGTCTTATTTGCGTAGCGCTTCTATTTACATGCTTCACTTTCTACATAATTAATTTGTGATCAAGTGTTTAAATGATTTGGAGAGTGGAATACAATAAAAATAAACAATCTCTACTTGTCTACACAACAAACAAGTGATCTTATTAAAACACTGTTGCTATTGCTAAAAGAGGAGAGTTAGATCTGTGAAGGTCAACGGACAAATGCCTAACTAAAGGAAACATTAATCACAATAATGGTGACTTCAAATGAACCCAAAACAAACACAAACTTAAGATTTAATGTGATACATTCTGTGATTACATCACGTCAGAAAGAAGATTTGTCTACTAAATCACGTGTGTGGATTTTGGAATAGTTGAGCACTTGTATTTTGTTCTGACAGCTGTTTAGAAGTTAAACTTATCCATTAAGAAAATAACTCTGCAAGTTATTATTTTCTTTTTCAAACAGAAATGATGATAGAGAGGCAAATGTGAAAGATTGCAGCTTTTGGAGGCATACACCTAACAGTATTCATTTATTGCATTTAGTAATTTGTCTGTCTTTATCATTTTAGTATTATTTTCTCCAGAAAACAAGTCATCAAAATAAAAATGTAGAGACCAAATAGTGTTAATTTAACACTGGTAGAGTTAATTTAACACTGGGGATTTTCTGTGTTGAGTTTACGCCTTTTTTGCTGAGCACAAGAGCAAGGGGGTACTCATGAAGAGCGGAGCCAATGAGCGCGCTCACTTCATTTCCTAAATACATTTCCTAACAGTTTCACTTTTTATGTGAGGACAGTAATGACTGACAAGACGACGCCGAATTACATGCAACATAATTACCCAATTAAATCTGAGAGAATGCAAAAACATTACAATATTTTTTCCTCCCTAAGATAGATACATTTTGGTAGCTTTGTGGAAACAATGGATATAGTTAATTATCCGGTGTAGCAGCGGAGTTTTGCTTGTGTGTTTGATGCACTGGATTTCATCGAAAAGTCCCAACCGGGTCATGAGTTGTATGCAGTAAGTACGACTTCTGTCTTATGTTGGAATTAGGTGCGTAAGTGCATATTTATAAACACACAAACATGTAGTGAATTATAAGTTAAACAGTGTTGCAAACTGAAATACTGGATAGAATACCACTCTAAAGATACTCAAGATTGACATCAGAAATGAAGAAACAGCTTGTGTTATGGGAGCTTTAATATTTGTTTACACAAACAAATTAATCTTCATCATATACTTTCATCCTTAAACAACAAACCCACTCAGATCATGCAGTTCTCTTCTTTAATCTTATGAAGATTAAAGAACATTCATCAACAGCAATGATCTGTGATAATTATCACCAACCATTCCTTGATTCATGCTCAGAGAAACACATCAACACTCTTCATCGTGGTTCAAGAGACTCAACTCTTTCGAAACACATTTCCTAGTTTAAAAACTATAGAAATGATCCCTGAAAGTATAGTCTTGATGTCTTACTGCGCTTACCGAACACACCTTCAGACAGACGATAAACCTCAATGACGGTAAGTTGTGGCTTTATGATTCTGAGACGGACCATAATGCTCAGAAACACAAAACTATGGATGTGTGCAAATCTGTTAATAACAATGCATTATTTATAGTATTAAAGGGACCATGAAATAAAAATCTGACATTTTCCATGTTTTAGTGTTATAATTGGGTTCCCAGTGCTTCTATCAACCTAGACAATGTGAAAAAGATCAACCCAGTAACTTAGTTTTGGTAAACCATTCTCTACAAGCACATGAAAAAAGGTCGTTGAAATTTGGCTCTCCTTATGATCTTATAATAATAATACCGCCCCTTGATCTGCATATACAACCACAGCACAGCCATTTAGTGCAGAGAGAAAAAAAGAAAATAATTCACAACACAATTAAGTTTCAATTGCAAAAAGCACCATCATCGTGATCAGTGTTTGCACTTAATCTGCTCATTTGCATTTTAAAGGACACACCCAAAACGGCAAATTTTTGCACACACCTACAATGTGGCAATTTTAACATGTTATAATAAATTATTTATATGTTATTTTTTAGCTAAACTTCACATATGTGCTCGGGGGACAACAAAGATTTATTTGACATCTTAAAAAAGTTTTGTGCCATGGCCCCTTTAACATGGGCAGTTGTAGCCTATTTGTTAGAGTTCTCAAACTTTTTCAACGTGCGGCCCCCCTTGTGTACAGTGCATTCCTTTGTGTAATTTGCGTGCAGCTATACGAAGATGACAACACGAAAACCTTGTTGTGCAGTGTGAACAACACAATGATTCAGGTAGTTTTCCAATCCTGTAGAGTAAGCTTGCAATAAATCTATCAGCATGTTTGTTGAAATAAACTACAACAGTGTCTTCTCACAGCAAAACAAGCATTTTAATATTTGTTTATACAAACAAATTAACCCTCATAACATTCTGTCTTTTAAACTCAAATAACAAACCCACTCAGATCATGCAGTTCTCTTCTTTAATCTTATCAAGATTAAAGAACATTCATCAATAGCAATGATCTGTAATAATAATCACCAACCATTACTTGATTCATGCTCAGAGAAACACATCAACACTCTTCATCGTGGTTCAAGAGACTCAACTCTTTCAAAACACATTTCCTAGTTTGAAACTATAGAAATGATCCCTGAAAGCATAGTCTTGACATTTTGCTGTGCTTACCGAACACACCTTCAGAGAGACGATGAACCTCAATGACGGTAAGATGTGACTTTATGATTCTGAGAGGGAAAAAATACTCAGAAACACAAAACTATAAAACCTTTCAGCATGGACTGTAGTTAATGAATGGATGTGTGCAAATCTGTTAATAACAATGTGTTAGTTATAGTTTTAAGGAAACAATAATCATAGCCTATTCGTTTGAAAGTCGAGCTTGTAACCCAAGAGTTGCCGGTTCGAGTCTCAAGGCCTGCAGGTTGGATTTTGCTGTGGTAGACAGATTTTCAAGGTCTGTGACCAAATCAGATCGTTAAATATAAATATGTCAGCAATGGGATTCAAACCTGTCTTGAGCTATCACAGATGCCACAATATTTTAAAAACTGTTCAATATTACCCTCATGTGATCTCGTAATATGAGCAACACAATGACAACTTGTAAGTAATTCAGCCAATCGAATTCCTAAAACACTTTTCTAGAAACCAGCAATTATTTTCTATTATTCTAAACCCCTGACTCTTCCAGCAAAATCAAACAATCCATTCAAAACAATTTCACCTGTACTTCAAATCAAACAAATCTTTCAAATCACACACACACATGGTTTGCTATTGACCACCATCATGGGATGCTGGTCATACCAGCAAGACCAGCAAATGTTGAGTTTTGGTGCTGGTATATTGATGACCATGGGTTTGCAAAGCAGATTGAGTTTGTTTGCAACATGCTGGATTTGTTTGTCTAAATATGACAAACAAAATTCGCTCCATACAATTAATGAATAAAACTTCTATGACCGTGCTGCACCCAACGTTTTGGTGTATCACTGGCACTGCACAGCACCAACAGGGAGTATTTTTCCAGCGGAAGGAAGACTTTTAGTAATTTTTCTTCGTGAAAAGAACAAGCGGTGATATATATTTTGCTTAAATAATTGTATTGTGTGGTAACCACTTAAAAAAAAACAATAAGGTACATGAGGTGCTGTATTGTGAATAAGTCATGGCTAAAGGTGTTGCTTTTGACCCTGCTTTTTCGGATTGTGCCAAATAATGCCCTTCAGCCATAAAGCACAGCCTCTTATACCTTACCAGGGTTGCAAGATCCGCATAACAAAACCAGCTCAATGGCCACTGAAAATTGGTCCAAAAGTATTGCAGTGACTATTCACAGCCAAAATAAAAACAACTAATGAACAAAATACTTCCATCTCTAACCCAAGGAAAAAACATCAACCTGCAGAAACTGTTTAAAAGCAGCCCAATCCAGAAAGGCAGAAAACCTGCCAACGCTGCTTATTACTTAAATTATAAACAAATATTACATTATTTATTCGTTTATATTTTACAACCAAATAATTTTCATGCTTTGACTATACATAATGATATTATATTATTGAATATGGGTTATTATAATTACTTTGCGTAAATTTTTTAAAAGTTAAATCGTGAATGTTATTTTTATGTCAAAGAAATTGTTTTTATAGTGGGTTTGTGGTAAGAATGACATAAAAGAATCACTCCAAAAAAAGTTGTTTTTACCCAAAATCTATCACATTGTGTACCAATTGAGGTGTCCCCAGTGACAGATTTTGTACCTTTTTCTGAGAGTGCCTGGTCAAATGTGGACATTTTTAGGTTAACATAACCGTTGGGATTTTCCATATTTTTACCAAACCATGGCATGTATACTAACTATAAGTACTGTGGAATGTTAAAGCTTTCAAGTTGTGCCATGTTTTAAATGCATTCATGTACTCATACCTTTATTAAGTCCAGTGGATGAGTGCAACAGGCGGCCCCACAGGAGGCGATTCCTCCGAAATACCAGCGGGACATGCGCGTCTCTCTCATGACTGACTCTCGATTCATTATAATTAAAAATACCGACACGCGCACACGACATAAAAGCGCACGCTTCAGTGATAATCCAAATACTGCAGATGATCACGTGTTTACTACTCTACTAATGTCATTTTATACGCTACATGGACGCAGATACAGCAACCTATACACATGCACGTCTCTCCTTATATCAGATAATGTCCGATCACAGTCCAAGACCTTCTGAGACCCTTAAAGTGGCGCGAGCATCTGTCATAAGAAAGTATCATGTGCCAACGCAACATTGTTGCTTTAAGGGGACATGCACTACTTTTAAAGTTGCTGATAACCACATGGCAGTAAAGTCTTTATATTTTAATTATTTTATTTCAGAGAACGCCTATAAAATACACGAGTACCTAGAAAATAATAAAATGTGAAGATATTGTGCAATTTTTGGGTTAGAAAATATCATAATAATCTGTTTGATCTGTCAAGATTGCTTTCGGTGTGCAGTGTGTACGTGACACACATAAATAGTAGCAAGAAATGACATCAGCTGTGGGTTTTGAATGGTTGTCAAAAGTTAATTTCACTCGATGTGCTTTGCTGCTGGACTCTTATAAACATGACTAAACACAATTATTCGCGATAGTAGTTTTAAAATAGACACATCTAATCGTATTTTACGATTGGTAGTTCAGGCACCACAGCCACATTTTTCACAGCAATTTAAATGAATCAACCCTTGCTTCCCTGAACTAGTGCATTATTTTACACCTTAAAGGAATAGTTCGCCAAAAATCATAATTTTCTCATCCTTATGTTGTTCTAAACCTGTACGGATTTCTTTTTTTCTGATGGACACAAAATAAGATATTTGGATAAATTCACCTCCATAGTAGGAAAACCAACTAATGGTAGTATTGTGATAATGAAGATATTTTGATAAATGATGGTAAGCACACAGTTGATTGTAATCATTGACTTACATAGTAGGACAAATACAATGGAATTCAATGGGTACCATTTACCACAATGCTTCCATATTGTTTGTTTCCCTACTAGGGAAGTCAATGTATCAAAATACCTTTTTTTGTGTTCATCAAAAAAAAGAAATTCATACAGGTTTAAACAACATGAGGATCAGAAACCAAAATTGTCTTTATATGAACTATGATCTACAGCATGAATCTTAGTTCATGTTAATTTCAACATGTACTAATAAAATCAAAAGTTTTATGCACAATTGGGATTAACCAGTGTTAATAAATGTTAAAAACGACACGTGATCTAAAAAGTTCGCCAACGTTGTCCTAAGACAAAAATGGGTATTGTTCAAAACACAAAGACAACTTTTGTGAAAGGTTTTGATCCACTTTAAATGTTGACTAGTGTATATTGCTTATTGTTAGTACATATTAAAGGAAAACATCACCGTTTTTCAATATTTTACTATGTACTTACCTCAATTTAGACAAATTAACACATACCTATCTTTTTTCAATCTGTGCACTTAATCTTTGTACAGTGCATTGTGAATGTGTTAGCATTTAGCCTAGCCCCATTCATTCCTTAGGATCCAAACAGGGATGAATTTAGAAGCCACCAAACACTTCCATGTTTTCCCTATTTACATGAGTAGTTACACGAGTAAGTATGGTGGCACAAAATATAACGTGGTAATTTTTTTAAGCGGATAAAAAATGAGAACTATATTGTATGGCGGAAGAATACTTAGTTAACACTTACTGCGTCTGAGGTCAAAGTGCTGCAAACTAAGTGCTCTTCTATCATACAATATAGTTCTAATTTTTATTTGCTTAAAAAAAATCATGTTTTATTTTGTGCCACCACACTTACTCGAGTAACTACTCATGTAACAGTCTTTAAATAGGGAAAACATGGAATTGCTTGTGGCTTCTAAATTCATCTCTGTATGTTTGGATCCTAAGGAATGAATGGGGCTAGGCTAAATGCTAACACATTCACGACGCGCTGTACAAAGATTAAGTGCACGCATTGAATAAAGATAGGGATGTATTAATTTGTCTAAGTTGACGTAAAAACATCGTAAAATATTAAAAAACTGTGGCGTTTTCCTTTAACAAATACAACCTTATTGTAAAGTGTTATCACAAACCCTTACTTTGTTACAAACCCATAAGACTTTCAACTAATTTAACAGTGTAAAATAGCATATTTTCATGTGTAGTATAATAAAGAGCAGTATTTTTGTTTGCTGTGACTGGGGCGTCCACAGAGACGGATAAATAAAATGCAACACCTTTAAACAAAAAACAAATCTCTAATTTTAGCAATTAGGTAGAAGGTCACACCTTGGTAATTCCTATTTTAAGTATGGAGGGCCTTGCCTCATAGTAAGAGATTATGAAATGATACTAAATAGATTACATTTACGGTAGTGCTCTTTTTAAAACTTATAGCAATGATGGATGTCTTACTGGTTTACTAGAAGTATTAATTTACATTCTTAAAAAGCCACTAGGAAAAAGGTCACCAAGGCCCGGTTTCACAAACAAGGCTTAGATTAAGCCAGGATTAGGCCTTGACATTTAAGTAGCTTTAATAAATTTGACTTAAATTTGAAAAACTTAACTATTGTACAACTTGAGACAAAACAATGGCACTGTTGTATTTAAAATACATCAGGGCCAGTCATTTTTAGTGTAGACACCTCTAACATGCATTTTAGTCTGGACTGCAAAACCAGGCCTAAGTGTGCAGTGACTCTCTATGTCTTCTACAATGTAGTAATCAAGGCACCAAAGAGGGTCATGACACAGTACATATAACACATTTATTCAACCACAAGCAACTGCAATTTAGTCCCTTTATCAGGGCAACCCCAAGTACCTGAGACAAAGCTTCACAGACACAGACCAGCACTGTCTACTCTGCTCAGGACAGCACATGTGCGAATAAATGAGTGCAGGTATATGACAGATAAATGGACGAGGTGATGGCGGGTGGTGTGTGTTTGTAGGCCGGGAGCCTGTTTAGAGTTCAGTATGAGAGTTCAGCCAGCCACCCAACCATCTCTAGTGGACCAAGTGGTAATCTTAAAGGCGTAATTTGCTTCCTTTTCTTTTATCTCGTATAAAAATTATGACAGACAGGTAACAACCGAAGAAGTGGTAAGTGCATCTTCACTCCAGCACCACAGTGCCACCTGCTGTTTCAAGTGCTGCTTTAAGTTTTTCTGCTTCCTCTTTAGACACATTAGCCCGGATCTCCTGAGGTAGAGACTCCACAAGCTTCTTGGCCTGTAAATCAAATAATATAATTCATAACGAAGACGCTGAATGATATTGGATTTCGATCTTACGTATGAAAAAATGAAAAAATCGAAAGCAGTATATGAGTAAATCGTACCTGTACAAGGTTCAGACCCTGAATGCAATTTTTAACTTCTTTGATCAATTTCACTTTATCAGCCGCCTTCAGTTCTGTCAGTTTGACTGTGAAATGTGTTTTCTCTTTTTTGGCAGGTGCAGCCTCCTCATCAGCAGCCTGCAAATTTATTAACACCATTAAAGCAATAACTTCATCATAATAAGCTATATGTTAACACATAAAATATTACCTGAGCGGCGGGTGCGGCAGGTGCTGCTGACATTGCGCCCATTGCCATCATTCCAACATCCTTAATGTTTAAAGTTTTCTGATGGAGGATAAATAACAATTAGGATCACGATGCATATATTTACCTTAAAATTTCCTTATGTCATTCGGCTTTCCGCAATACGCTTTACCTTCAGTAACTCATTGAGGTCCGACACTTCTATCAGCGTAAGATTGGCGATGTCGCTGACGAGCTGTTGGATTTTGGGCGAGTATTGCTTGGGTGCTCCATCCAGAGGAGGTGTGGCAATGGCATCAGATGGACTGACTGTACTCGTCTTGAGCGGTCGCAGCACACACAGTGCTGGTGTCTGTAGTTTGTTTCTGTAAAAAGTGTGTCCATTTAGACAGCAGTAATGAATGAGAATAGAAAACAAGCAAATGCATGGTGTGTATTAAACTGTAGTCAAAAGCTGTGAAGAAAAATGGCCGCTAAACAGTATTATTATACCAGATATGATAACGCATTGGGTTAGCAGCGCAAAAGGTCATGGGTTCGATCCTAGGGAACACACATAGGCTACTTAATAAATATGTATAGCCTGAATGCACTGTCGCTTTGAATAAAAGCATCTACTAAATGCAAAAAATGCTGCTTGTTATTATCACAAAAATAAGTTACACCCCTAGGGGAGACACATGAAGTGTTGGGTCCTGATCCCTTTGTTAGGAACTGTTTTGCACTAATAGCTACCTGACGATACATTATCACCATGTTAGGTTTTAATAATCACAACACTGTATACATTTTAATGAAAAAACATTAACACGTAACAAAATATGCATTTGATACAGAAAACATGAATAGTAACTTAACTGAAGGCGTGACCTTCTGCAGATCACACAGTTAGTAAGGATTTATATTTGCTCTGATTTGTTAAGATCTGAAGGACACCATTTACAATATAAACTATACTTTAATTCGTACAAACATTCCCTGACGTTGATATCTAACATTAACAGATCAGATGGATCAGTGTCATGTGCAGAATAAATGCGGATGTCAATATCATCTCCAGAGAAGGTTATCTGAACCTGTTCTAATATAAATCTTAATAACACAAAGCGTTGTATGTAAAGCGATGGGGATGACAGATCTAGTATAGGAATAAAAATGTGAAATATTAACGTCCTTGAATGATCGGCTTCACGCGCAGTTCACCAGGGTTCAGTCGTTATATGAAGCGCTCGCAACTTAACTTACCGGTGTGTGTTCGCTGTTATCCGCAGCGCGGTCCGGACACAATGTCTCGTGCAGTACATGACAAACTGTAAAATATACAAATTGCTTCTGTAAACAACCGTGTCTGCAACACAATCCTACGCTGTGTTTGTCTGTCAATCAACCAGCCAGTCAGTCACTGATCCTCTAACGTTACCAAAAGCACATGGCGTCCTCCACTCACTTTCCTGACCTACCCACAATGCATTGCGACGGACTTCAAAAAACTTTATTTAAACTTTCGCACGCTATCCTGTTACAAATAACTTTTAAAGGGATAGTTCAACCAAAACTGAAAATTGAGTCATTATTTTCTTACTCGTGTTGTTACAAACCTGTATAAATTTCTTTGTTTTTATGAACTGGAAAGAAGATATTTTAAGAAATGTTTTTAACCAAACTGCTTGTGGGCCCAATTCACTTCCATAGTAGGAAAAGAGAATACTATTGAAGTAAATAGGGCTCACAAATATTCGAATATTACGAATATTCCTCAAAATATCTTCATTCGTGTTCATCAGATCAAAAATGTATGCAGGTTTGTAACAACACGGGATTAAATGATGACAGAATTTACATTTTTGGGTGAACTATCACTTTAAGATTTATGTAAAATATATATTTAATAAAGTATACACTGAATTAAATATTTATTTTGCCAATCATATGGATTAAAATACTTTGAGATGATTTTAATTTGAATTACCCAAGACTGTAAATATTTAAGAAATCAGTTGGCATTATACAGAAACATGTTCGTATAAAAAAGTTATTTTATATTTGTATTTATAAATTTCTATAAAGTTTTAAAACAATGTGTTTATTTTTTCTAAGAGAAAAATAATACATTTTAAAATAACAAGAAATACATCCAATTAACCTACTGATTTGAATTGCCCTGCACAAACATTATATTAAAAACATAAACATCTATACTATAATAATTATCTATTAAACATTAAATAAATCTTATTTGCATGATTAATATACCTTTTTTTCAATACAATTGTCCAAATAGCCATTGCTTGTCCAGAACTTCAAGGGTGAAGCACAATAAAGCTTCTTGTTCTTGTAATATCATTATGTTTTTATAAGGTAAAAAACACAAGTTACTGTAAAATGTATGGTGATAAAGGGTAAACAAATGTTCCCATTATTCACATTTGATTTTTATTTTATTTAAATAATGTTGTTTCTTATTTTTGTTACTAGTTATATAAATAAGGGGGTTTTATGTTACATATAGGGTCAGATTCCCGAACAGGGCTTCCTAGTCCCAGACTAAATACATGTTTGAGCTGCCTTAATTTAAAAACATCTTGCACATTACATATTTTTACATATATCAGTGCCATCATTTTGTTTTAAACATGCACACTAGTATTGTTTTTAATGTTAATGAAGGCCAACACAAAACTTTGACATAATGCTTTACATTTTATCACCATATTTTTCCAGCTTTAAACAGAGAGATTTACGTTTTCTATATTTTTTTGGTGGTCCATTTGCCAGATTTTTTGCACATCATACATTTGTAAATAAGAAAAAGCATTCACAACTGTATGACCAGTAAAAGAACAATTTATTTATTCATTATCTTAAAATTTGTCAGGTGAATCAGTATGGAACAAATATATTAAAGGGGTTACAGAAGTCACCAGATGATGTTACAAACATGCAGCATTTACTTTCAACCAAAAGCTATTTTTTATAACCATCCACAGTCGACAGTTTTAACAATCACTGCCTAACATCACGCTTTCCTTTGTACTGATTACTAATTGAAATCTGTTTATGATTTACTCTTGTTGGACCCCTGGTAAAGAACCACAGAGAGAAGACAGACAGATGTGGCTGTGACGTCTAGACTCTAAAGAGACTGGCAAACACACATGCAGCACTTTGAAACATCAGCATATTTACTTTTTAATGAATTGCTGGCTAAATTAGGCAGTGAAGTTGGTGTCTTAATGGTTGTAAGGCAATGTGTTTATCTTTTGAAAAATCAATAGCCAAGACTCAACAACACTGATCCTAATGCAACTTAAATTTTTATGAAATATTTCTAGATTTGCACACAAAAGCGGTGTCATTTGGAAACCAAAACTGGAATGTTACATTTTAGAAATGTACTGATGTTGAATTGGTACTCTGTTACTCATGTTCTCTTTGCTGCGGCAAGCAAGTCTCTTAAACTGAAGGAAAAACAGCCTTATCAGATCAGCACACAATATTTGATGTTATTTATTCACTCACACCTCTGGAAAGTTGACACATGCAAACATCGCATAGAAAAATATGAGACAAAGGATGGTTATGTCTTTCTTATTTATATCACGTTAATTGTACTTTAAGTGACTAACTTCGCATCAGCTTTGCTTTACAAAGGATAAACTACGTCTGTGAAAATCAACAGAGAAAAGAAGTTAGCATTAGGTGAACCTCATGAAAAGATATGAATACAAATGCGGCCCATTTTAAGAATCATTACATTTTTTTGCATTGCAGCAGTTTATCCACAATATTTGCTCAGCCTAGCAACAGTACATACGATTATTAATATTATTCAATTGCACGTGTATTTTTAAAGCAATGAGAATGTGGGTGAAAATGTCAAATCATAATGATCCTAAAATAAGCTTCATTATCCTGATGAAAAAAATGTCCTATTTCTTCACTCTGGTGCGGCGTTGAAATGGCTCAGACATGATCAGGCCTTGCGAGATTCACACAACAGAAAGACAAAGATTTCCCACCAGCACCATCTGTAGTATCTCCTTCATGTATAGAGGCAGTAATGGGAACTTATACAAGCAAATGCTTATACAACATTTCTACGCTTTCAATATTTGTGGAAGTTGTGATAGCGAGAGCAGGTAGAGAGGATACAGGTAAATAAGCCCATGGGGGCTGCAGGACGAAAGAGGCTTGAATGTAGTGTGCAGGATTTGGTGGGCCAAGGCGTATGATCAGCTATCAGTCAAATGAGATGAGCTGAGCCTCGGCGCTGCCTGGAGGAGCCTGTGGTGCCTGCTGTTGTGACTGCTGCTGAGGGCCACCAGGGGGAGCCATCTGTGAAAGAAGATGAAAAGACAACATGATATTGACTGTTTACTGGCTGACAACAAAATACAAGTGTGATTTTCTTTTGCTGATATTGCACATGCACATCAATGGAAGTAAAATGTGCAATGCTTTGCATGTTGGAATGCATGTGGTTTGTGTACACTGAGCAATTGGGTAAATGTTCATGGCCATGTGGTTATTCTACAGAAAAGTTTTGAAATAGGGCAGCAGGATATAACAAAAGCTGCAAAGTCTGTGCATACCGCAATACACACATGCAATGGTTTGCAACAAATGAATGATTTTCATACTTCAAAAAGTTATGCACAGTCAAAGTTTAAGGTTGATTTTGTAATTTTTTTTATTATTTAAATAGATTTTAGCATTATTGTATCACATACTGTATATTGCATAATTTTGCAAAGTTAGCACATTTTTCTTCAATATTGCACAGCTCCAGACTATGTAATGTGTGACCTCTTTATATTTTTGCAGGTTTTTTTTACAATCAATGAAATTTGGCTAACAGCTGACCTGCTGATACATAGGCTGCTGTCCAGGCATGTAGGCCTGTTGAGGAGGCATGTTGGGGTCTTGTCCTGGAAGAGCGCTCATCATATTCTGCAACGATCAGTGACAGCCTTCAAACCTCACAAAGTTACTAATACGCAGTCAGATGTTGTTTAATAGTAAATTTAAGACAGCTTGTAATGCATTTATTGACTGTGATGTTGTACAGTTAGATGTACCTGCATGTTGTACGGCTGGTAGCCCATATACGCAATGCCGTTAGTGGGTGGAGCCTGTGACATAGAGACCACTTTCAGTAGAAAGAACCAGCAATCATATACTCTAAATACACTTACAGTCTATTAACATACAGTTCACAAAAATGAATGAAATGCATTAATCAGATTGGCTGTTGCTATGCAATAACTTTTCTGACCTGGTAACCTTGTGTGGGTTGGTAGTTAGTATAGGCAGGGTTGTTCGTGGGTGGGCCTTGTCCAGGAGCTGCGGGCTGCCCGCCGGTGCCTGCAGTCTGGTACATGTAGGCGTTCACCATGTTAGGATCTATAAAAGAGATAGAAGATAAACTATTAGGTATCACATCTGAAGCACATTGTTTATCCACTAAAACAAACATTAAACTCAAGCTTTAGAAACACAAGGAGAATTTTAGATATTGTCCAGTTCACCTGTAGCTGACACAGGCATGGCCTGATATGGGCCACCTCCAGGTGTTTGTCCAGGCTGGTTCATATAGACTCCGTGCATGGGCGATCCTTCCACTGAGCCAGCGGGGCTGAACGTGCCTGGATAGCTGGGAGGACCAGCTGGGGGATACACCACCCCTCCTGCTACATTAGGAGGCAGTGACTGCATCTACAAGTATGAAGGGCAAATTACAAACACATTATAAGCGTAGCTTTGGGACAGATGTTGCGGAATAAAAAACATCTGTAAAAAGGTTTTGTTGGTGCTTATTTAATTTTTTAACAAGGAACAGTTCACCAAAAAAATATAATTCGTAGCTAGAGAGGATTTCTTTAAAAAAAAAAAAGTAAAAATCTCAGCTTATCTGGTGTCCCTAGCTACTACATAGGGATGGGTATTGTTTGGGTTTTTTTCGATACTGGTGGCAAATCGATACTTTTAAAACGGTTCCGGTGCCTAAAGCGATACTTTGAAAAAAGAGTCACTAAAAAATGTGGTCGATGAAATTACAGCATAACACACAATGAAAAATCTTCTCTGTTTGTCATAATTTGTTTATTAATGAATTGCCTAAAGCACCATCATTTTTTAAGACCTGCATTCTTGATTTCTTCTTTATGAGATTTTTGATTTGTGAATTAAATAAAATCTTCTCAAAACTCCACTTTGAACTAGAAAAATGTTCTATGATTGGTTGTTAATAATCTGTTCAATGATTGGTTAAAGCGGCTGCCGCTCACAAAAAGATAAAGGGCTAGTTCTAATCGCAAGTGATCCTCCCTATGCCCTATTCCCTTCGAAGATCAGATCTCTTGATGAATAAACTCTAGAGAAAGTTGCGCAATTGTGTCTCATTGTGTGCCTAATTAAACACACTTGGGCAAATAGAGCAATTAAATACAGCGTCTTTTTCTGTTTATTTGGATCGACTGTTCATGCGACATCCTCTTCGTGAAGTGCCCTGATTCGGTCCGGTAGGTACCGCCCATATAGGCATCGGGTTTCGGTACCCAACTCTACTAACAACACCTATTTTGTTTAAAGAATGGATAATGAATCTTTTCAAATAGCTTAAAACCCTAATACAAATAACTCAATTCTAGTTTTCAACAGCAAAACTATCAAATAAAGACACTTACATATAGTTTGTAATATTTATGCCTGCTCAAATAGACAGAGTCGTATGTGTTTAATGTGTAGCACACCTGGGCATAAGGCATAGAGAAAGCAGGCATCTGTGCTCTCATCTGTATGGTGTGTTTCTGCTGCTCCAGGCGCATCTGTCGCTCCTTCTCCTGCTCCTGCAGCCGCTGAATGGCCTGCTGCCTCTGCATCTCCAGGTACTCCTGCGATGACCAATCACAGTCAGCCCTCCCTGTCACATGACTACAACTCTCACAAATAAACCGACCGACTGACCTGTTTCTTCTGCCTCATGATCTCTAGTTTTTGGACGAGTTGGATGTGTCTCTGCCTCTCGGCCTCCTCCGCGGCCCGTCTCAGTTTCTCCCTGTGCTCGTCTCTCAGTGCGTTTAGAGCTGCGCGAGCGTCTCTAACCTGCGCCAGCTTGTCCTGAAGACCCTCATAGTACACTGAGCCGGAAAGAAAACAGTCACAAAATTTACTTTTATAAAACAGTCATTTAGTTAATGTGCAAAATGAAACCACAGACTCACATCTCTTCTCATCCAGCTGATTGAGAATCTCCAGCAGCTGCGGGTGCATGTTGTTTATAGACTGGAAGAGAGAGAGCACGGCGCTGTCGTTGGTGATGCTGCGGCCGCGCATGTGGTTACTCTTCATACGGTTAAGGAAGGTGGTGACGGCATTCTGCAGGGCTTTTAGGAACTGTTCATGGTTCTCCTCCGATTCGCCGTTCTGATATTGCTGCTGATGGGGCGACACGAGAACGTAAGCTAAGAAAATGTGCCTTTGTGGGATTTATCAGTTTGTTTTAACACCCCACATACCTCCACTATGTTGATGGGCTGGACTGGGACGTGGCTCTCCACCGGTTGGCTAACCGGGACAGGTTCAGGTAATGAAACGGGAGCAGGAGCGGACGGGGTGGGACTTTTTCGAACCTCTTCCTGTTTCTTCTCCCAGTAAGTTCTGTTTAGGTAACGGGCCAACTGGAAATAAAGCGAAAGGCATTTAAATATGTAGATAAAGGATATGAGAGCAAGCAAATGCTATCAAAAAAGTTTTACCTCTGGATCCACATCTTCAGCAGACGGAGCTGATGAGTTCTGAAACGCAAAGACAGAAACAATTAGGGCTGGGTATCGATTCAGATGTTCCAGATCGATTCGATTTCGATTCACAAGCTATCAAATCGATTCGATTCCGATTCTCGATTAAATTTTCGATTCCGGTTCTCAGCTGGGTTTTATACTCGATTCTCGATTCAACTCAATGAATAAAGATTTAATACACATACTATATTACTAAAAAGAACAGTGAACAGAAGTTTACAAGTGGGTAATTAATAAAAAGAAATTAAAAGACACAACACGTCTTGCTTGCGAAAATCTAAAATGCTTCCATTCCTCCGTTCAATGTTTGCAGAAATAAATATGAAAAAAATCGATTCTGCTATTTGAGAATCGATTTTTAATCGACCACGTTTTAAAAAACGATTAATCGAAAAATCGATTTTTTTGCCCAGCCCTAGAAACAATTAAGGCAAAGATACAACTATTATTCACTATGAATTGCTGTATGCAAACCTCTTACCACAGGTGAGGAGTACAGAGTGCTCACGGGAGGGGCAGATGATGTCACAGGGGTGGGATCAGCTTTGGGGTAGGCAGAGTACGGGTTCTTCTGTCTCTGTTTACAGACATACATGTGGATTACTGAAAAGCATCATGCTGGCAGTAGCATTAGGTTGGTTAATGCAGATTTCTCACCATCCTCTCCTTCTCCTCAGCCTCACTCTGAGACAGCGCGATGGCCAACTGCAGCTCCTCTTCCTCCTGCAGCACAGCCTCGTCTCTCTTAGGAGGCATCTGAGGAGCAGAGAGGTCAGAGGAGGTTAGGAGGGAGAAAACATGAGAGGGAGGGGAGGAGAAAACATTTATGAATTAATTTAATTTGATAAATTAGGGATGTGCTGATATAAAAACATTGTCTGATACATAACAGTGGATACTATTATAAATAAACTATAGCATTAATAAAGATAAACCATTAATGTACCTTATGAAAGATTTACAGCGATATATCTTTATTAAAAGCTAGTGTAAACTAATTAAATTAGTAACTGATGAATTAATAGCCATTAAATATCAGAATAGTTAAATAAGGTCATATTACTGGCTGAAACTCAATTAGGTGATGTCAATAATACTTTAAATAAATAAATGTATATTAATAGCAATATGGTCAATAGGGCTGGGTGGTATGACACTATATTTGGTTTTGCTATATCTTTATAGCTATAAGTGAGCAGGATATGAATAATGAATAAACTGAAATAATGCACAGTTTATGTTTGCTAATCAAAAGTGCAACTTTACATATTCACGGGTTTGTGGATACAGGTGTTTCATAATATATATTTCACAATATCTTCCAATCAGAATTTGTTTTATTGAAAGTTTATCTGTTGTAGGTCATTATATGGGTGTAGTCCGCTCTTCACTGATGCCAAACCTGCATCATTTGTGACTCTGGACCTTAAAAAAAGTCGTAAAGGTCATTTTTTTAAATTGAGATTTAGGAAAGGACAATATTTAACGATTTTGAAAATCCGGAACTTGAGAGTGCAAAGAAATCGAAATAGTGAGAAAATTGCAGTCTGTATACCCCAACGCATATTAACTCTTTCCCCGCCATTGACGAGTTATCTCGTCAATCTGCAATACCGCTATTATTGCAACTTATGGTGGCTATTCCGCAACTTATAAAACCCGGAAGTATTGCCCTAGGGCAAACAGCCGTATCAGGGCTCCAGACTAACTTTTTTCACTAGGAGCACAGTGGCCCCCAACTGAAAATTTTAGGGGCGCAACCAGAAAATTTAGGGGCACACACCGTAAAGCAACATGCTAACCAAATATTCACATTTCTACTAATTTCCACTGTATTACTAATAAATACTTGATGATAGATGCAGAAATTACAATGTGCTGTTTCAAATTCAGGGTCACATTTTATTGTGCACTTTTGGAAAAAAAGGTCAAATTTACTGGTTGCACATGTGCGACTGGATGTAAAATTCAGTGGCACACTACAAATTTTAGGGGCAAAATGCCACCATTTGGGGGCAGTCTGGAGCCCTGCGTATGTCCGTGTATGTTTTAAAGATCGCTTTGCATCTGATCTCTATCAAAAGTCCTTCACAAAAATGTAATTATCTCAGCTTTTTGCTCAAAATTTGGTGTTTTTGATGAAACCTACACATATTTGAGAGATGATAACACCAGAACACATGAAGGTAAGATGAAACAGATTTTTTGTTTGAAAGCAGAGGGTTTTTTCTTTTAATTCATATATTGTATGTTTATATATTTAAAAAGGAGCATTTTCTGGAAGGCATTAAACTTTTGTGAAAATCATGAAAAATGCTGGCGGCAAAAGAGTTAATGAAGTTGAAAAAAATGTATAGCCTCTCTACTGGCTTGCAACTGTAATGACGTTGTTGACTGAATAACATTTAAGTTTTTACATAAACCAAACTTGAATGGAAAATGGTAGCAAAGGAAAGTTTGTAGGCGAGTTTAAAAATAAAGTTGATATATTTACAGTAGGTACATCTTTACATAAAATACTAATGATTTTTGGCATAAATGACTCATACAATGTATTTTTTGCTTTTTATACATATACCCGTGCGACTTACAACTGGTTTTGTGGTCCAGGGTCACATTTGTTTTTAATAATCTATTTAATATAATATAATTAGCCAAATATTTTTTATTTCTAGCAAAGGAAACTATATTGTTACTTATTGTGGCATTCACACCAGACACGGAAGAGGCGACAAGCGCGAGTGAATGCAAAGATCGCAAAGAGAATGTGTGAACTTTGGCGGATATTCGCGTCGCATTAACCAATCAGGAGCTTGCTCTAGTGGTGATGTGATTACAGGGAGCGAGCGGAGTCGCAGAAGCCCCTCCCATGACGGAAAATTCCATGTGAATGTCTCGAATGACTAGAATGTCACGCGCGAAAGAAGCGAGTAAACTCAAAATGTTCAAGCGTCCAACTACGTGCGAATAGTGCATTTTTGCCGCCCCTTCCGTGGCAGGTGTGAACGTATCATTATAGATACAACCAGGATGCGATTTGTAAAAATAAATAATCAGGAGGAGTTGATGTTTTCTATATTTTTATTTATGAAAAAAATTATGAACCACTGGCTTATATACTGATTATTAAAGGCGGGTTTTTGAAAAACACTTTGGAAAAGGGAGTCGGGCCGAGTACCGAAACACAATTATAGCCAATCAGCTGTAAGGGGCATTTCTGTGTGCATATGTGTGGGGCGGGTCTATCAAAAGAAGGTCCAGATTCTATTGGGGTAGGAGCTTGCTTGTTTAGGTGATTTCAAATGTCAACATTGGCTTTCAGAGATCATGCACCACACCTTTAAGCTATTACTGTTGAAATAAATATAGAAACGTAACTAGCCCTAAACACACTCGCCCTGAGCGGGATTCGAACCGCTCCGGTCCGGCATGAGAATCGGGCACTTTAACAAGGATGGTAAAGGATCTCCAACACTAAAGCACTGACATCTATTGTCACATGAGCGGAAGCGATAACAGTAACACTCCATTCCTGTTTGCATTATTGCATGGTAGCGTTTTGAGTCCGTTTATATAGCCGTTTGATGTTCATTAATCATGGTGGGGGATAAATTTGTCCCTAACAGAGATAGAAAATAATTAATCAGGGATATAAAGACCAGAAGTGGGAATAATCACTGCCATCCCCCCCTAACAAATCGCACCCTGGATCGCACCACGGTAAGATTTAAGTCATACCACTAACCCCTAATGGTTACCACTATGTTGCACATCCCTAATAAGGTAAAGAATGTCATTTCTGCACCACTGGTCCCAAACTAAATTGTTTGTTTGATTTTTAGTCAGACAAAGCTCAACCAATGAAATGCTTTCAATGAGCGCTTTAACAACAGAAGACTAAGAAAGTATAACTTGTCTTTATTTTTGCAATTCTGTTTGGGGCTGTAAGAGGTGCAGGAAACATTTATTACTGATTTAGCTGAGAATTCACAGTTAGCACACAAACTCGACGGTAATATGCGCTCTCACTCATGAGCCTCAAAATTGCTGGGCATTTAAGTTTCAGATGTACTGATGCACGAATAGTAAGACTTGAGGTAAACTGGGATTGCGGTATGCTTCATAATTGTGACGCCCATGAGTGCGAGCTCTTTATGAAATGCAACTACTTACTGATTCGGTGGGCACTACCTGAGACTGCTGGGACAGAGGACTGGTCAGGTACTCAGGGGGGAGATCGGACTGCCCAGAGCTGCCCGTCTTTCCTTCGGCTTTCCTAGGAGGGGGAGAAAGGGAGGGGTGGCTGGTGAGGAGGGGTTAGGAGACACACACAACCTGGTAAATCTCTGGTGGACAGCAGACTTATGGACATGAGAAACTGAAGGCACAAAGAGCAAGATGGCAAACAAAAAGCATGCTTTTTTTCTGTGAAACACACAAGAGTTCATTTTAAAATTGTGTTGGAAACAACAGCTTGAACACTTCAAGATGTGTCTTTGTATGTTTTATGAAAGAAATTCAGATTTGACAGGTGAGTAAATGACAATGATTTCTTTTTTGAGTCCTTTGAAGAACAAACAAAAAACCCAGAAAGACAAATCACAGAAAATGATGATGGGTAACCCAAAATCACATTTTGCAAGTAACAACTTAACAATAAGAGCATCACAATACTCACTTGTTGAGCTGTTCGAAGCAAGGCTCACACACACGCACCTCCTTCTCAATGCCAAATTTGGGAATTGTAGAGTACTTAGAGGAACATTTCCCACAGAAGATCTGACCACATGCCCTGCAATGATGCTGCAAACACAAAAAAAGATCTTGATAAGATTATGCAAACAAAATATCAGTATGACATGACATGTACTTAAAGGAGCAGTTTGTACCTTTCGGGTCACGACTCCAAACTGAACCCTACATCTGTGACATTCCTCTGCATCCACCCATTCAGGGGCCTGAAAGGACAGACGTGACAAACCAAATGACAAACCGAACACATTGCAGTCTGCAGTACCTCCATTACTTTACTCCACAGTTACTCTCACCCTCTCTGCTGAAAACATGGCATCACTCTCCTTGAACTCTGGGAACACATGACCTAAAAAAAAACACAAGTGATTAAAATAAACACTGTACTACCAACAAGTCTGGTTTAAAACCATTTCAAACATCCCAGACATTTTTAACAGCACTGACATAGAAAAAGGACTTGTATTGTGTTCATTTATGGCCACATGTTCCACATTCTCTAACAGAAACCCAGGTTTAATCCCTTTCTCTACATACCTTAAACCAGGGGTATTCAAACTGGGGTCCGGGGACCCCCAGACAATTTCAGAAAAAAAGTTGTTTAAATATTTGCATTTTATCTAGTGTTTTCCTTATTACTGTCTTCTGTATCTGACTCACTGGGGGTTTGTTTGGCTATATATCTTTGTAAAGCTGCTATAGCACTATTCGGACGGGATTAGTTTTCCAAACAACGTTTGAGTTTCAACGTGTCCCCCAGGACGTCTGTGATTTTATGTACCGATTCGGACGGGATTAAAATGATGCAGGCTATTCCAGAGATGGGAGTGTCTGTTTCATGCATTTGGGCGTTACAGAAGAGCACGTGCTCTGGATACGCTTGTTTGTAATGTTTAATATTTTGCTTTAAATGTAAAATTATGACAGAACATGTAATTTATTAATTTAATTTGAACAAAATAAAATAAACAAATCCTACTAAAGTAACGTTAGCTTACGTGTTTTATATAACTGTCTGCTTATAATAAACTCAAAGAAATGAAGAAATAATGATTAAAACAATTTATTATCTTTATTAATTAACATTACCAGAGTTTCTTATAACGTTACTGATATTACAGTGGCCAGTCTTAACAGTGTTTGATATTCAGCTCATCTTGATTTAATTATTGTATTTTGCCGAATGCGAAAAAACATCCATATCTGAATGAATGGGACAATAAACAGACATTAGTAAGACCTTACGGCAGATCACGTTGGCCAAAACACGAAGTGAACCGCGTTTTCAAAAGATATTGCGGGCAAACACAGACATTTGCATCCGGACGGGATTAAATGTGACCAGTCACGGAAAGTAGGGACACAAGTCGGATCTGGGCATTTTGAGTTATTCACAGATTCTGAAAGTGCAGTTTCTAAGCTTTCCAACGATGTGTAACACAAGGAAATCTGATAAGATTTGGAGAAGTTGTGGCCATTTGAATATAGGAACTCAGAAATACTCAAACCGAGAAAATCGAGACGAAATGGACTCTTCTTTTCAGCTGGGGGAGACAATAGGGCTCATTTACATCTCATTTAGCTAAGCCATGCCCCCTGTAAAACCCTTTTTGAGATGTTCTAGCATCATATGTAGTATTTTATGACCAAATGACAACCCGCAAAAATAAACATGACTCTTTTTACCTTTGTGGGGATCACAAGTCGAATCCAGTCTGTTTCAGATTATCCAATGACCATATTTGTCCACAAATGCGTATAATCCGTGAAATATAGATTGTTTACATCAGATTTCGCATGAATGTCTGGTAATACAATATAATATATAATCTGAAGACTATTTAAATCGTAACATGTAAGGGTATATGAGCTTACACTCCGTTAAACACATGAACCCGCCTTCAAAGTTTGTATTTAAAATAGGGAAGTAGTATAATAGATCATCCAAACAGCGCCGTCGAAAACGTGACATCCTTTAGAGAGGTTACCAATGGCTCGCTCGTTCCTCCATCAGCCAATGACTTCATGGAAAATATTGATAGACAAAACATGTAGCCAATTATATGAAGAATACAACGATATCTGTGTAACTTCTGTGTGTTTGGACTCATGCTGCGCTGCAAGAACTGACATACAGATGACGTCAAAGTACCGCGAGAGCGAGTCGAAATTAAACTACTCCGTAAGATTTCTTGAAGAGCTCTCGCGGTACTTTGACGTCTTCCGACTGCGGCGCCGCATAAAGTCAGTGACGCGGCTGACGTACGATGCGGCTGACTGTTATTTGTTCCGCCCCAGCTTCTTTTATTTTTCTTTTGTTTTGTGCGCCCGAGCTTTACAGTCTGGGGAGACGCAGGCTATAAGTTTGAAAAAAAAAAAAAACTTAGCAAACATGTCTGAGAAACAGGGCAGTCGCGTCACTACAGTCACGTGACTTCACGCTCGAGCCGGAAGAGAAGACAATGCTGAATAAAGTCGTAATTCTGCTATTTTTGGACCAAACTGTATTTTCGATGCATCAACACAATCTTACTGACCCACTGATGTCACATGGACTACTTTGATGATGTTTTTATTAACTTTCTGGACATGGAAACCATACATAGATTTTCAATGAAGGGGAAAGCTCTCGGACTAAATCTAACGATAAAACATCTTAAACTGTGTTCCGAAGATGAACGGAGGTCTTCCGAGTTTAGAACGACATAAGGGTGAGTCATTAATTACATTATTTTCATTTTTGGGCGAACTATCCTTATTTAGTAGTCACGCTGTTCCCTTTGGGGGCGGAGGCGAAAACACAAGCTTATACAGTATGTAAATATACACACAGACAATGACGCCCCCCGCTGCACGCTAGAATCTCCGGAAAAACAAGCCTATTTCAACTTATGGTCAAAGTTGCTGCAGTACAAATACATTTCAGGTTTTTACACCCAGCATTACTCTTAAGTGTGGAGTTATACATAAAACATATAAATGTATATATTTTGGGTAGGTGGTCCCTCACAAATGGTTTATCATATTTGGGGGTCCTTGGCATATAAAGTTTGAAAGCCACTGCCTTAAACCATCCCTAAACTTAAACAATGTCAGTATCTGCGAAAACACTGGAAACAGCCATTTTCTCAAGTGCATTCATGTTATTGTGAGGTCTTACCTTCCACCTTCATGATCTGATATGTGTCCTGGACGACTTTGTATTTGGGCTCGTTGCGGAAAGCGTGGGCCCAGGCCTGGATCAGATAAAGGATCTTGTTCTTCATGTTCGGCTCAGGCTGCTTCTGGAGGCAAAATAGTTAAATTTGCTCAATGAAGGCTTAAAAAACAACACCACCAACACTATTTTGGCTGTGACACCTAACTGAGAAGTCACCTAACCAGTTTCTACAGAAACATGAGCATAATAGCTGATCCGAGCTCAGACTACAATTTCAAAGAAAAATTGAAACCAGGCACACAAATCTGAGTACAGTGTGTGTCCGAGTTACAAAATAAACTGTAAGAGCATGTGACGATGACACAACAAGGAAGTTACGTTCGGCATGAGTCATTGAATCTGAGCTACTTGGAAAGTAAAGACAAAGATCGTAAAGCAGGAGGGACTTCTTAAAGCGACAACATACTCAATAGATCACTCATGAGTTAAAAAGCATCACCTTAAACAGCTCTTTCAGCTCCTCCATTGTCTGCTTACAGGCCACTTCATCATGAACCGTCTGACCACAGTTCTTCACCACTGACTCCAGAACCTGTCGAGGCCAAAGCTGAATTATACACATGACCTTGACTCGTGAAAGTCATTTTATCTACTTTATGACATCAGCAAATAAATAATAACATTGGATGGTATCCCCTTAAATGAGAACCGGTTCTTGATCCCTAACCTTTCTTAGTTGGGAATCTGATTGAAATATTTGTTGGCTTGAAACAAACGAAAAATTGATCAGCTTGTACTACGCCTCTATGGAAAGTAGGGATGGGCATTCGATTAAGTTTTCTTTGTCGATCGTCGGGAGAATTAACGATCGACTATCGATTAATCATTAATATTTTTATAATAAAATTTGTTATTTAACTTTTATACTTAATTAAAAAATGCAATGAATACAAATATACAGCGTGTTTTTCCTCGATGAGACCTTTATTACAAGATCAACTTGTGGCAGACAGTTAAACTATGTTTCAAACATATATGTGCGTGCATGTGCGGTGCTCTAAAGCAGCGGAACCTGCAGCTGCGAGCCAGCATTCTTAAACAGAGACCTCATTATTTCCAAAATAAATAAAAAAACAGATTCATGTTTAACATTAAATTAAACTAAAAACATAATACTTAGATCTGAAAGGTTTTGTCAAAATGTAACTCAAAATTATTCAAGCCAAAAGAAAGTGCAAGATATTAGGCTTCCTAACATTAGGCTATAACAAATTAGGCTAAAGCCTCGTGAAAAATAACTAACTTTAGTAACTCGCATAAAACTTCTGCACCAGTCTACTGATTTTTTTTGAGAAATAAAAGCATGTTTTAGGGTCAGACGCGACCACAACCCATGGTGACCGTCAGTCCAGCCGCCGTCGAAAACACCCGCTTCGAGGAGACTGACCGGGATGCACAGGTACCTCAGCGCTAATTTGGCTTATTCCGCATACAGAGTATGTGTGAAACAGCGTGCGTTTTGTGAGCCCCATTCACCATTGTTTAATTATACTAACATAGTCTTTTAGTTTTTATTTGTTGTAAAACAACAGTAGACACAAATTTACTATGGTCTCCAACTCCACAATATACCATAACCATGGTATTTGTAGTAAAATTGCGGAAATACAAATCGTTTTAATCTGCAAAAAAAAAAAAAAAAAAAACATTTTAACAATGATAAAATCATGGCTAATTTTCCTAAGGTAGTAATTACAAAATTATATATGTTTGAAAGACGGAGATGCGCACCTGTCAATCTATTACATAACAGAGCGAGGCCAGAGACAAACATACTCATAAACGGGAGTAATATGGAATAATGTGTGCATCTTTGAATAACTGTAAGTATACATTTCTTTTAAATATATTTTTGTCATATAAAGTTTTGAGACATTGCCTAATAATGCTTTTTTTCACTTTTTTTGCTCATTTAGACTTATTGTGCGGGTAACAGCCTTTTTGACGCATTTAGCTCAGAGATTATTTTAGCAATATTGCTTTTTTCCGGTAATAATAATACAATTTATATTTCAATCCTGTTTCATTGTCTGTTTATTCATTTCATTATGCTGTTATGTTAATGTGAGGATATTTATTTGCCATATGAAACGTGCCGTTATATGAATACTTTTGTTTAATATTCAAATATATGCGGAATAATGTGTGCATCTTTGAATAACTGCAGGAATACAGTTGCTTATTTTTGTCATAAAGTTTTGAGAAATAATAATATTGTGAGGATTTATTTCCATATGAGACGCTTTTTGTCGTTGAATACTCTCGTTTATTATTTGGAAATCATATACATACATAGTAGGAAATATATAATGTGGAAGGCTAGACTTGCAAAGTTACTCTGCTTATTTTTATTTATGATATATGTGGAGATAAATAAAGCATTGCAAAACTGCTGATTTGATCCATTCAGATCCTGACCACCAGGCTAGAGATTTTAAACATCCTTAATCCACATTTACTATTCTGTCAAATAATATCTAAAATATTTTGTTTTGAGAAAAAAAAATGATGCTTTGTTCTATTGTTTATGCGGAAAAGTGTTCACAGAAAGTGTCAATCACATGAACGTTTTATATGCAGAATAAGCGGTCAGCAGCAGCGCACTGCAACGGGTGCTTGACGGATTCGCCACACACATACGCAAACGCACTGCATACGGAGTATTTGTGAAACAGGAGTAAGATAAAAAAAATGCATTAGATTAATTGATAACAAATTAACGTGATCGAAGAAATTCTTAACAATCAATTATCGATTAATTATGCCCATCCCTAATGGAAAGCCCAATGTAAACTGCCACTATCTTGCCCACCAACCACCCTAGTGGGTCACATGACTTAAAACTATCAATTGAATAATTTAATACTGTATATATGTAGGTTTCTAGAGTATTTAGTACAGATACACATACCTCAAGACCATAGAGCGCTACATGTGGGTTTTTGTCATTGATTTTCTTCTTGATGGCACCAATCGCATATTTTGCCCTGGAGGAAGGTACAAAACAGTACTGAAACAAGGAAGTCATAGCAATGTTTTTCATAAACACATGATCATCTTCTTCTTCCACTGACATCTACTTTATGCTGTAAATCAAGTTGAGAAAGATATAGTTATAAATGTTAAGCTCTTACTGTGTATCGCCCTGGCGAATGAGGTCACATATTTGTAAAATGGATTCCCAGTCGGTCTCCAGCAGCAGCTGACTGGTGGCTTTATCTGTATAGGATTAGAGGATGACAAAGGACTGATCATCTATAGTGATATCAGAATCGGATCTCCAACCAGGTCAAAACATGTGAGAAGGCCATGTTTACTTCTTTATAGTGCAGAGCAATGTAAGGAAGCTAGATCTGTAAACAAAAGGCTATTGAAACATTTTTGTATGAGTTCAGGGAAACCTGATGGCCAAATAAGAAGGCATTACATTCATTGCAATATTCAAATATTCTTTAAAGGGCACATTTTAAGCCCATTTTTACAAGCTGTAACACAAGTCTGATGTGTGCCTAGAAGAATTTTCAGATTAAAATACCTCACATATCACCGCTTTTGGTTAAAAATAGATATGATTCCTGTAAATACAGTCTGAGACAATAGTATCTAGCTGCATAAGCGCTACAACGTGCTAACAAACACATTTAGAAAAGCTTTTAGCTAAATTAACCAGTCAGTCAGTGGCAGTGGGCAGGGCTTTGTTTGTGTGATGTCACATTAACAAGAGAATCATGACAGCATGTCTAACGAGACTGCTTTGGTTAAATGGGGATTAAAAAAATAAGAAGAGGGTGGATTTTTTTATTGGAGGGTTGTGTTCACACACTGCCAACCCACATTTATGTCCAAACACCTTGTAAAAGTGGACTTTGCATAAAAGGTGCCCTTTAAATCTAGCTACGTAACTTTACATTAATCAATATACACAGAGGCTCGCCATATAACAAATGTGAAAAGAGTCTAGCCTGTACATCAGGATCTCATAATTGTTACTAGTAAAACAATGCAGGTCTGTATGTAAACAACACATTCTCTCTGTAAATATTGTCAGCATTACATGAGCAAACAGGATGAATGAAGTCCCTAAACCTTAACCTCAAACAATTACAAGAACATAAAACAATACCCATATGATATGTTTATCAATTTCATGCCCTTTAGTCATATCTTGCTAGTAAACTGTAACTAGGTAAAATGATTTTCTTGTTTTATGACAATGTTTTTATACAACACATGACGTAAATATAGATTTTAAGATACAGCTTAAAATTGTCTGGTCGTGTTTTAAAACGTTTTATTGTGTCTATCACTGTGATTTACGTCAAGTTTTAACGTAAAAAAAAATCGCAATTTGAGTTGATCTTTGACCAAGTGTTACACATTTCAAAGTTACACATTCAACACCAAAGCTGACTACAGATTTTTTAAGTCACTAATTCGCTATGTATTTCTACTAATTAACGTAACGTTAGCTTTATGTTCTACCGGGAGGCCTGGGAATCTTTAGCTGCGTTGCTAACTAGTTCATTAAACCAAAACCATCGATGTACTATAGAGTATAACACCACCACATGACATGTTTAGATGTATAATGACAGTGTGAGGTTAAAGCCACAGATGTCATCGATGTGATGTGGCTCTAAGGGAAAAATCAAGACAATGGATGTGCTACTCCCGTGACTGCGCTAACATTAGCATTAGCACACAGTGTTTATGTATCACATCGCGATGTTTTTCTAAGTTAACACTGAAAACCTGAAAAAATCACACATACCCAACAGTCTCTCAAATGTACCGCTGCCTTTGCCCATGTCTGATCTCTGATAATCGGTGTCTGATAACTAGACTTGACGCGCAGTTTAACTGTTTTTCACCTGGGTGTACTTTCACGACACCGGATGACACGCGTCTGTGTGACGCAAACGTCAGATAAAAGTCATGTATTATAATTTTTTAACAGTTCTATTTTCTAAATACATTTAATCGTATTTCTTTCATTATTTTGTTTTTATTTATATTTTAATAGTTTGATAGATAATTAAATATTTTATATTTTGTACAGTTATTTAAGTACGTTGGTACACCTGACATTTGCCAACGGTCATTGTATTAAAAATGAAATGTCAAATCATAAATTGCATTTTATTTTTAAATTTGGCAGCAATAATGCTTTATCACTTTGAAAATGAAATAATTTAATATAATGATTACATTTTTAATTTATCATTTAATTTTCAAATTTGGGACATATTTTGCAATTTTATTTTTTTATTTTATCATTTAATTAATTAATTAAATAAAAAATACCTTCCATATTCACATGCTTTGGGGTAAAATAAAGAAGCGTAAAATGTTCCACTAATAATTTTATATGAAAATATTTTTACACGTTTTCAAAAATCGTATGCTTATGTTATATCAAGGTAGTTCATTTTCTATTTATCTAATAATGTAAAAATAATTATTTGATTTGTAAAAACCATTTATTACAACTGCGTTATTATTTTGATGTTAATTATTGTTTATTCAATTTTTCTAACTGCATTTGCGTCAGGACCAGTTCACATTCGTCACGCACTGGAAAGCAGATCTGCGCGTTCACATTCTTCATCCACAAAGCTCTGCTCGTTCCCATCTTTGCCATTTGAAACCGATTGAAACAGAGATCTGTACGCCCACATTCTTAAAAGACTGAAAAACAGAAACTTCTCGACTATTCCTGTCTTTGACTTCTGCAAAAAAATTTAAGATTATACACAGACATAGCTTAACAATGCATAATTAAGCTTAGAATTTATAATGCATTAAAAAACTCATAGCTATGAGTTTTAATGCATTATAAATTCTAGGCAAAAATATGTGTTTGTGTCAACCAGAAACACCCTAGGTTTCTTTATCGTTTATACCACACGTCAAGACAACAATAACAACTTTCTGTTTTACAGCCCCCTGATAGTAGCCTAGTATTAGGTCATACATGAGTCAGTACCTGGCTCAGTAAACAATGCAGTCTATTGTAGTGCTGGTGGTATTGTGCTGGCCATACAGTGGTATTGTACTGCTGTAGAATCAGACCCCTATAACCACAATCAGAGATGCTCAGAAAATCAAGAAAGCCATGTATGGTTTCATCATGGACTGTTGTTTACACTTGACATTTCACAGTGGGCCATGTACAGAATAGATATATTCTGATCATTATATTTTGAACATACCTTTCTATTAAAGCCTTTTATTTTAAGGCCTTTAAAAAAAAACACTTACGTTGTTTATATTATTGTGTGGTATTTATCAAAACCTGTTATTAAAAGAATGTATGTATTATCAGATAACAAAAATTTGTATATTAGTTTACAATTTAGGAGAAAAATAGAGTGCTTTCATCTGTTGATTTTATTGCATTCTCAAATTTCACCTTTTTATATCAGTGGTTCTCAAACTTTTTCAGCATGCAGCCCCCCTTGTATACAGTGCATAAATTACACAGAATCTATGATAAATTAATTTATTTTATAAAATGCCATTAAACTGGGTCCCCCTGGCACCATCCCAGGGCCTCAATTTGATAACCACTGTTCATGTCAAAATATTCTAGTTTAATGGAATGATATGTGATATACTTATGTTCCAGCATTGGGTCTAACAGGCACGAGCCCAGCCATGTATTTGCAGAAGGGACGTGATTCTGCCATATTTTTTTGCAATCTTCTGCCAAAATGCTTGCAATGAATTCAAGGTAATGATTTTAGCATTTTCTGGAATTAAACCCATAAGTCTGGTATTGCTAGCGCCATGCTGAACTAAGCCCCCCTAACCTATAAAATGCCCTTTTAAATGTGTTTCTAGCAGAAAATTAGTCACCAGTGTCTGTGCAGAAACATCATATTTATATGAAACATCAACATTATAGGATTATTATAAATCCATCTGTTGGGAATCCCTTATCAATGTGATGTCACATTGGTTACGCCTTAACCATAACCGCTCAAAGACTCTGACTTATGAGCACTTATTTCAACCTTACCACCAGAGATACTTGTTTTGATGTAGTCCAAAGCACATGTGTAAGCGCTTTAATCCCTACTTTGCATACGGGCAGAGGAACAGAAGCTTTCTTTGCATTTAAAGAAATGCATCCACAAATGGCCATGTTCAACATCGTGAAATGAAAGATCTATGGTGTATTTTGAGCTGAAACTTTACAGACACATTTTGGGGATTTTATATGAAAACACCTTGGTTAGCGGCCCTTTAAGGCACAGCAATGCAGTAACACATAGTCTAATGTCATATTCTAAAAGCAATCATCAATTATTCTTTTAAGAACAGAGATACAGTATATCAAAAGAAATGACACAGACATGACTTTAAAGGATTTAAGGTTTTATTATTATTTTAACATAATGGACAAACATAGATAAAGACAAGACTTATAAGTGGACATTAGAGGTGAAAAGAAAATTTGATTTCACATTTCTATTCTCTACCTCCATCACACAAACACAGAACTATTTTGAATAATACCAAATAGATTAATGCAGTATCCTTGTCCTGATATTACTGTAATAATCCTGAGATGAAAACTCATAAATTCAGAGCTTTGACTTATTATTTATTTAATGCCAAAATAGATCTATATGCAGTTTTGCTTCTGATGACAGCAAGATATTTAGGTACCTCAACAGTTAATTTATTCATCTATGTATGTTCCAATACAATACTTAAGAGTGTAGATCAAACACAGTGGCTATAATAAAACTTAATATCCAACAGAACTATATGTGAACTATCTGTAGCACTAAAATTCAAAGCTTTGAACTGAAAACTTTTTACAGTAATCCTGACCCGACACAAATGCACCATAATATTAACTTGAATCTATCACAATAGGAAACACTAGCAGAGAGGACTTCCTGGGACTGCCGTGGTGTCGCTGTTGCCCATTAAACGTAACCCTTGACCTGGGTAGCCCCACCGGCTCTGCGAGGGCTGCTCTCGTCGCTGCTAAATGTCGGAGAGGAAGGAATCCCGGGGGGATTTGACCCTGCGTAGAGCAACGATCCACCGATCAACAGCAAAGCCGAACCTCCCCACCCCAGGTAGAGAGCAGGGCCAAGCTCGCGCTTGTGAGGGGCCGCCACATACGGGTCATAGAAGTCCCTGATGATTGAATGGGCGGTCCAGCAGACGGGTACGAGGATGAGGAATCCCGCAATGAAGAACAGCACACCCGACACTCGGGCCAAGCGTGCCTTGGGGCTTTGGTGACCCACGCACTCTGTACACTTGACACCCAGAACGGCAAGCGTAAGTGCCAGGGTGCAGATGAGCAAAGAGAGGACAATGAGACCCCGGGCGGCTTTCATGTCACTGGGGAGAGCCAATAAGCTGTCATACACCTTGCATTGTATTTCCCCTGTGCTCTGCCAGATACAATTCATCCACAGGCCCTCCCACGTGATCTGAGCCGTCACAATGTTGTTCCCGATAAAAGCGGTGACCCTCCACATGGGCAGGGTGCACGCTAGGAAGCTGCAAACCCAGCCGATGATGGACAGGACCAAGCCTAGCAGTTGCATGCCGGTTGTTGCCATGCTAAATCTTAAACAAGAACAATCACCACGAAATGTCCAAAAGAGAATGTGGGTAGAAACCTCAGATAAACCTAAATGTCAGCAGGAGACTTAAAAGTCCAAATCCTTTTAGTTCTTTTTCAGCTGGGATCCACAAAAAGGAAACAAACAAGGGAACCTACAGGAGAGAAAAAATGAAAGAATGTCAAATTCATAATTTTTTGATTATCTTGTGATCCTAAAGGAAAGTTCTGGATTCAATAGAAGTTATGGGTGAAAAATAAAAATGACTCCATGATTGACTTGCCCTCAAGTCATCCGATATACATATATCCATCATCTTTTAGACAAACACAATTTTAATTATTTTAGAAACTATTCTGGTTATTCCAAGCTTTATAGTGGTAGAAAACAGGGTCAATGACTTTCAAGCCCAAGAAAGTGCATTCATCCTTCACACAAGTAATCCACACGGCACACGGCTCTAGGGCATTAATAAAGGTCTTCTTGACTGTGGGTTCACAACAGCTGCGTTTGAGGCATCAAATTCGCATCTGCCACATCTAGTTTGCAGCTTGAACATTTTGAGTTTACTCCCTTCATTTGCGCGTGAAATTCTAGTCATCGAGAAATTCGCGTCATGGGAGGGGTTTCTCCGACTCAGCTCACTTACTGTATTTACGTCACTACTAGAGCAAGCTCCTGATTGGTTAACGCGGCGCATTTTTCTGCCAAAGTTCAAATTTTGCAACTTGTGTGTTTCCCATGGCAACGGTCAATTCGCGCCATTTGCACGAACTAGATACGCGAATGAAGCTAAATCACGTCTACCGTGCTGCGCTAAACGCACATTATGCGTAACATATGATGCGTAAAAGTCCAATTTATAGTCGTGCGTAAGATCTAGGCCTTAGCTATGCTGTAGGTTATCTGTAGCCTTTGCTTAGCCTGACGTGCACCTTGCCAAATTTTTAACAGCGCCTCAGTTCTACGCAGATCACAAGCGCGTATTGGTCTACTAGAACCCCTCCCGTCAGGTAAAAAAAAACTTTTAACTTAAACTGCAACAAAAGTCGCTGTTAATTTACTTCCATCACTCATCTCAAGATAATTTTCTTACAAAATCACATTGAATACCTCAGAAGGCTTTTATTAATATCCTGGAGCTGTGAGTAGTACTTCTGTGAAAGATGGAAACACTTTTTTGGACATGGTTGTGAACCCCTTTTTCTACCGTTATAAGTTTGAAAGAGCCAGGGAAATTACTAAAATAACTCAAATTTTGTTTGTCTGAATGATGATGGACATATGTATCTCAGATGACTTGAGAGTGAGTAATTCATGAGGTAATACCATAATGGTAAATATCATATGAAATAAAGAGTAACAGTAAGAGAAATGTGAATTTGTATTTTGACAAGCTTGTATTTTTGTTAAAGTAATAAAATAAAAACCAATAAATCAATTATTATATCATTAAAAGGAATATTCCAATTTCATAAAAAAAACCCATAATTTTCTCACCCCCATGTCATCCAAAATATTTATCTTTGTTCAGTCGAAAAGAAATAAAATTCCAGGATTTTTCTCCATATAGTGGACTTTAGTGGACTTTAACAGTTTACAGTTTCAATGCAGCATCAAAGGGCTCTAAACGATCCCAGCTGAAGCATAAGGGTCTTATCTAGCAAAACGATCACCATTTTCACAACAAAAAGAATTCCTTTAAAGGGACATTCTACTTTTTTTTAAATATGCTAATTTTCCAGCTCCCCTAGAGTTACTGTTTTGAAATCCATTCAGCTGATCTCCACGTCTAGCGCTAGCACTTTTAGCATAGCTTAGCAGTTAGCACAATCCATTGAATCTGATTAGACCATTAGCATCGCGCTAAAAATAACCAAAGAGTTTCAATATTTTCCTTTTTAAAACTTGACTCTTCTGTAGTTACATTGTGTACTAAGATCGACGGAAAATTTAAAGTTGCGATTTTCTAGGCAGATATGGTTAGGACTTTACCCTCATTCTGGCGTAATAATCAAGGACTTTGCTGATGGCTGCAGCAGGCGTAGTGATATTACGCACTGCCCGAAAATAGTTGCCTGCCATTGAAAGTAACCAAGGGGACTATTTTCTGGCAGTGCGTAATATCACTACGCCTGCTGCAGCCATGTTACATCAGCAAAGTCACTGATATTTTTTATTTTCTAGCGTTATGCTAATGATCTAATCAGATTAGACTATGCTAAAAGTGCTAGCGCCAGACCCGGAAATCAGCTGAATTGATTTCAAAACGGTAAGAATTGTGTAGCAATGCAAAATCGGCAACACCAAAGCTCCAAAAGTATCAAAAATATTTATTATTTAATATTTAAAACTAGTGCATGGCATCAGGTAAGAAACGGTAAGAATTCAAATGTTTAACTCTAGGGGAGCTGGAAAATGAGCATTTTTTCAAAAAAAGTGGAATGTCCCTTTAAACCAAAACATTTAGTCTTGCACTAGCCGTGTGATGACGCATGCAAAACTACCGCTTTAGTGTTTACAAGTGTGCAGAAAGAGGAGCATTCTGATGTTGTTGTATGTGGAATGATACTAATCTTTGTGGCAGTTTAATGTTTAAAATATGGTTTCACATATGTAACGCATGACCATTCGACTGATTATGTAATGTCACGCTGGCACGTCACACGGCTAGTGCAAGATAAGAAGTTTTAGTGCCCTTTGAAGTTGCATTGAAATTGCATTATTGAAGTCTAGTAAAGTCCACTATATAGATAAAATTTTTTATTCTCGACTGAAAGACAAACATCTTGGATGACATGGGGGTGAGTAAATTATTGTTTTTTTTTATGAAAGTGAAATATTCCTTTAAATCAAGAATTTAATGAAACCTAATCTGTGAAGCAATCCTCTTATATGTGATAAATGTTTGGCTTTAAGGCCATATTCCTGAGTGAATATAAACAATCCTCTTTTTGTTTTGGTATACATAACATGCAAAAGTGAGCAGAAATACAGACTGTAAATCATCTAACGTTTTTTCTATCCCACATTTTTTTAGCATTCATGTTTAAGCACTATGATATTTAAATCAGTGTGCATTTTAATGATATTAAATTTCATTTTAATTGTCTTACTGTAAACCGTTATTTTTTCAATTTAAATAAGTTTAAATAATTTTTGCAGAAATGAACATGACATCACAATTGCGGTCAATGGAATTTGCATTGAAACAAAAAACCCCACACATATTCATGTGTTTTTACGCTATTATATTTTTATTATACATTTTTAGGCATTGTTATCCCTTACCAAATACAGAATGAGTTCTTTTTTACTCTGTGGCTGTGGGTGTCAAGCTATGCCTGATGGGGTGAGGGGATTATCTCAAAAAAACATGAGGAGCCTCTATAACACAAGAAGCTTTCTTTGAATCTCAGAGTGGGCCAAGCAGACTTGGGTCTGTTTGTTTCTATTCTGAATGCTGCTTCAACATTGTTTCTTAAGTGTTTACTTTCAATAATAAGCCCACTACGATACTCACGGATCACTTGCCATTTTATAATACTATCAATATCATATAGCACCATATCAAGTTTTTTACTCATTCTTTACTTTCATGATAAATGACTAAAATGTGTTACCTGATGGATGTTTCTGAAGTTCTTCTTCAGTCAAAGATCAGCTAATCCTCTTCTTCATCAGGTACCTTCACAGCGTTCAACCCAAAATGCCCTTAAGCCTGTGATAGGTAGGTAAGAGCTACTGGAGAGGCTCAGTTCTGATGGATGGACTTGGGCTGTGAGTTTCAGAGTCAAGGACAGGAGTGGAGTGGGGTGGCAGCTCAGCTCTGTTCAGCGGTGGGCAGAAACATGCGTTTATGTGTGCGATCGTGTCAGTACGTGAATGCGTTAATGTTTCTGAATGTGTCTCCCAGTGCCTGGTGTACCAACACAATAACTCGCTGTTCTCTCGCCCTCACGCTCCTCCATCACCAGCCCAGCCCATTGGTCTTTCATCCTTGGCCTTCTTGTTGCTTCATGTAAACTCTATAGTTACTTCCTATAATTTATTTTACTTTCACACCGGTTCAATATGTTGGATTATTACTTTCATGTCTTAGTGATGATGAAATATGTGTATATAAAACATAAATGACAAGCTGGAATAAATGTAATCGAGTTGCATTCAGGCTTTTACAACAGTGTACGCATTGCTTGAGAATCGAACCCATGTCCTTGGATTTGCAAGCACAGCTAAAGAGAAGCACTTGATTTAAGATTTGGCCTTAAACCCGGAATACACTGCAGGATTTTTACACTCCTATAAGATCATTATGTTATCACACTGTGTGACATGGATCGTTTAAACTTGTGTATGACAAGCATGTCGACTATACGATGATGCCACGGAGGCTTCGGTGGCTACGTCACACGTTAGCGCAACATCACCAGCCTGCCCTTCTGGTAAACAAATACCAGTAAGCAGGTCGTTGCAGCGAACACACTGTGCAGTGATCATGCTGAATTTCTGACACTGTCGTAGGCTATCCTTGGACGCAAAACCGGGAAAATGGCCGTCTTCCCCGCTGAAAAAAACAGCATACCAGCAAGACCAGCATATGTTGTGTTTTGGTGCTGGTATGCTGGTGACCACCAGCTAAACCAGCATAATTCCCATGCTGGTCTATGCTGGGTTTATGCTGTTTTCTTAGCAGGGTTTGAACCTCCCTGTACTGTATGACATTACCACCGATGAAGGGCCAAGATCACAGAAAAATTGCGACGATTGTTTCACGATGGCAGTCTTACAAATATTACCTTATTTGAAAGGGTCATGAATAATAATGTTAAGCTTTGCCCTGATTGGCTGTTTCACAGAACAGCTCCTTTCAGTAGCTCTGTGTGTGTGCAAAGAGTTTGAGTCTGTAGCCTATCGGACAAAAATACAGAATTTGAGGAATAATCAATTGTTTGGAGATTGTTAATGGACATTGCTGTGGTAAGTCTGTTTTTTTCTTTCAGTATGGATCTGCAAAACGTAACTGTAAGGTCAATAGTAGATCTTCAGCATAAATGTTAGCATTAACTAGCATATGACGCTAACTCAGCAGTCAAAACTTTGTTTTAAGCATTGTTACAACATTGAAATTGATATGTAATTTAATTTTGGGGGCTTATATCACGACTGTGACATCACAGTTTGTGTTATGTTGAGATTGGTCTGTTTTTCAGCAGTCTTTTGCATGCACAAGGTTCACATAAGAATGAGGAAACAATCACATCAATGCTTAAGTAAATACAGTTTTACAATATTTGGCACATTTAAAGGGACACTTCACCCATTTGCATAAAGCTTTGTATAGTTAGAACCCTAGTCATGTTTTTGAATGGTCATGCATCATTTCCTCAGTTGCCGCTGAAACAGGAGAAATACAGATTTCAGTGTTGCACTTCCTTCTTTCAATGATGTAAAAGTCATCATTTTGCATCATTAAAAGAAGGAAGTCCAATATCTTTGTTGAGGGGGTGAGACTACAAACACCCCTTTTCTCTGTCAAATAGGCACCAAATTCTAAATGTATGTTACATTTCGACTACAAATATGACACACTTTCAATAAAGATTAATGTTTCTACGGGCGAAATGCTCCTTTAAGTTCAGCTGGACACATTGGATAAAATTGAATCCGCTATAAATATAATTTTTATTGCTTCATATTTTATTTATTACAGAAATACAGTAGGCTGCAAACATCGTGACTCACAAAGAGTTTTGTGTTATTGTAACCATTTGAATTGTAATAGTAAAAATAATAAATAAATAAGTTATATCTTGCATAGTAAGGTAATTTAGACAGTATTTTGTAATAAAAAAATTTTTACATCCTGCCAATTATAAGCAACTGAAAAAAACATTGGTTCAGATGCTACAACAGTTGCTACTGATAATAAGTGGAGCAGTGTTTTTTCCTCCGTGCAGTCGTCCGGGGCTGAAGATGGGGTGAAGTTTATCTGTGAAAGCATCTTTGAATGTGAAGATGTGAGTCCCAGTATCCGAACAAAAGAAAGAGACCCGGCCCTCCTCGTAGGCCAGGTAAATCGCCACTGTTCTGGGCTTCTGGATGAGGCACAATGGTGTAGGAGGGAATGTGTTAGCAACATACTGCGTCCCATTCCTTAAACTAAGCATCCAGAAGCCATTGGATGGACATACGGTAAATTTTCCTTTTCTGTTAACGGATTGTCTTGCTACGCCCAAGTCCCAGTCGGTCTTATCTCCGACCTCCACCTCCCACAGGTGTCTCCCATAACTCAAAGCTTCCTTAGCCATGACGTTGGCCACCCGGTCAAATCTTTTGGGGTTCTCTGACACTTCCTGCTGTTTATTTGCGTGTCTGACCTCCTTTCTGTCTTCAGAGATGTAGAGGTAAGCATGGGCCGTCCGAGGATTCAGCGTTACATCAACTGAAATGAGAAGGTCAACTGTTAGCCTTTCACATCCCATTGGGACAAACCATTAATTATAAAGAGTTATGTTAACATAACATACCTGAGTATCTCTGCAGTCTCTTCAGTTCTGAAAAATACAATATGCATGATTTAAGTTTGTTTCATTTTATTTTATTTATAATGCTGTGTTCACACCAGCCGCGGTACAGGTGTCAAGCGCAAGTGATTTCAATGTCGAGTCAATGTAAAGACGCGTTGACGCTCGTCTGGAGGTCTCGCGGCGCGAATGAGGTGTTTAGCATGGCGGCTTACTGTGGGTTCACACCAAATGCGAGTTCAGGGATTTTCGCGAGTAGATTACATCCAAAGTCAATGCAAAGACGCGATCAGATATGTCCTCGTGTAGGGAGTTGCGAATTACGCGATATGGGTGGCTCGTTTGACGCGAAAACACGCGCTATCGGCCTCAAACTCGTCTTCGCGCAAGTTGAAAATATTCAGCTCGAGCGAAAAAGTTAAATCCCGCGAGTAATGCGATGCCCCGCGTTTGGTGTGTACGTAGCATTAGACACGATTCCGCCTCATTCATGCGTCTAGTTTGCGCGAATGGCGTAAATTGAGCGTTGCCGCTTTGGACTTTGGAGGAAAAACGCGGTGCTTTAACCAATCAGGAGCTTGCTCTAGTAGTGACGTGATTAGATGAAGCGAGCGGAGTCGCAGAAGCCCCTCCCAAGAATGTCTTGATGACTAGAATTTCTCGCATGGCTTTTCAAGCGTCCAACTATACGCGGTAGGCGCGAATTTGAGGCCTCAAACGCATCTGGTGTGAACCCAGCATAAGAATATTTCAATATATGGGTGTTTTTATTCTTTTTATGATGTAGCTAATTTATGTAAGCAATAAGGTGCGAGAGGCTGTTGTGAATAAGTCATGGCTGAAGGGCGTCAAATGTAACCCTTAAAGTCGTGACTTATTCATGATATAGCACTAGCCTCGAGTACCTTAAAGGTGCAGTGTGTAAATGTTTGGTGGCATCTAGTGGTGAGGTTGCTAATTGCAACCAACAGCTTAATCCACTGCTCACTGTGAGGGTAGGCTGGACAGATGAACCCAAACGCAACGATGTCAGGGAAAAACAGAAAACACTTTATTTTAAACACTAACAAAACAAAGACCCACGAGGGGGTACACGACATGAAACATGAAACACTTAACTTCTACTAGATTGCCAGACTAGAACATGTAACAAGATACAGAACACAATGAACCTGCACAGAACTAAAGATACACTGACATTAAATAGAAGAAAGCAAACAAGATAACGAGCGGGAACAGGTGATGGGAGAAAACCGATAATTACTAATAAGCAGGAGAACGAGGGGGCGGGGTCACAGGACAAGACACCGGAGGCACATGCCAAACACAAAAACAAGGCATGAACCTCCACACAAGGCCAGGGACTGCCAGAACTCTGCCACCATGACAAAATACAAATATAACAAGACTTCAAGGCAGAGTCCTGACACTCACCCCTCGCTTTTCAAACACAGAAAAGCTACGGTAGCTGCCAACGGACAAACATGTCATCGTCGGAGAGAACTTAGTAAAAGAATTTGTCCGTTAAGGGCTTCTGTAGAAAAATGGCGGAAAAAAATGGTGACTTCCATGTAGGGGGAACCTCGGTGTATGTAGATAAAAAGGTCTCATTCTGAGTTAATAAACACATAACGGTTCATTATAAAAGGTCTTTATACACCCATGATAATATAGTTTTGTATATTATTTTGCCTTTCTGTCAAGACATCCATCTATAAATTACACACTGCACCTTTAATGATTTTATAAAACGGTTAGCCCACACAATACAAATATTAAAGCCAAAGAAGTATACATCAATGCAACTTAAAATATATTTTCCTTTCCAAAGTACAATATAAAAGTTTGTATAAAATATAAGTATAAAATTTAAAAATATATCGGTGAAAAATATTTTTTTTGTAAACATTTTTAAAAATATCTTTCAGCACATATATTTTTTTAGCATTTTTTTTTTTTTTAATATTTACAAATATTTTTTTCTATTATGGGCGTTCAATAGCTGTGGTTTATCATAAATAAAACACAGCTTTGACCAATCAAATCAATGACTGAAACTAAGCGTTTTATAAAAAGGACTGTGAGACCATGGCAGGTTCTCAATGTTCTTCAGCCGAACTTTAACCTATATTCTTGTATCACATTGCTAATAAATAAGTAATAAATCATACATACCAGCTTTCGAAAGTCTTTTAGATTCCAGCATGACTATATCCACAAAGTCAACCACAGCCTGTCTGGTGAAGCCAACACAAGGATCAGTCTCTAGTGTGACTTTCGACCAGTCTCTCATCGCTTTGGGTATATGACTGAAACTCTGGAGATGAAAATACATACGTTACTCTTTACTCTACAAAACTTGTTTTAAAGCTAACAGTAAAATAAAAAGGAGCCCTATTGAAACGGAAAAGTAATTCCTCTTTCTATTGATAGGAAAAACCACTGTTATGTTGATAACAAGAACAGCTTAAACCAGTCAAAGGTGTATCTGAAACCTTTTTAAGACGCTCTTTGTCATTTAAGAGCTCTGAATTGGCGTGTCCATTATTCAGCTCTTCGATCTCTTTCTCCAGCTCTTTCACAAGTCTGTCAACTCTCTTCTCCGCCTGTTTTTGTTTCTGCTCGACAGCGGCCATCACCAGCTTATGACTCTTCTCTAAGGCGCTCAGCAGAGAGGAAAACACCCGGTGACTTTCCTGAACCTCTTTGAGACACGAGTTCTGTGTGGAGGAAGAAAACACCTTAAACAAATACTACACATACTATATTGATTTACTCATCTCTGTGTCATCCAATGTATCACACTTAAGATGCTTGACAAAATGTATGGCTGCCTTTACACTGCATGTTTCAAGTGACGTAATCATGAACAAGGAAAAAGAACCCTATAATATATATCTGTGTTATATATTTCATGTTTTTCCTTGTACATGATTATTGTGTACGTGTGGTCTAAGTTGTTCTTACGTTTTTGCATACATTTAGAAAAAATGTTAGTATGAAAGTTTTTGTTGAATCATGATTTGTAAGTTAAAACGTCTGTACACATTTTACGAACAAATTTGTGCTTACGCGTGCTTAGTGAATGAGACCCGATGTCACTGCCATATTTTAAGACCTGTCAGTGCAAGTTAATTTCAGTTCAGAAAGCTTAAAGGGGTCATATCATGAAAATCTGAATTTGGTCCCCAGTGCTTCTATCAACCTAGAAAATTTGATAAAGAACAATGGAGTAGGTTTGTTTTGGTAAACCATTCTCTGCAAGCTTGTGAAAAATTAGGTTGTGCACATTTCGCCTGTTTTTTTTAGGTAGGTAGCAAGGCCAATTACAATAATACCGCCCCCTTAATCTGCACTATCCAACCACGGCACTGCCATTTAGTGCAGAGAGAAAGAAAGAGAGAAAAAAATTGACAGCACAATTGAGTTTCAATTGCAACACCATCATTGCGATCAGTTTTTGCACTTCATCAGCTCATTTACATTTTAAAGACACACCCAGAGACAGCACGTTTACTGTGACCTACCAAATGGTGGATTTAACATGCTATAATGAATTATCTGTGGGGTATTTTAAGCTAAAACTTAACATAAGTACTCTGGGGACACCAAAGACTTATGTTACATCTTAAAAAAAATCATAATATGACCCCTTTAAACATTAGTCTTGGTGTAGGACAAGCCTTGAGCCTTGTCTGTAAAATCGGGTGTATAAGTAATAATAATGAAATTGATTAAATTTGTGAACTAAAGCGTTTTCAATCATCAAAAGATTCGAGGCTCTTGACAAAGCCTAAGGGGCTTAGGCCCCCAAAGATCCCCCCTCAGCTGGAAACAATATGCATAAGATCCATCTTCACAGCAAAAACTGCTGGGTGTCTATATGGGTCCATACGATAGAGTGTACAAAGTTATATTGAAGCAGTGTTGCAGTAAATTGTAAAATTAAGTGATTAATTTTGTGACAATTTAGCCTTTTGTTAATTTGAAGTTGCCATTATGGTGATCCATGTTTTCTTTATCTGGACTTTTCACAATTGACTTATCTCTCTTTCATCAATAGCAGCAGTGTTTTAGTACAAACACTTCTGTGTTGAGAAACAAAGATATTGATCGCCTTAAGTTGTCATTCAGATGCATGTAATATGATAAAGAAATTAGTTGTTTAAAGGAACACGCCCACATTTTGGGAATTTAGCTTATTCACAGTATCCCCCAGAGTTAGATAAGTCCATACATACCTTTCTCATCTCTTTGCGTGCTGGAACTCTGTCTGCACCCCCCCCCCAACCCCCCCCCCCCCCCCGGTAGCTTCGTTTAGCACAAAGACTTGAAGTGAATGGCTTCAGCTATCATACTGCTCCCAATAAGTGACAAAATAACGATAACATTTTCCTATTTATGTGTTGTGATTTGTATTTTCACACCATGTACACAAATCACCGGAGTGATTTGCTCGCAGCACCCGAGAAACCCCCTGGTGAGGAGCAGAGAGTTCGGTCAGAGTTGTGCAAATCACTCCGCCCAAGTAGCAGTGCTTTGTCTTCTGAGAATATAGTTCCCAGTATGTATACTGTTAAAAGATGGCTGTGTCTCATATGACCAGTTAGTTGTACACGGTGTGACTATACAAATCACAACATATAAATAGGAAAACGTTCGCGTTATTTTGTCACTTATTGTGAGCAGTTTGCTAGCTGGAGCCATTCACTTCCAGTCTTTGTGCTAAGCTAAGCTAGCGGTGTCAGAGTTACAGCACGCAAGGAGATGAGAAAGGTATGTATGGACTTATCTAACTCTGGGGATACTGTGAATAAGTTAAATAAGTGCTTGGCAGCACTCCTGTAATAAAACAGCACATGGCTAGGAACTCAGTTGATTAAGTGTTTCTCTGATAATATACAGTAATATACTACAAAAACTTTGACCAGTGTTGTGTTGTAAATTTACAAGGATAAAGTAATGAACTGCACCTACACTGTAATTCTAAATACAGTAAATAATGTTAACAAAACAGTACTTTTCGGGTGAAGATGGTGCCGGTAGGTACACATTATTTTTTTTTTTGTTTATGACTTGCAAATCATTAAAGCAGAAATAAATTTGAAATCTACGACAGAGAGGAAATTATCAGTAAATAATGGAGTATATTTCAGTCAGTCACACTAAATTTGATTTTATTTTTATAGTCATACCTTTAGGAGCTTTAAGGAATCCTGAAGTTTCCCAACTTTTAGCACTCTTTCCTGGATCATTTGTTCCACCTCTCCTGCATTCTTCTGTTACCGATATGCGCGTAAAAACAAACACAAAGGTGTTAAAATGGCGGCCAAATTTAAGGAATGTCATCTTACTCATTATTTACTGTACTGTAAATCATTACATTCATTTGTACAATTTGCACCTTGTACTAGTACTCACAGGTTCATCTTGCAGTTCATCCATACTGAAGAACTTTGATTTAGCAGTCAGTCGTGTTTTCCTGTAGTTTTCAGTGACGTCCGCCAGTATGCGGTTAACGCTGAGATGGGGCCTGGAGCCGAAGTCCCGCCTGCAGAGGGGACACTCGTCCGTGCCGCTGCGGCTCCAGTACATACGGAGGCACATTTTACAAAAGCTGTGTCCACAGGGCGTAGTGACGGGGTTACTGAAGATCTCCTCACACAGAGAACACAAGAAGGGTTTCTCAGAGAGGAGGCTCATGGTCGATTCCATTGCCTGATCACAACACAATGTAAAAAAACTCATTACACAAGGTGTATAGTGCTCTTTTATCACATACGAGGCATTTCAAGCATAGTTTAGCAGCTGTTGCACTTTAACACAGTTAATCCTCAGCCTGGAGTTATGCAATACAGCATTAAGCAACAAAAGGTCTTTCCCATATATATTGGGAGTTTTATGTCTTTGGCACACAATGAATGACAGGTTGTGTTTTGTAAAATGGTTAGATCATGTTCCCTGCACAGTAACTTTAAAGTAATTCACACTAAAAGACAACAGATAGGTTGTTCAGATCTTCTTTATGGACTATTCATACAAAAATGGTTCTTTGTATTAAAGACCAAGCAACTACAAAAAAAGATAAAGAAAAAAAATACAGACTGAACAAAACATTAAAAAAATGACTTTTGTAATATCTGGCATTATTTTAAGCTTGCTCTATTGTGCTTGTGTAAATATTTACAACACTTGTATTTTTTCCCTGTATATTCAATGGCATTTGAATTATTCATAGACTTTCTTTCAACATGAGCAGACTGTGGTATGAGGAAGAACCAGTTAAACCAGAAATCCCATTTCGTCATTAGGTCAAATCTAAATATTTATCTAGTAGGTTTCGGGACTGATTAACAGATTGACTGAACAAACGCTTTTCTAAAACAGTATTTATTTCAAGAGTTAGCTTATATATAGTGAAAAACAATTCGTTTTCATTACAAGATAAACTTTATTATAGATTTACTGTATATAATAAAAAATGTATGACACACGTGGATCTTGTTTATAAAGCTGGATTGTGAGTTTGCCCTACAGTTTCCTTTTAAGATAAGATATTAAGTTAAAATAAAGAAGTTTGATGATTATTGGATCTTACCTGTAGTTGTGCGTGTGTGGGAAGGCAGCTGTCTGTGTCTCTTACCGTGAGTTTCCTCAAACTGAAGTGAATCATGCAGAACAAAGGTGTGTTTTCAACTAGGGGAGGGGCCAGACCATGCTTGCCTTAGTAATAACCCTGAGCTGTAGTAGTAAATATAGTTACATAATTATAATAGACAGAGTCAACTAACTGCTTTCAAAATAGTTTTTATTGTGGTATAACAGTACATTAAAAGAAATATATATTTATTAAAGGGGACATTTCACAAGACTTTTTAAGATGTCAAATCAATCTTTGGTGTCCCCAGAGTATATATGTGAAGTTTTAGCTCAAAATATCAGATAAATAATTTATTGTTTATTGTTTAGGTGTGAGCACAAATGTGCCGTTTTTGTCTCATTTAAAATGCAAATGAGTTGATCTCTGCACTAAATGGAAGTGCCGTGTTTGGATAGTGCAGATTAAAGGGATAGTTCACTTCAAAATGAAAATCCTGTCATCATTTACTCATCCTCATGTCGTTCTAAACCTGTATGAACACAAAAGAAGATATTTTCAGAAATGATGGTAAGCACACAGTTGACAGTTTCCATTAAATTCCATCATATTTTTTTTCCTACTATGGATTCAATGGTAACTATCTGCTTTGTTTTTGGCATCATTTCTCAAAAAATTCATACGGGTTTGTAACCATAGATATATACACTAGATGTCGCCTTGGGGTTCTAAGCATGTGTCAAAACCGCCACCATCTTGTAACAGGGGTCTTGTCATAGGAAGTTGCTGGGTAAAGTTCCTATCTCCGCCTGTACTTCAAATTCATGGACGATGCCGGACTTTTGTGCTACGTATGGATGTTAGGCCTACTAACACTATTATAGTTAGAAAAAGTAGATTTTCATAATAACAAAACTTTAATTTTTTCCTGGACTCAATGCTAAATACATGTCTGACTGTTGAATCGAACCAAAAGAAAACCAAGAAAATTGCATTCATGACAATTTATGGTGATTTTATTTCCAATACACCATTGCCAATGACGCTGATGCGAGGCTCTACTGTTTCAAGATGGCGGCTCTAGTTGACGCATTCGGTCCAATGAACTGCCATAGTCAGGGCAACATCTAGTGTACATATGGTTTGTACCAACCTGAGAGTGAGTAAATGATGACAGAATTTTCATTTTTATGTGAACTAATCCTTTAAGGGGCGGTATTATCCCCTTCTGACATCACAGGGGGAGCCAAAATTCTGATTTATTTTTTTCTCATTCTTGAAGAAAAAGATTTACCAAAACTAAGTTACTGGGTTGTTTTTTTCTTACATTTTCTATAGTCGATAGAAGCACTGGGTACCCAATTATAACACTTAAACATGGAAAAAGGCAAATTTTCATGATACGTCCCCTTTAAAAGTATTAAACTTTAATAAATATATATACACAAAGATATGAAATGTATGTGTTCTCTTTTTTATTGTTTCAAAGTCATACAGTACATCTTAAATGTAGTTTATGTTTTGTAGTTTTCCAAATCATTTCTGAGTTTTGCCTTGCAGCCAGAGGTGCCGGACACTACTTAAGTATTTTTACTTTCTAAAAGTAAATTTTTAAGTATTCGTATTTTATCAGTGTTTTTCTTTGGAAAACATACAATCCAAAAGCATAATATCATAATTTTTACTCCACTTCAATTCAGAATTTCAAGTTTTTGTTTTATATTTAATATTTAAGTACATTAAACATCTAGTTTTTTTTACTTAAGTAAAAAGTACTTTTGTTCTTTTACTCAAGAAAAGTAAAAGTACACAATTTTTATGTAATTAGGTATTAAATCCATTTGAATATGCCATATAAAAGGAATACACAATCCTATGCTTTAGAATGTAGTGAACATTATTCAGTAAAGTAAAGTACAGTTTTTCCCAAGACAAACACTGATAAAGCACAGATGCTTGGAAAATGTACTTAAAATACTTAAGTAGTGTCCGCCTCTGCTTGCAGCATGTCTCATGTTATTATTGCCTTAAGCATGAATCACTGATGTTGTATTTGACAATTCTTTGTCACTAATCACAAGTATTTGCTAAAATAATTAATGCAAATGTATTAACAGAAGTATTTCAAACATTCAAGAAGACTGTACACAGTACAATTTCACTTCCTACCCACTAGAGGTCAGTAAACATTACTTTACCACTTTGGCATCTCTGTTAAAATGTGTCCCTGCTAATAAATAGCAGAAAGATTTCTGAAACAACAATTGTTTGCAAAGTTTGATAGCACAAAAATATAAATTGACAAAAATGTATACATGTTTCATAGTGTGTGCAGCAGTGGTGAGTGGTCAAATCAAAGCACTTCAAAATGGAGATACTACATAAAATACTTCATAAATTGCATAAAAAATTAAAACAATAAAAATACAGTAAATACAGTAATAATCAATAACGGACAACCTTCATATATTTAATAATGACCGATAAGACCACGTCAAAGATTGAAATCAAACTTCCTTGGAAACACAGCACTGAATAACATGAATGTTTCAATTTTTCTCTTTTTTAGTGATGCTTGTCCATATTGCTCTGGCAGGCTACGTATTAAATATAATCACAGTGCCATTTATTTACCCATGCTAAGTAGTCTCTCTGCGAACTTCTGTAAAGTAATTGGCCATGTAGCTCAATGCCGCATTCGCCGCACCTCCAAGTATTCCCCCAAGCCCAGCACCAATAGCAGCTGTTACGGCCATACCATCAAATCCAAGTCCGAGGGCAAATCCTAGTAGTGCACCCGTAAGCGCACCCTTTCCTATTGCTACAGCATAGTCAACAAGCCTGATCGTAAAACCAAGTTTGTCTGCAACGACCAGCTCTGCCATTTCCCTGCACTCTTTCTTCACTCTTTCTTCATATTTGTTTTTTTCAGTGGCAAGCTCCTCTCCTGAATATTCATTCTCCAATGCATTCATCTTCCTGTTGATCGCTTTCTCCTTTGACTTCCTGAGGAACTTCTCCTCTATCTTAATTCTTTTGTCAGCATCCTTATATTCCGGGTTCGAGAAAATTCCATGCTCCAAAACCATCTCATCGATCTTGGAAAACAACGCTTGCGTTTGACTTCCATCAGTCCTGTTCATTTCCTCATTAAATAAGATGTAGTTCTGCCCACATTTATCAGCAAGCTCTCTGAAGTTCCTGTCCCTCTTCACCTCCTCCTCTACGGAAAGGGTTTTCAGATCTTTATCATGGTATAAAACAATCAATGTGTGCTTTAAAATGCTTTCTCCGAAGTAGTGTGTGACAAGCTTTAATATGTCAATGAGTTCATGGGTCAAATGAAATGGGTCCAGAACAAAGAGAACAGCGTGAGGTCCTGGGCAGGAGAAACAAATAGCCTTCCTCAGCTCTTTATGAAGTATCTGCTCTGGCAAATCATTCTCCTTAAGATTTGGCATGTTGACCAGAGTTACGTTTCTCTCTAGCACGACCCCTTGACTTTTCTTGGTGGCTGAAATGTTGACATCATCTCTGTTGAAGATCTCAGGCCTCAAAAGAGAGCGCGACAGTGAGATCTGACTCAGAATTGGGCTGCCGAACGCCAACATCCTCAATGCTGATGTGTTTTCACTGCTCACTGTAAAATGAAATTAATTATTTGTTTTTTAATGAACTGTAATGCATCAAATATACTGATTTCTCAATCAACTCACTATTAGGTGGTTTTTCTAGGCTCAGTCGTCTCCTAATTCTTCTTTCGGCTCCTGCCATCTTAAAAGGAGCTGAAGGATTTTGATTGTGTTACCCTATTAAAGAAAAAAAAAGTTTGAAATTGAGCAGTAGTATAAAATATGGACAGCCATTTAAATTTTCCTATACTTTTATTCCTATTATGAGTCCCAGACTCTTATCCAAAACATAGTGAGTTGCATTTTTTAAAAATCATTATTACTGCTTTTGGCAACCATGATTTATATACACACACACACAAGAAATTCATATTTTATTTTAATGTTCGACATGTTTATGTTTTAAGTACTTATAAAATGGTTTCCCGGACAGGTTTAATCCTCGTCACAGACAAAAAGGCATAAGATGCCTTCATTTAAAAACATCTTGCACAGACACAAATATATCAGTGTCATTGTTTTGTCTCAAGATACACACCAGTCATGTTTATTTTTTTTGTAATGTGTGTTTTTAAAAACTACTTATGTGCTTATATAACCAAGGTCTTGGATTAATCTAAACCCTATCTAGGGAACCGCCCCTATTACCTATAAAGTGATACGACCATATTTTAAACGCAGAATTACATCAAAAATATCTGTTTATTGCTTAAAAGTTTTTACTTATACAAAAGTGCAATCACACAAATCGTGTTTCAAATTAACAAATACTTGCTTATTGTTACATATTATTATTAGTTATATATTACTTTCCAGCTGTTATGTAGGGTATGTGCCCACAAAACAAATGTTAGATATAGTCTATCGATTGTTTTTATTCACACTCAAAATCTGATTTAAAAAACACTTAAAGCAACTTAAAATAAAATAGCTGAGATAAATGATCTCATATTGATTTAAACTCCTTGACAGGTCAAATACGTTATCTCCAATAGCAGAGCCTGAGACTTTGTACTTTCGATTTGGATTTTGGCAAGTGACGCCATTTCAAGTAATTTCTTCATTTGCACACACTAATACATTATAGCTTGTATATATTTAACATACCTCGGTCTCAGATAAACGTCCTGTGATTTGCATCAACAGTTAATCCAAACACATGAAAGGAACGCGAAGTGTTGTTTTTATAAAAACGATCACGTGACAACACCTGAAACCGAAACTAAAGGCTTGTTCGACTTCATGCGGCGCCGTAATAACCGAAAGCCGGATGACGTCAAAGTACCGCGAGAATTATTCAAGAAATCATATTTCGTCTTGCTCTCGCGATACTTTGACGTCTTTTGGCTGTCGATTCCTGCGGCGCCGCATGAAGTCGAACAGGCCTATTATTTCCCTTACAAAGATTTGCCATACAGTAGTAAAATCATGGGTACCACAAAATTCTGTTATTCTATTTAAATGAAATACAAATTTCAAAAGATACTTTAATACTTTAAAAAATATGCAAAATATGCTGTTTCAAATTATTATGCAGAACTTTAACCAGATTTAATGATAAAATGCATATTCCAGTCCAAATAATTACTCTGCCACCTCTTCCTAATGTTACAGTCTTATTTGACTATATAGTGGCTATTCACCAACAATCCAGAATGCCATTCATCTACATTATTCAGTGTATTATGGCATGTCAATGCACAAAACTGTGTGAGAATAGTCTTCTTGTATTCTGAGCTCACAGCAAATGTTTAATTTTTGCAAGTTTTGCTTTTTGCACTAAAGGATCCTGTATTAAAGGGGTTCTTGGGATTCCAGAGACACTAGCAGGTTTAAATACATGTTTGCTTCTTAACAGTGGCTTTTTATTGGCGCCTTTTCCTAATATTTTCCTAAAAAAGCCTTTATAGTCAAATATTTCTGTACTGTGAATCACTCATGAATCTTATAATAGTTCAATAATTTCTGTTTAGATCCACCAAATATAAATTGTTATAGGAAGTAATTTGTTTTTTTTTTTAGATTTAAAAAACACACACACACTTTTTTGTCTTTAGAAAGATCTTTTTTCATACCCATATTATATGAGAACTACAACTTATATTTTTCAAAGTATTAAAGTATCTTTTGACATTTTTATTTCATTTAAATAGAATAACATCCACATTGTCATATAAGTGTTAAGGGTAAAATAAAATTAAACTTACTGACTGACTGTATTGGAAAAATAAACAAAAATTGCATGTGCATATAATTTGTAGTATTTATTTTTACTAAATATTATTTACTACATTGTTAAATATAGTATAACTACAACTGTATAGTGAGTCATAAACTGTAAATACTTAAGTAAACTTTATTATTCACTATGGTAAAAACTATAGTATTTATATACTGTCCTGCAAAGTCAAAGCGCAGTACGCATTTGGTCAAAATTGAGTTAAGGGTTGAAATCTGTTGTGTCTTGTGACAAAGTCTAGTAAGTTTAGTTTACTACAGTAAGTACTTAAGTATACTAAAGTTTTTTTTTCAGGCAAGATGATTTCATGTGAGATTTATGAAGTCACATGCATGCAAAAAAATTATTTACAGTCTTTTCAGTAAGTAGCAAGAGTGTCAAAACTAAATTACCGGAACTAATAGAAATCATGATTATAAAAATAAATTATATGTCTATATTTATTAATATATACAGTTTTTAATGAAATAAGTTTTTTTTTAATCAGAATACTTTACCCAAGTAAATGTAGATGTTGTAAAATTCATTATATTTGTTTGTGTTAACATCCTGGGTTTTATGAGGCTTTAGCTGTCTAATAAAGACAAAGGTTTCACATGACCATACCTCTTGTAAAAGTGAAGTGGACCATAAAATATGTACAGTATGTTTCCACTAAAAGGGGAAAGACCTGAAAAATTCCTGTCTTCATGTGAGTCATGTGTTTTATGATAAATTAGCTTTGATTTCTTAAAGTAGCAAACACAAAAACAGTTTCATATCCATATTCCAGCTCCTTACATTAAAGTAAAAGAGGGATGTGGGATTGCAATAAAAAACTTGTATACATCCATTCTTAAACACAGCAGAGATCAGAGCCCCCAGTATTTTTGGCTAAAATAAAAAGTAGACAAATCTTTGACAAATTACATAAAATTGTGGTATTTGTTTATTTTTCACAGCATGGAGGCACATAGACAAGTATGCTTTCACCATATAGAAACATTAATACAGAATGTACACAATACACAGCTTAACATTTTAAATTGACGTGGATTTCAATAGTTCAAACTAAGTTTTAGAGAGAGAAAGGGTGGGTAGCCGTGACAGCCGGTGACTTCACTTCTCAGGAGCGTGAATTGAAAATATGTTCAGTGCGTCATGTTAAAATACTCGCAAGACACTCATTGATTACACATAAGATTAAGCGTGTATCTGGTAAACGTGCGTCTCTTTTATCATAAAGCCCTTCGAAACATCTGCAGCAGGCACATATTTTGACGCAAGTTTACATGACGCATCAAACACATATTTTGACATGCCGAGCCACACACATGACGGGCTACATACATGTTTTGACGAGCTTCATATCGTGTGCCCTTGACTGGTCGGTAGCGTCAAAATATTCTGGTTATTCACTGCTCTTTGTGAATCAAGTCATTTTATATTATCACTATCAGTAAATTATATTTAAACCATAACATAGATAAGTAATTTGTATTTTTGGCTTACTGTCTAGCTATCCCCAAGATATTACATATAGATCATGTTATAAAGAAGTAGTGACTATTTCAGCTTAATCAGATTGAGATCATTGTAACCCATCCACACATCAAAGTACCACTCACTGACTTTATTTCCACTGTCAGACACGAGGCACCCTATAAAAACGGTTAACAAAAGCCTAATTAAAGCTGCTTGTATGAGGTCCCACTCTTTCATTCAAGTGTTCGATGGCTACCTGAATAGCAGCACCCGATGCTCCGCCCACAATCCCTCCTACAGCCCCTCCTACTGCCATTCCTGCTGGCCCTTCGACAGATCCTACTATCATTTCCATGATTGCTCCAGCCACAAACCCCATCCCGAGCCCAACAGAGAGGGAAGTCCTGAGCCAGCTGTTCTCCAGCTCCGCCTCGGACCGGATTTCAGCTTCCACGCTCGCATCGTAGGCGTCTGTTTGCCATCGCAGCTCATCTTCCTGAAATTGCATCTCCAGTTCCCGTCGTCTCCACTCCATCTCGACCTGTCTCTTCTTCTGTAGCTTTCTCTCCTCGCTTCTGACGCTCTCCTCGGCCCTCCGGTAAGATCTGTTAATGTAGTAGTGTCCTCCCAAAGCTCGCAGCATCCGCTCGATCTTACGTAACAGCTCCCTGCTCCCGGCCCCGTCGCTCCAGTGATTACTGAAGACGTGATATCGACAGTTGCACTGCTCGACAAGTTCCCTCAGATGCCAGTCGGTTTTCATGACTCTGTCATTAAGCGCCCGGCCTCTCAAATTCCCGTCGTGCAACAGCAAGACCATGGCGTAACTCAGGACGTTCTCCCCATATTTCTTCTTAACCAGCTCGGGAGTCTTCATGTCATTAGGAGAGATTTTCTCCAGGTCAAAGGCTATGAGTACAGCGTGAGGTCCAGGAGTCGACAAGCACGTTGATCTTTTCAGTTCTTTTCTCATCTTGGACTTGGACAGGTCTCTGTCGTACAGGTTCGGTCCATTGACTACTGCAACCCTTCTTCCTGTCAACTCTCCCAGGTTTTTCTGGCTGCCCGCAATGCTGTAGACATCCTTGGAAAACACTTCTCTTCCCAAGATGAAGTTGGTGAGAAGAAACTGAGATGGACCACTGCTCCCAATAACCACAATCCTAAGCTCCACATCACTGAACCCTATAGAAAAATAAAACAGTAATTCATAAAATGCTTACCACAAAAATAAACTTCCAACCCCGTATGCCCCATTGTTTATTTTCATATGAATCTAATGCAAAAAGGAGAGTACATCTAAAGGATTATTGAGCTCCAAAATGGTGCGCTAGCATACTCCTAAACACTGGAAAATCACTTTTTTCTGTTTATATGCATCATAATACTGACCACACACAGTGATGGATTTAACTACTACTGAATTAAATACCAAATTGTAGCTATGTTACATTAAAGGTGTTCTAAGCGAATCTGTGTGTTGATTTCTGAAATGTGTTTTCAAACAAACTGAGCGTAGTTAACTCCTCCCCCTCCCTTCCGTGCTTTCATGAACGCGCCCAAACCCAACCCCCAAATCCTACTTGGCGTTTATTGGTTAGAATACTTTGTTATGGTTTCTGGTGTAGGTTTGGCCAGTTTGTTATTATTGCAGTTTGTGGAGGCTGGGCTGTCTACAGAGATCGCGTTTTTTTTACAGTTTGATCCAAGTATATATCGCTGCAGCCCGGAGACTGCAGGTGGGAGGATCTTATGCCGCAAGTGGGAGGAGATTATGCCGCAAGTAGGAGGGATTTCAGAAATGTGCAAGTAGTAGGAGTTACACTTTAAATGGGACGGTGGTGAATCCTCTGGAAGTTTGTACAGCCCACTTGCTGCTAAAGCTCCACCCACTTGCTGCTAACCCACCCATTTGCAGCTGGCTCCGACCTCCGTTTATACCCCTCTCGTTTGATCAGCGGACAGGAAGCAAGCAGATAGTGAGGAGATGTTTGCTGTATGTAACAAAAAATGTTTTATGGTCTAAAACGTGTGAATTCGCTTAGAGAACCTTTAAATGTTTTTTCAAATAATCTTTTATCTTTATTATTTTACACTCTCAGAAATAACAGCTGTTACTGGGACGGTACCCAACGGTCATATAGAGTTGGGACAATAAATCACGATACCCACCAATAATACCCGTCTGATATCGATTCTGAATCGCAATGCTGATATTATGCACAGCTCTTTAATGTAGATGTCTTTGATCAGTGGGAAGTCCTTATCAATCTGAAATTACTGTTAGAGTCGTTTATGATATTAATTTGAAAAAGCAACACTCGTCAAATATAAATAATTTTGATTATTATTAAAATACCTGAAAGAGTTTGAAGAACAGTGATATCAATATGCTTGTAGCCATTTCCTGGAGCTGTGTGTGTAAATCACTGTAAAAAATATGGACGTAGTGTCCGTGACGTCACCCATGGGTTTGTTAAGAGCTTTTATGAAGCGAATAGCTGTTATCGCCATCTTGGCAGAGCATTACTGCGCTTCACTCGCGGATAATCGAAAATGGGTAAAGAGGCGGGGCATGGGTGAAGCTGAGGTGGCTGATTGCCTGTATGATTAGCTATAGGCCTATAGACCAAAAAATATTTTGTACCAGATTGTAACCATACTTATTTTTGCTGTAAAATTGGCCATTTTAACATGGAGGTCTATGGGAATTGACAGGAGCCAGCCTCTAGCAGCCAGTCGATGAATTGCAATTTAAGTCAGAGAGATCGGAAGGGTTTTTTTTTGAAAAATGGGAAGGTTGCCATTTGGTGTAAATGGTACTTATTCTGCTGTGCATACTAAGTTTCTGCACTAGAGCACCAATTGGCTTTTGGATGTAGCAGCATTTCATAGCCTACATAATTTATTGGCTGCGGCAGAAAGCTCTAAAATGCTGTCTATGGGGGCAGCATTCCAAGGCAGGAAGGCATCAAGGCACATCCAAATCCAATGTTTGCTTTACTTCCTGTCTCCTGAGATACCTTCATTGTCCTGTCCCACAATTCTATTTGTGAACGTGTGCGGGGAATGTGATTGGTTGGGCCTGGTTGAGTTAGAAAAAGTAAATTCACATAAACGTCGCACACCTGTCACTGTGTGCGATAGAGCAGGACTCGAAAGTCCAAAATTGAAAAATAGAAAAAGAGAGGTCCTGCACACTATCCACTTGCAAAAATATAAATAATTTATTGCAACGTTTCGATCTCTCGATCTTCTTCAGGCAATATATGTTTGATGCCTGAAGAAGATCAAGAGATCGAAACGTTGCAATAAATTATTTATATTTTTGCAAGTGGATAGTGAGCGGGACCTCTCTTTTTCTATTTTAAGTTAGAAAAAATTAAATGGCCGCCAAGAAGCGCCTGAAGCACAAATTTAGTGTAAGTTATTTACCTTTTAATTGCATTCTAGCGAGAAATTAGCATTGTAGTTTTCAAATATGGAATTAGTTATCATAAAGGTGCTCTCTTTATATTTCAAACAGAATCCCATTCTGCTGCCTATGAAGTGTGACCGAATGCATTTCTTTGAGCTGCCTTAATGCTGCCGAAGTAGTTGCCTCATGGGGCAGCGAGGCAACAAGTCAGCTGCCTAAGCTTTCGGACGCACCCATTGAAAACAAAAGCAAGCATAATTGCACAATTTATTGTCCCAACTGCGTTGCAGACAATTCTGATTTAGGATATTTCCCACCTCAAAAACGGAAATAACGCCTGAATTAAAGGGATAGTTCATCTAAAAATGTAAATTCTGTCATCATTTATGTACTCTCATGTTGATACAAACCTGTATACATTTATTTGTACTGATGAACACGAAGGAAGATATTTTGAGGAATATTTGTAACCAAACCGACCAGTGGCCACATTGACTTCATAGTAGAAAAAAAGAATAGGAAAAGAAAAAAGTATTTTGTAACATTAAAACATTTATATTATAAATGATTTAGTAACATCAAAACTTTTATAGTGTTTAGTAACATTATAAGTTCCAGACATGTCCTGGTTGAGGTGGGAAATATACTAAATCCCAGCTGTCTGGAACGCAGCACTCTTTAGTGAAAGCTTCTGTACTTTTTTTCTGAAATTGTACAGAGATGTTACTCAAAAAATAAAGCTGAGATTTTAGATTACCTATTTTATTGTAGTTAATACAACACTTATTGTAAACAGAAATAAAAGAAAATATGTACAGCTGTTTTCAAGTGATGTGCATAATTTAAAACATTCATGTGATAATATTCCAAAGATGCATTCAGAATAAAAATACATTTGACATACCTTCTGTTTTAGCCATGATTTCAGAAGCTTTAGGTGCTCTTTTTAATATGATGAGCTTTTCTCAGTATCAAAAACAATGTTAGATCATGTCAGACGATATCTCATCCCTCTGTCTGTGTTGATAATGCACAAGCTCTGATACTGGACGGAATTTGCCCTGGAGGTAACAGAGAATCGAATTTACACGCGCCTCTGTCTGTCACCCCAACATTTCACTGTGACTTTGATTTTGTCAGCTTACATCTGAGTCAATTATCATGAAATATCGATTAAAACCTTGCCTTCATACTCAAATTTCAATGTTATTTCTCTTTTAAATATTGAACATCTATGACTGTTTTGTCTGATGATGTCATTCATGTCACTGCACTTAGCCTATTCTATAAAAATACATTTCAAACAAGCATAACTCTAACCATAACCAAACCCTAAAATCAGAGGGACATGATAAGTGAAAAACAATGGTCTAGAAACAGCTAATCCTGGTTGTTAGCTTAAACTTAAAACAAACTGTAAACTATTTCTGAAATCTGATTGGTTGATTGAAATGTTGTCCCAGGTTCAACATAATGTTGCCCTGAGGACATCAACCACTTGGCAAAATCAGGAGAGGCCGTTCTATGCACAATCCAGTCATTTATATAGATCAGTGGTTGGTTGGAACCCTATAATTATTAACGTTTGATTTTAAACTATGTAATTTAAATGCATGAATAAGTAACAAAAGCAGAAATATATTAAGACATTACCTTTTTGTTGTTTGTTTACTGACCTATCAATCCTTTTGCATTTTCATTATTGATCATCATATTTTTGGTTTACAGTGGATGTGTGGCTGTAGATAAAGTCTCGGTTACTATCGTAACCTCGGTTCCTTGAGAGACGGGAACGAGACATTGCGTCGCTGACGCTATGGGAAACTCCTCCCTCTTCCGGTTCTCTGAAGCTTTTATTGAACAACGCCAGTGTACTGGCCAATGCCGCCCTTAACAGCCTTATAGGGGCGGGACTTCCGCTACTATATAGCCTGTTTAGGTGGCAAAATACTCATATTGTTTCGATTGAAGAACAGTAGAGCTGATCTGAGCAGTTACACGGCGGCTTACGCAATGTCTCGTTCCCGTCTCTCAGGGAACCAAGGTTACGATAGTAACCGAGACGTTACCTTTCGAGAGCGGTCACTCGACATTGCGTCCGCTGACGCTATGGGGGATGTATTCAAACACGCCGTGAAAACAGCGAAGAGCAGCTCCAGTGAAGCTTACTCAAGTCTGTGCACCGCAATGCTTAGCTGAGTCGGTGCACAATCCCCGCCCAGTCTGTGCAAGCCAACGCACAGTAGATTGGATGCCTGAGTCTCTAGGGACTTAATCAAAAGCTCATTCAGAATAGAATGCATACAGTCACAGGTGGTCTTCATTTATCATCACTGATGAACGGATCTTAATTGTAATTTCCCTACAGAACAGAAAATGTAGTATAAGCAAGTGTTATGTTGTCTTTAAATACCACAAATAATGTGTTTCTGTTTTCTTTCGCATTATGCTAACAAATGCTCTTTTAGCCCTCATGTTCACTATCTGTTGGTAAGGGAGTGAGGAGGTGTAGCTCATTTAAATTTAAAGGTACACACATAAAAACAGCGCATACCCTAAGGGGCACTTTGGACAGTCTATTACAAATAATATGTGGGGTATTTTGAGCTGAAACGTCACAGAAACATTCTAGGCACACCTGAGACTTATATTACATCTTGTAAAAATTTACATAATAGGTGCCCTTTAAGGCAGAAAGGATGCACTTGCATTGCATATATTAATATATATTAATACTTTCTGAGCTAAAACAATATTGGTTTATAGGAATATAGTAAGAAGCCTGTACACACATGTAAAACATGTAAAAATCTAAAATGTATAAATGTGTATTTTTAATACGTAAAACATATTACAGATTTAATACAGGATATTTTAATCAATACCCAAATCCACATGTTACAGTGACAATCTAAAGGCAGCTGTAAACATAGATTGCATAGGTTGCAACAGCGCCATCGCGCGGACAGCTGGTATTTTTCCATCAATGCTTTACCATTAACTATTTTAATATCGATGGCATGTCGATGTTATTTGCGTATTTTTGCACTCAATTTAATTACAAGATGACGTATAAACATAGCATAACTGACATTAATTTAAAATAAATAAGGTGAGACAGCACAACTAAATTCAAGGTGAATGCGAAATAAACATGAGAAAAACAAAAATAATAATTAAACTGGAATAAACTGAGGATCAATAAAATTTTTAGCAATATACAGTAAATATACTTCGTTTAAAATAATAAAAATACGTTTGTTTCTTTTAACCGACGGAACAGTTCTGTGACGCACCGTGTTACAGTAAAATAGTACCGTGCGGAAAATGTGTCCGGAACGCATCTTAGGCTTTTACTAACCTACACATGCACAATGAAATCAATGTGTCGATCTTCGCTAAAGCACTGTACGGGAACTGTGGCTGATGGTGTATTTTTGAGATCTATTGCCACTCGTTTGGCTACTCACGCAGACGAAGCTTCCCTTTATGTCCATGTAAGTTAAGTGTTACTGATACAGTAGAAGAACCAACACAAATGCACGAGCCTTTTGCATACTGTACTCTATGTTTGTTTTTTATTTTCTGCAGTGGCCTTATTGCTTAAAACGATGCTCGTATTGCAACTTCAACAAGTATATAAGTCGAAGTCAAAACCACAATGTTATGACGGAGTGTCTGAAGAAGGAGACGCAAACTTTACTACAGCTCAGCCAGATCTCACGGTCAGTATGTAATGTATCACGTCATGCTTATTCGACTTCATGTGGCGTCGCAAGATTCGACAGAGCCGGATGACGTCAAAGTACCGCGAGAGCGACTCGCGAAATCATACTCTAAATCGCTCTCGCGGAACTTTGACGTCATATTTTTCATGGATATATTTCTTGGCCATTTTTTATATTTTGAAATATATTCTAAAAATAAATACATTTAAAAGCTTTAAAAATATATTTCAAATTCAATCCAACGAAATATATTCACGTCGCGATGGAAGAAAAACTTTATTTTTAGGTTACAAACATTTAAACAGTTTGAAAAAGATAAAAAATAAATATGTTTTTAACTTTAAAAATATACTTCATAAAATTAACTTATGTAGCATATATTTTAAATGTTTTTTGGCAAAGAATACATTTTTGACAAATGGGATGTAAAATTAGAAAGGTATTTGCTTGGCCTTGAAATAATTTTTGATATATGAAGGTTCAAAAATATATTTAATTGAGCATTTCTTTCTACAAAATGTATATGTATATATTTAAAATATATTTCTGGCCAGAGAAATGTATTATTTATTAATTTATTTTTTGCCGTATGGGATGTGCTAACTGTGTGTGATAAACAAACTGAAATATAAGTCATGATTCGCTGGTCACTGTGATAAATATTGACAAAATCCTTCCTTTCATTTACACTTAATTTGCTGTGTGCTGTTTTCAGGATCAGCTCTGTGTTTTTTGGAGGAGGAACACCCAGCCTTGCTCAGCCCTCCACTATCGCTGCCGTCCTGGAGACTGTTTCCAAACACGCACGTGTGTCAGATGATGCCGAGGTCACACTGGAAGTCAATCCTACACCTGCTGGAAAAGCTTGTCTGAAGGACTTTACGTTAGCTGGAGTTAACCGATTTTCCATTGGAATTCAGGTACATGCATGCATTTGACAATAGTACCAGGTTAAAGGGATAGTTCACCCAAAAATGAAAATTCTCATTTACTCTTATGTTGTATACATTTCTTTGTTCTGATGAACACAAAGGAAGATATTTTAAGAAATGTTTGTAATCAAACTGATCATGAGCCCCATTCACTTGCATAGTAGGAAAAAATAATACTATGGAAGTAAATGGGGCTCATGAATGGTTTGGTTACAAACATTCCTCAAAATATCTTCCTTCATTTTCATCATAACAAAGAAATTTATACAGGTTTGTAACAACACGAGAGTGACTAAATAATGACAGAATTTTAATTTTTGGGTGAATTATCCCTTAAAACTTATTTGCCAGTTTTGCAATTTTTTTAGATGCAACATAAATAACAAAAATAAAATGGGGTCTAATGTGTTTTTTTTTTTTGTAGTCATTGAATGATGATCATCTGCGGACATTAGGAAGAGACCACAATTCTTATCATGCTCTCCAGACGTTGTCAGAGGCGAGGACGGTGTGCCCTGGACGGGTGTCAGTTGATGTCATGTTTGCTCTCCCAGGTCAAAGTGTTAAATCATGGGAGAGCGAGGTGAAGACGTTGTTACCTCTTTGTGATGATCATGTTTCACTGTATCAGCTCACTTTGGAAAGGGGAACACAGCTTTTTAAACAGGTTGAGAGTGGTGAGCTAAGAGTGCCTGGTGATGATGTCACAGCTGTTATGTACCAGTCAGCACGGAAAATTCTGGAACAGGCTGGGTTTCTTCAGTACGAGGTGTCCAACTTTTCCAGAAATGTAAGTCGTAATAGCTAATGTTTTGCAGGAATAAAAACTATAAAATATAGGTTTGAAAAAAATGTTACTGGACCCACAGTACCTAATCTTTATTTTTAAACAAAATAAAAAAAAAACATATGGATATACACTACTGTCAAAATTTATAGTCAGTCTTCCTTTAAAAAAATGTATACTTATCGACTGCTTTTACATCATTATTCAGTCCAGGTTATACATAAAAAAAAAATCAGTTTGTTATGAAATAAATGAATATGCCAAACACAATTATAATTTTGTCTATAAAACTTCTCATGTTGAATGTCAGCTAACCACATATATTGTGAAAAGATTTTCAATTGAAATCCTTAATGATCAACTATTGGTATGAATTCATTGTAGAATGCTGTCAGTAAACACAATTTGGGGTACTGGAGCGGACAGCAGTACATAGGGGTAGGCCCAGGTAAATTAATACACATACAATGCACAAAGGAGTAGTTAAAGATACCTTGTTTAAGATAAGTAATGTCTTGTTTTTAATTATAATGTCTGTTAGGGGCACATGGACGCTTTGTACCAAATGCATTGGGAGGAGTTCAGAGGGAAGCACGGACGCAAACGTTAGAACCAGATGTTTGGATACGAGAGGTACAGCGGCAAGGTCACGGCACACGGCGACGAATACAGCTTGACCCTCGTGGCCTGTACGAGTCATTGATTTGTTGTCCAGTGCTGCACATAATTACAAAAGCTATTAATGAGCTATTGAATTGGATCATAATGTTCGTTGTCTGCAGGCTGGAGGAAGTTTTGGTCATGGGGCTGCGAATGAATAAAGGAATAACCAAGCAGGTAAAGCAGATCGTGTTGAATAAAACCATTTTTGACATAAGAGCTGAATTTTACAAAATCTGTCAAAATGTCCACTATGAATTTATTTATTTATTATTATACATAGTTTTTTTTATACGACCTGGTCACGTTAGCCTGAGATTCACCCACATAAACCCACAAAAAAATCTATTTAAAGTGGTGACTCAAGTTTTTCTTAGATTGAGTAATGTTTTTTTGTTTGTTATAGCACTGGAAGTTATTTAGCCCTGAAGCAGACCTCTATCAGATTTTTGGGGTGTCTGATAAAGTTAAGGAATATCAAGCAGAGGGGCTTCTGATACTTGATGACAGGTAGCTTTATGTCCTAAATATGTGACCCTGGAGTGTGGACCACAAAATCAGTCATAAGTCACATGAGTATATTTGTAGCAATAGCCAACAATATACTGTATGGGTCAAAGTGATCCTTTTTATGGTAAAAATCTTTAGGATATTAAGTGAAGATGATGTTTCATGAAGATATTTTGTAAATATATTACTGAAAATATATGTATAAATAATTAATGATTAGTTATGTGTTACCAAGGACTTCATTTGGACAACTTTAACAGTGATTTTCTTAATATTTTTACTTTTTGGCACCCATAAATTCCTGATTTTCAAATAGCTGTATCTTGACCACAAATTTTCCTATTCTAAACCATTAAATAAATGGAAAACTTATTTATTTGGTTTTCAGATAATGTATAAATCTCAATTTTTAAAAAAGTACCCTTATGACTGGTTTTCTGGTCCAGAGTCACATATGTCCTTTTTATATTCAAGCAAATCAGATGTGGGTTATCCACCATTTTTCCATTGATGTTTGTCTTTATATTTGCAGAGGTTTGCGGTGTTCCTGGGAAGGCTTAGCTTTACTGGACAGCATCTTACCCACAATGCTGCTAGAATTAGAGATGTTTTTCGAAACCAAGGGTATGACGAGGACACAACACAACAACAGAAAAGACTGATATTCAGAAATAGAGATGACAGACACAGGGACAAAAGCTTTTATGTATCAGTGATACCACAATACCAAACACCTTTAAGAATGAAAGCTTATATCAACTTAACATGTTCTAAAAAATGACCATCAAATTAAACTAAAAACTGTGAATTTATCTTTCATTTTTTAACAGGTGCATTAATAATATGTTTATATAAAAAAGAAAATTATATTCCCACATTTAAGTAATCTATTTCTTCATGAAACCCTAACACAGGCAAAGCTTCTGGATTGGCTGCTTTGATTTATAAAGCTTAATGTGACAAAATAAGGCTTGTCCTTGAGTGGCATTTGAATTGGCATTGAATTGCATTTATATCTATTTAAAGTTACGAGTTCTCCAAACCACCCACGTGCCCAGTAGAAGTGATTGAAGAATGAATCATTCATGGTGCTGGGTAGTCTCTCCATGTATTTGATCACCAGTAGCATGTACTTTAAGCACAACTTAAATGCATTTTCCAATATTATAGTATTGTAGTACGATGCTTCTTATATAAAATTATATTTTTAATGAGAATTTGTTCAGAATATAACACATGGTACAGCTATCCGCTGTCCAAGGTGCTGACAGACTTCACATAACGAATCATTGATTCGTGTATGCAGAAATACGATTACGTTATGATTATTTATGGTTATTTCTCACTGTTAATATAACATGTAGTCGTGTCTTTGTTGGCTGACTTTGATCTGCAATTCAGATTCATCGCTTTCTGTATCGATGTTGCGTCATTTGTGTTATACCGAGCACGATTTCATTGTCTGAGATTGACATATATGAACGCGTGGGCGCACATTCTTACTAATATGACAATTTGACGCCAGTGCATCAATGATGACTCAAGATATTGCAGATGATAAGAGCTGTGCTTTCACCACCCACCACTTTAGCACGTATTCATCCATAAATGGTCATACAGTAAAATACTGGGATCTCCTTAAATGACTTACACGGGGGCGTAAGAAAGACCTGGTTGGGAAGATTAAAATAGGATATAGTATTCAGTATAGCCTATAATATGATATGATGTATATGATTAACTTTTGCGCGTTGTAAACCTGTTTGCTTGGGCTTACAGTTATCGTTTTGTTTGCATGGTTACAATTTTCGCTTTCTTTGAATCAACCTCTTATAATACAATTGATTGAAAATGATGTTACACATGTGGCCATGCCTTTATTTCGATAAAATGAGGAAACAACTCGTTTTTTCGTACGCGCAATGCGTCTTTTATTCTCATATGTGAAACTCGAGATAACAAATTGCACTGCAAACATGTCTTACTCTGCGTTTTTAGTTGTTTTCAATACAATTACCTAGACATCTTAAATCTATAGGTTATTAAAACATGATATATAAGCAGAATGATACTTGAATTTATGTCTTGCTTTCAGACAAATAGCAACATTTGTTTTAGTTTTTGCATAAACAAGAAAAACCTGTTTGCCAAAATAATTTCAAAAAGAAAAGATGATTTTTCTTATTCCATTGGCAAGCATATTTCTTGTTTTAAGCATAAAATAAACAAGATTCATTTAGATTTGTATGAAAAAAAAACGTAAACGCGTTGCGTCTGAACAATTCTTGTTTTAAGCATGTAAAGATTATTGTGTTTGAAAACAATTTATTTATTATTTTTGCAGTGTGAGGTATTATAGGTCTGCTAAATAAATAAACAGAGGTAAAACACTCAATATCATGAAAACATGCTTTTCAGAATATTTATACTTTTACAAATACATTACTTTCTTAAAATTACCCCGTTCCTGCCAGGGATTCGTAGAATTTAATAATTCTTACATAGTTGAATAAATATTATTCATAGGTTTGAAACAGAGTGACACTTGTTACTCTTTTACTGTATTTGACACCTTTCAATAGGTGTACTTCGTTTGGGGGTTGTTGGTCCCATGACTCGCCGCAGGTCGCTGTTGAAACTCGGTCTGCGGGCGAGCGGGTGCACCGCGCCACACGGCTCATTCATGGCCCTTTTGTTTCTCTTTCTGTTGCTCATCGCTTGGTAAGTGTGTATGGAGATGTCTCGATGAAGAGATGGTCTGGTTTCTGTGGGGAGTCCTCCCAGCACCGCCAGTGCCTCGAACATTTTCTCCAGTTTGGTGCAGTCTTTGGCGGACACCTCAAAGAGGACGCTGGCCTCTCCAAAGGTGTTACAGATATCTGATCGCTGTACACTTCTTGACGAACCTAAATCAATTTTATTCGCGCATATTATAATAGGAATCTGTCCGTTTTCTTTGGTCTTTGCCAGCTTTGATTTAGCAGCGAAAATCTCCTCGCGTAAAGCGCAGACTTCGTTGAAAGACTCTCTGTCTGTCACGCTGAATACTAGGAGGAATATATCACCTGTTGAAAACACATTTAAAGCATTATGTATTTGGCAAAAAAATTACTTGCAGTGCATTCATATTAAAGCATACTTTATTTATCAATATGCGCTACTAACACAATGCGTTACCACTCGAGCTACAGGCGCATCATTCATGGTGGGAATGGATATAAAATACAATATGAAATACACTTTGCATGTACTGACCTGTCAATATAGACAGCCTTCGTTTCGCAGGATAGTCTCTCTCTTTGGACGCGTCCAGGATATCCAGCCGGTATCGCTCACCTCGAATGTGATACAGTTTGCTGTGAAAGTCCTCGGTCGTGGGCTCGTAATGTTCCTCGAACTCATCACCCAAGAAACGCCGGATAACCGCCGTCTTACCTACTCGCGGTGCGCCCAGCACGACTATGCGTCGGTAATGACTGGGCTTTACGCTGACCAGATCGTCGTTTTTACTCTCACATCTCATATGCTTGGTTATATGGACCTGAGACGCCGCAAAGGGGTCCAGAGATCTCCGTGGTTTACGTTCAGATGACGAGTGTCGGTTTCCAATGCTGGAAGACCTCACCACCCGTGCTTTTTTCTCTGGATGTCTCCAGTGTGATGTTACCGTTTTAATAATGCACGCGCTTGATGAAAGCTTGACCGTGTGACCGTCTGGACCCTGCTGCTGCAGACTCACCGAGGACGATGCGCGGTTGCGCGCTTTGGTTTGGAGGCATTGCAAATGCGCACCATCTGTTGCGCAGCCTTGGGGATGACCATTGAGCATTTCGGTGCCATCAACTGAAGTAAGTGGCTTATCAGTTGTGTTCACCACCATGCTCCTTGCTGGTATCATTCAGGGCGGCTGTGTGGTTTGCAGGGATGCGCAGCACCCCGGACTCTTCGTACAATGAGCAGTGCGCTGTCTTCGCTGCGCTTTTATATGCTGATGAATGGGTGGTCTCATATAGTGCGTCATCTCTCAGTTGGCAACATGTACTGGGTTCGTTTGCAAAACGCTGCCTATTTAGGGAATTGTCTATCATAAAGGCTTACCACAGTTTTGCCTGAGAAAAGCTTCATCACAATATCAGTCAGATAAATCAAGTTAGACTATAGGAAAGTGATTTTGAAAATACGAGATTAGATTACTATTAGAATTATGGTCTCTGAACACCTTTGTGTTTCATTAGCTCAAAAAAAGTGATTAAAAAAGTCATGATGAAAGTCATGACAGACCCATTTCAGTCATTTCTCTGAGCACAAATCTTAATGTTACAGCACAAAATGATATTGTAGAGAATTTGATGCTTTTAATCCTAAAGCAAAAGTTTGGGCACGCCTCTTTTCTGTTCCAACATGGCATTGACCTTGTGTGGAAAGCAAGGTTAAAATAGAAATGATTGATTTAGTCGAGTGTGGAAAAACTTAACTGGTCTGTATAAAGCCCAGATCTGAACACCATTGCTATGACTTGCAGGCTCTGAGCCAAACACTCATCACCTAAACCCATGAAGACTTGTACATGGTGTGCAGTCATTTCTGAACAAAAAAGCTTTCCAAAAATGTTGGAAAGTTGTATTGCAGTGTTAATGTTTGTTTTGATTGGAATTACTTAAATATAGATGTTCATTATGGGGGCATCCCAAAACTTTTGTCTTTGGTGTTTATTTATATACGGCAAGGCTATATTTGTTCATTAACAAATGGAACTAATAATCCCACTTGTTATTTTTACAATATGATGGTTTGCGAGCTTCTTTCGTGTGATGCACAAACGTCAGTCACTGTCTGTACCCAATATACGCAATTATTCATATTGGTTGACTCGACAGTATGACAGGGTTACTAATGAATGACTTTCTCAGAAACGAAATGTATCGTTACATCACTAATTGTTCATGCTTTTCAATTAGTGGGTGATTGTCAGACGGAAAGTCTGTGTTATGCATGTGGGCGCACGGAAACATTGGGTTAAAGAGTGACAGGTGTTATGTGTTTGTTTGTTGGTTTGTGTGTTGGACAAAGTACAGGCCCACCACGGGAATTGCATTTAAATGTGTCCATTTGACATTGCATTAGTCTCTGTCTAATGGTGTTGATGAAACAATTTCAATAGAAATAGACTAACAGCACGCAACATTAATGGCTTAATGGAACTAATAGATGCGACACAACCACAATAACAATGTTTTATAGAAATGCGATCACGACTAACGTTGAATGCTTTTATGGTGTGTGAGTACACAAGTAGGGCTAAACTTTCAGAAATAAAGGTACATGAAGGTACAAAATATGTAACTACTTTTTTCTACCTAAAAGGTGCATATCTGTACCTAAATTGTACATATTAGGACCTTTTTAAAAGGTACTCCCAGTGACAACTTTTGTACGTTGTTTTTTATTTTTTTGATAGTGTACAATGAAACTCGAGCACCATCAGTATTGCAGATGCACTTAGTTTTCGCAGAAATTGTAAACATGTAGTCCAACATTGTTTCTCTTGCATATGTGACTTAACACTCATGCTTGAGTTAACCCAAAAATAGTGGATGTTTTAGCAAACACTCTTAAAAATAAAGGTGCTTCACCGTGCCAAAATATGGATAAACCCAAATGGTGGATTAAATTAACCAAGACCATGGGTCTCCAACCTGTTCCATAAAGTATGCAGGACAGGTGCCCTTTAGGCACGGCTTTGGAGACCCATGACCTAGAAGGTGTCCATATTTGACTCAAATATGGGTTGATGCAACCCAGCATATTTAACATGCAATGTAATTGTGTAACTTTCACAAATCTGTCATGAACATGATTATGCACACCATAATTTGTTTATACTTTTGCTAATTTAAATAAAGAGTGATATTGCAGTATTTTAAACTTGTATACAGTATGTAAAATAGAATTTAATGTGATGGATGTGTTTGAAAGTGCAGATGTGAGATTGCTTCTGCTCATACCATGAGTGCTTAGCAGAAGACAAACACGCATCTTAAATAACGCCTACATATCGATTCAACTCGGTTTTTTATTCGATCAAGGTCACTTTTAGTGCACTGAATTACACGGCGTGCTTTGCTTTTGTTTTACAATGCCTGCCACGCGAACCTTGAGACATTATGTTAAGACCGAATGTTCCCTGCTAGAGTTTTATGAAGAGACTGGAGTACACATCGCCATGGCAACCATGGCCTTTAAAAGCAATGCAATCTGTAACTTTTGAATGCTGAAGATATCACTTTTGTGCGCTCACAATATCACCCAGTCCTTTCATTTATGAAAAATACTTACATATACAAAAACATGGCCTTTCTCTTTCAGCCTGCATGCTATACAAACCACGCGCAGCCATGTGAGGGCAGCAAATGCATGATCGGTTTCAGACAAACGTGCCTTTTTTGCTTTTCCAATATGTTATATGCTCATGTAGTTTTTAAAACACTGGACCATAACAACTCTTCACCCAAAGTTTACAAATACTGTACAGGCATCATGAGTTGTGAATGTGAGAGGAGTAAAATGATTGGATGTGGCCTCTTGCTTTTTCCATTTAACCTCCTCTCTTTCTGCTGAAATACAATGTGTAAGGACACACATACTTTATTGTACTGTTATTACAAAAATAATGACACGTTGTATAGTAGGTAGGACAAAATGTTATGTGAAAACACAAGTCTAAAGAAATCTCTCGTGACTCTACATCAAAGATTTGTCGGTGTGATGTTTAAGTATATTTGTTAAACAAATGTTTACATATCTTAATGAACTAGATTGAATAATTATCACATTCCTTGTGCTGTCTTTGCTCCTCCCAAATTATATCCGAGCACAGGTTAGTTCTCATGCCTTACATCCAAAATCATATACTGTGACAATGTGTGCTAAATTAAATGAAGTATTTATTTATTGAGCATTAAAACAGTATGTATATCTTTGGATGGATGCATGCATTCTGGACATACTACAGTAAATTTCAAATGTTATCATTGGAATGTGACCCATATATATCTGTGTAACACTGGTGATTTTGCTGTGTATGTTTGTTCACCTTTGACGTAACAACAACCACAAAAATAATTCACTTGGGTGTTTTTAAAGTTTTTCTCAGTCGCTTTGGAGAATTTCTCGGTTCAGAAATTAAAATTTCTAAACACTTTGTTCAACCTCCGCATCATCACATTGTCATTTTGTATTTGTACTGTAAAAATATGATTTATTCAATACCACAATGTGTGTGCAATGTGTCTGAATGTGAATTCTGTCCAGTTATCTTGCAATCAAAATTTCACATACACAAATGAGTAACTTCATATTGTTGAAATTAAAAAAGTGCAGTGATGTTCATTTACAATCATCATTATCAAAAGAAAACTAGCCATAAAGTTCACATCAGAAAATACTGACATCTGTAATTGTTTACTTCTGTTATATTTATAAACATTTTGACTATCTTGTTCATGAACCATTTTGATGGGACTGACATGCTCACTGACTTAAAAAAAATACTTTTAAGACATGAACTAAAGATTTTAAACAAGTTACAGGCATTTGCAGGAAATTGATGATGATGTGCAGTTTGTACAAATTGTTCTGAGCACGCATTATTTTGTACATTTTAAGAATGAATTGAGAAATGCTCCAAAGCGACTGAGAAAAACTGTAAACAACAGTTTACCACAAGGAATATATTTTTTGATACATATAGTCCTTGGCCATATAACTTTAGAATAAAAGGTACCAAAGGTACACCATACACTCTCAGAAATAAAGGTACAAAAGGTGTCATTTGGAAGGTACCCTTTGAAAGGACCATTTAGGTACAGATATGTATTCATTTGATACATCTTTGAGGTACTAATATACTTTTTTTAAGAACAAAGTTCTAGTGACAGCTTTTGTACCTTTATTTCTGAGAGTTTATAATGCATGTTGAAGATTTTGGGTGGAAAATCCGTGCATTTTTTTCTCGGACATGCCACTCATTTTGCAGACTGATTTTCTCATATAAAAAGTAGACGATGTCAGATGCAGATTATAAAAATATAATTATTGCTAAATATGTACAGTTTTTTTATATTTCTATGTACCATTAGGTACAAATATGTATACATTTGGTACCAATATGTACCTTTGAGGTACTACTGTTTAAGTACAAAGCAGTGGCGGCCGGTGACTTCTCTTCAGAGGGGCTTGAATTCAAAATATGTGTTTGGAGTGTCGTGTGTTGCTCGTCATGTCAAAATATGTGTTTGTAGTAGGGCTGTAACGATTTATTGTGCAAATGCGCGTTACCGTTTTCTCACTGAATGAATTTGAATGAATTACGGTGAAATGCCGCCACTTCCAAAATCCAGGGGGCGCTCTCGTGCAGAAACTCCCTTTGTGCCACAGAAGTAGTAGCATTGCAAACGCTATTCCAGGAACTGTCTACAGGAATATGTATATCACAGTTCTTCGGATTGTTTCAAGTATTTTCATGATAATAAAGAATATTTTGAATGATTTTGTTTAACGAGTGTGGCTTTTTTAAATGCACGTTATAAACGACTCCGACTCATAATGATTTTAGATTGATAAGGACTTCTTACTGACCAAAACGCCATAGTACACACACAATCTGCGCATGAAACACAGAATCGCTGTATGTGTTCGGATTGTCATGTGTGTTGCTCGTCATGTCAAAATATGTGTTCGGATTGTCATGTGCGTTGCTTGTCATGTCAAAATATGTGTTTAGAGTGTCAGGTGCGTTGCTCCTCATGTCAAAATATGTGTTCGGTGCATAATGCGCGCCTCGTCATGTCAGAATATGTGTTTGATGCGTCGTGTGTGGCTTATCATGTCAAATAATGCGTTTGGTTTGTCATGTTCGTGGCTCGTCATGTCAAAATATGTGTTTGGAGTGTCACGTGGTTGCTCCTCATGTCAAAATATGTATTAGGCGTGTCATGTGTGGCTCGTCATGTCAAAATATGTGTTTGGCATGTCGTGTGTGGCTCGTCAGGTCAAAATATGTGTTTGATGCATCGTGTGTGGCTTGTCATGTCAAAATATGCATTCGGAGTGTAATGTGCGTGGCTAGTCATGTCAAAATATGTGTTTGATGCGTCGTGTGTGGCTCGTCATGTCAAAATATGCGTTCGGTGTGGGATGTGTGTGGCTCGTCATGTCAAAATATGTGTTCGGTGTGTCGTGTGTGGCTCGTCATGTCAAAATATGTGTTCGGTGCACACGCGCCGAAAGAGTTTATGATAAAAGAGATGCTCACGTTCACAAAATGCCTGCAAGACACTCCCTTAACAATGATTACACATGAGATTGAGTATCTGGTAAACGTGAGCATCTTTTTCATTATAAACCCCTTCGAAGCATCTGCAGCTGACACGTTTTTTGGACATGACGCATGATGCACATAAGTTTACATGACGCACTTGACACATACTATTTTGACATGATGAGCCACAAACATGACGGGCTAAATACATGTTGTGACGAGCTTGGCATTATGCCCCTCGAAAAAGAAGTCACCGGTCGCCACTGGTACAAAGCTGTACTTTTTGAAAGGGTACCACCCCACTGATAGCTGGGGTACATATTTTGACCATTTTGAACCCTACAGCAGAAAACCATCACTACAAATGAACACATAACACAAATGGCACAATTAATATCATGCAGACAATCACCATAACAATTACTGTTCTAAATATGTTAAGTATGATTCATGCAATTAATAAAATAAAAAATATTCATATTTTTGCTAGACCTCTTTGATTTTCTTTACATTTTTGGCACTAGTTATGCACCTGAAGCAACCGGATTTTGATCAAGTTGGAGCACCACATTTTTTCCTAGATATTGAATCTGAAAGAAAAACATGACAACATGTTTATCAAGTCAAACTTGTATTTTTCTACTGAGATAAAACAGTTCTTTCTTTCTTTATTCTTCACGCCATTCCAGCATCTTTGGCTGTATTCACAGTGTGAACTGGTTAATCCGTACACAGGTTACAGGAGGGGCGATTTGGTATCTTCAAATCACATAACTTGCATGTTTTTAGCCTGTGGGAGTACCTGGAGTAAACCCAGGCCGACACAGGGAGAACATGCTCAACTCCACACAAAAAAGCCACCTGACCTTGCCGGGCCTCAAAGCAGGGTCCTTCTTACTGTGAGGCAACAGTGCCGCCCATTCACAAGACACTGGTTATACAACATTGATCTCATTGTCTGCATGAAAAAAACGTATCTTTACTTTGTCTAAAAGTAGTCATTGAAGGATTAACAGTGCTAACAAGCTGTGTGTTAGGCCTTTTAATATTAAGCTTAGTACAGTTTTGAGAGACAGATTCAGAACAGTGCTTAATTTCCACTGCTGGCAGCTGTTGCGAGTTCACCTTTCTTTGTTTGTCTACCAGAAGTAGGTATCATTCAGTAAAGCTGGTCTTTCCAGAAACTCTTGCTTGACCAAACACGTGTCACAATGAAGCTTTGAACAGAAAGCAGTCTTGATCTGCCTCTTGCCTCTGTCTTTAATTCAGTTCATTCACTGCATTGCTGCAACATACAGATCATCTCATATTGTCTAACCGGGGGTGCATTGATTTTTTTGTGCTAAAGTAAAAAATTACCTAGTTATGCATAATCTATAACATTGTTGTTACTTATTTACGAACAAAGAAACAATGTGTATAATGTGATGAGAAAATGAAAGTTATTTGTGTGACAGATTTGCACACATACCACAAGTAGCCTTGGTCTGATATCATCTGCTTCTCATCATAGTTTACATTTCTGTGGAAAATAATAACTAAAAGTTATACTCTCAAAAAAAGTATACCTTTGTACCTAAAGAGTGCATATTTGTAACCTCAAAGATAACAAATGTTTACATAACTGTAGTTAGGACCTTTTTAACTGCGTTTCTGCCTTTTTCTGGGATTGAATAATTCCCAGAAAATATAGATAAACATTATAGAAATGTGTTTGTTTTAAAATGCAGTAGGGGATTATTAATATGATAGGTTATGTTTCTGTTTTCGGGACTCAACGGGTTAATGGCTGAGTCGGCATGCGCGCTCCCGTCTCTCCCTCCCTCCCTCAGCCTCTCCCCTCGGTTCAGTTTACTCTGTTTTTTAACAGGGGGGATCTGTTATCAGCGAGCTTGGCTCCCAGGGACTTTTTTCGGGATATGAACCAAAATCTCCTAACCGGATAGGCCCACACAAAGCAAACGACATAAACAAACTTCACTGGCGGGCGGGCGAGCGTCCGGGACATTTAAAACAAACCCAATACCATCAGCATTGAAAACATGCAGCGATGTCGAGGAGAGCACGGCTACCCATAGGATCCCAAAGTTGGGACTTTTATGACAAGCAATGAGAGGTAAGGACACAAAGGACGTTCAGATGGATGCTATGTTGACTCTCGGGGGTTTGCAGAAGATATCCAAATGTTAGTTTGGTATTCCGGCTGAGTCACGCAAAACAAACGTTGCTTTTCAACATTCAGCTCTTTGCCGCAATACCGCAGTGAGAGCACGCGAACGCTGGATATCCCATAATAGTAAAAACGCGTCTGATGCTGTGATTTATTACATTGCTGTTAATGTTCAGTAAAACTATTGAAGCGATTATAATGTGGGATTTTGATGATTTCGGCGTGTTTAGCATCTTGTAAAGTCGACTGTTTAGTAAACTGTAAACTAGGCTAATTTATCACAGTTGTGAGTTGAGTTAGTAAACAAATCAAGTTTGTCACATAATATTCATCTGCAATGTTATTGCAAATTTTTTAAAGTGTTTAAAGCACTTGTATCAGTGTTAGTTACCTGTACATTAACTTAGGTTATTAAAAAAAATGTAACGTTACACTAAGTTACTAAGTTTCATTTTATGAAACTATTGCTTTCCTGAAATATGTCTCGAGTACGATTCTGCAAATGTCTACTTTTTTTGTCAGAGACGTGTTTATTAAATGCACAATACAAAAATAACAATAATAATATTACATGTAAATAGTATAATTGTGGCTATTGTAACGAACAGGACTGACAATTTTACTATTTAATTTGACAATTCAAAACCGTTTAATATTGACATTTTAAGAAAATACCAATACAAAATCAATATATGAAAATGTTCGTCTCGTATATTTTGTCTCCTGCTGACAAAAAAGATAAAATGATTAAAAAATTATTGCTTCCTGAAGCGATGACGTCACTACAACATGGTTTTATTTATGGAAGAGTTCATTACTCTTAAAGGGGGAAATGTGTTGGGAACAGGTTTGACATAAACTCTGTGGACATAACATATTTTTATTTCTATGTAATTCTTACTACCAATTAAAATAATATAGAGAGTAAGAAAACTAAATGCTATCTTTTATTTACGTAAGAAATAATTGTCGACGAGCCATTGAATTATTAGAAAACAATGTACACCCAAGATGGTAATGCAGCATGATGCAAAGCGGATACCACGGTTACCACAGACATTGCTAAGACATTCCTCGGGTGGTTATCATAAGACATTTGACAGGTTAGGTGTACATTGAATAAAACATAATGCACAGCCGTTAAAGGGATGGTTCACCCTAAAATTAAAATTGTGTCCCATTCACTAACATAGTATTCTTTTTTTACTTGGGGCTCATGAATGGTTTGGTTACAAACATTCCTTAAATATCTTCGTGTTCGTCAGAATAAATAAATTAATAAATTAATACAGGTTTGTAACAACATGAGAGTAAGTAAATGATGACAGACTTTTCATTTTTGGGTGAACTATCCCTTTAAATGTTTCTCGGCCAATGAGAATAAAGCGTATAACAGCCTTGTGATATAAATTGTATTGTATTAACTCACTTTTTTACACTGTATTGCTTAATATGTATGTAACCAAAATTTTAAAGTAGTGAGGTAAAAAAGCTTGCATACGTCGCTATTCATGCCGGATAAAATTGTGCATTGCGTGCAGATTGCTTTAGTTTTGTTATTGAAAATCCAACCTCTTTGCTCAGCACGCTAAACCAACAGACTCACAGCAGGAATGTGATGTTATGCTAACTGCTGTTATTGATTATCACCTGAACTCTGTTAAAAGAGAGCAGGAATGTATCAGGACATCAAGTTCATGGCCTGCTGTGTACTAATATCACTTTCCCAAGCATTTGACTTTGTGAGCTTTTTCATTTAGGGTGTGGTTGTTTTATATAAATTTAACAATGTTTTTCAGAGAATTAATCATTGTTGTCTCTAAGTAAAATAATAGAGAAACCTAGCACAAGTATTTTCTATGACTATGTTATTTCCTCCCCGTGATATGCTGTACATGAATTAACTTGAAGTCGATTCTTGCATCCATTTATCTTAATGCAATGTAGATCATAAAGTATTTACATTGTGTATGTCCGACATACAACCATTAAAGCTGAAGTCTTAGTCAAGCCATAGGATAATGACAAGCTGCTTTCTCTTGGATTTATGTGTCCATTAGACCACAACAGATCTTAATGGATTTGCTTTCTAGAAAACATAATACTTCACGGTGCCTTATGGTCCTAAATGCAATGGACCACTGAGAATTTAATCTAATTTTGCTAATAAAATTTGGAAAAATAACCTCACGTTTTAAAGAAGAGACATTTCCTATGGCTGATATTGTTCAGACATTATCATTTCTATGCATGCGAATGGTATGCACTTTTTTATTATGCCAACAGATTGTGTTGTTTAGGAATTCAAATACAAACAATACATATGTATTATGATTGTCGTATAGTACCAGGGATGATCAACAGACATGTGATTAAATGATAGCTAAAATAGAAAAGGGTGTGCGTTTAAAACAAAGACCTGGTAGTAAGCCTATTTCATTTTCATGCCTAGCTGTTTTGTTACAGTAAATAATTGAAATGAGCAATGTAGAAACTCATGCAACACAGTTTGTTGAGCCAGAATGCTTTGTTTGTACAAGCTAGTTAATGATATGCGTGTATTTGACTAGCTGTGTCAGTGACCAGAAAGATGTTATGTGTCTGATTCCCAATCCTGTTCACATTTTTCTCTTACTAGATTGGCAACTTGCAAGACATTCTCTTCAAATGTGTTCAATTTTAAAGTTTGAGTACTTAAAGCTCTACTGTGTACTTTATTGAGTTAATTCTTAACAAAAACCCATGTTTTCTTTCAAAAGTATGTGCTCATTCATGTGTAATTACTTCCCACCCACTAATGAAAGTATTCTCGTAAGTGTAGAATCTGCTATTTAAAATGCATACCGTCGAAGCGCTCTCTGGCTGAATCCATGTTGTGCCTCCATCTTTGAAATACATTCGCCGACGAGGGACATTCCTGAAATTCAAGCTCCGCCTTTCGCGCTTTCAGACTACACTCACGCTGGCTGATAGCTGAAGCCTTCGGAGGTTGCATGTGTAGGCGGTATACGTCATCAAGACAGTCTTATTTCAGAATATTAACAATTATAAAGCTGACAATTATTTTTAGTTAATTGTAAATTGATGTAATATGCGTATGACTTGCGAATGTAATGCTCAGTTGATTTAAATAAACCAGGCTTGATGACGTATCGTATCCAGCCTGTGACCTGCGTAGCTGAATCCTTCGGATTTTACAACAACCGCACACCGTGATGAACCTGCGATCTAATGCTTTGATTTGAAAGCCTGTTGAAGACATATTCTCGAGGACATTAAAACAAATCGCCAAGGAAGCGAAACGGGGATTTTAAACGACAACGCGACAGGAAAAACATCAAGACCAAAGTCACTATTGGAGTTAGTTTTCCAAGAGGGGGCTCAAGGGACACTGAAGTTGCACTTTCTATATTCTCCACAGGTAATTCAGCATATTCGTTTACATCTATACAGTCCATGTTGTAAACTTGAAGTTTTATAGTTCCTTGGCTAACTTTAGCATGATTATGCATAACACTTGTTAGTGTAAACATGCATGTGGTTTAATGTGTCCGAACAGACACACGCCGTCTCTCCGCCCATTTATGTAATCTGAGGTACTGAGATAAATGTTTTTCATCTTTTCTGACCTCTAGCACAAACACACGGTGACAGCGCTATTTTTAGCCTTTCATTGATAAAAGCGTCTGATCTGCGCGTCTTTCGTTTCATTTTAGAAGCATGTGAAAGTTGCGCGATCTTTTTTCACCAATATGAGAGAAAGCTCTTACATATACACGGACATGTAACGTTTACTTAAAACATAAGCATTGTACTCTGACATAATGTCTGACATAATACTCTGATAAAAGCGTCTGATCTGCGCGTCTTTCGTTTCATTTTACAAGCGTGTGAAAGTTGCGTGATCTTTTTTCACCAATATGAGAGAAAGCTCTTACATATACACGGACATGTAACGTTTACTTAAAACATAAGCATTGTACTTTGACATAATATTAATTCGCGTCCATTTAAACCCGTCATGGTTGCTTTTTGTTTGTGATTTTAAGCGGACATATCATGACAATCAGACTTTTTTCATGTTAAACATAAATCGGTGTGCTTTGATGGATCACAGGCAAAGGACATTGCAAATTGTTCATTTTTTTCTCATTGCTTTTGCTTTGTAGCTACTGGAAGCCATGTTAACCTTGGCATGACACGGCCGGGCCACCGTACGAGTTAAAACGCGTTCCGAATGGGGGGGGGGCTAGAAAGTATTATTCAGTTGCTTGTCATATAGACTTTCACCGCTTGATGGGAGTAGATCTTACACAGTGGAGCTTTAACAAAAGCTTAAAAGTTTGGAAGTTGAAAGGCCTTACATGCATTAACTCTTTCCCTGCCAGCATTTTTTTTTAAGTTGCCAACCGATTCCAGTATTTTTTGTGATTGTCACAAAAGTTTAATGCCTTCCATGTTCTTCTGTAAATATATAAACATACAATGTATCAAATGAAAGAACAGACCCTCTGCTTTCAAACAAACAAACAAACAAACAAACGGAAATAAATTCATCCTATCTTCAATTGTTCTCTTTTATCACCTGTCAAATATGGGTAGATTTCTTCAAAATTACCACATTTTGAGCAAAAAGCATTTTTAAAGGACTTTTTTGCATTTTGAAGGATTTTGTTAGAGATTACATTCAGAATGATTATCAAAACATACACAAAGTTTCTACAGTTTTTTTTTTACAGTGGATGCTTCAGTGTTTCTAAGTTGGGTAGGAGCGCCATCTAGTGGATAATAGTCGAGTTATAGATTACGGTAAAAACTCGCATTTTCTCTTAATTGATGAGAGAACTTGTCAATGGCGGGAAAATAGTTAAATCCTTAATTTAGAAGTGTAGTTCAGTTTTTACGCATACACAAGAGTCTGCGTATATACCAGAGGTCCCCAACCACCGGGTCGCGACCCAGTACTGGGTCGTGGACAAGTTGCCACCGGGTCGCAAGAACGTCCCGAAAAAATGTGTATAATAGCCCCCGCCACGTAATAGCTTAATCGGGTATTTTGTACTGTAAGAGCTGACTTCAAATAACATCAATCATTTCCACTTTTGAACAGAGCCGTGCTCTCTCTCTTTTTCTCTGCCTCTCTCTCTCTCTCTCTCTCTCTACCAGCGCATCAGCGATCACATTGCTGTCATTAGAGTTTGAGCATTCAGTACTTCTAAAACACAATCGATCAAAGAATTGCGGAGGTATGACTTTATGAATCATTTGCAAATGTACGTCGCAATGATGTACATATGCGGAGACGTTCAAATGTGTGACAGCGCAAATGACTGAAAAGTAATTATTTTATTCTTCTTTAAAACAACTTCAGAATTATCCATCGATCGTAGCACCATGATCAAAATAAACTATAAGGCTAATAATATTTTAACGGCTACACTTTTAACGTAGGTTTGAAAGGAACCTAAACTTGTCAATCATCATTAATCATGGTAAACGTGAGTCTCCGTGCCTCTGCGCCCAGCCGCAATTCTTCTGGCATCTCTCCTCCTTCACTGCATTTTTCTTCTCTTCTGTTACTTGGAATTGGGTCTCAAGCCCGACGAAGATTCGACCTGCCTTCGAGAACAGCAAGCCAAGTTCGTTTAGGTTCCATTAATTATTAAGACTAAATGGGCAGGCAAACTAGTAAAAACAATGAAAGTAAAAAACAATTCGCCAAAATATGGTTTTACACGTCTATAGAAAATATACTATAGCCTAAATAAAGCAATTATTACTTTTCCTAATGCATGGTTGTTATCTTTACTTCCATTTTTTTTAAAGCTGAAACCGGTCCGTGGTGAAAAAAGGTGGGGGTCCCCTGGTATATACGCAGCGCTGGACTTTTATGCGTATGTCGTGCATGCACATACAGGAGAATGCAGTAGATGCATTGCATTTTGTTGCATTGCTGTGTACGAGCCAAATTAACTATACTTTGTAAGGCTGTGCGTTCGACCATGCGTATACATTCGTGCACACAAAAAACAAACTATATTCTGGGCTATAAGGTTTTACAGTATACAACATAGAGAATGGCATTTATTTCTCTATTGCAGTTTCTTTTAAAAATACAAACTGCACCTGGTATGTTTAATATAACAGAGAGAAGCCAAGTCACTTCTTTTGATGTCAAAACTCGTCAGCTATTAAAATCACAGGTATTTTCAAAAGAAGTCTGAGGCATGTGCAATGTATTGAGGTTTACATGGCAGAGACCCCAAGTTTAAGTGCCGAAGTAAAATCTAACTGTTGTTTTTCATCCTTTTGCTGCAGGTTAACAGAGCTATAGATTTTGCTGAGGATTGCTGACTGTTGTGGCCAAAAAACGCTAAACCCGTTACCGTAAACCAGATCCTTCACCTTCCTCTTCCACCCAAAGTCATCATGACAACCTCATCTTTACGGCGGCAAGTAAAGAACATCGTAAACAACTACACAGATGCCGAGATCAAGGTTAGGGAGGCCACGTCCAACGACCCTTGGGGTCCTCCGAGCTCGCTCATGTTGGAAATCGCAGACCTGACGTTCAACGTGGTGGCATTTACTGAAGTCATGGGCATCATCTGGAAGAGGCTCAATGACCATGGCAAACACTGGCGGCACGTCTACAAGGCCCTTAACTTGCTGGACTACTTGATCAAGAGGGGGTCCGAGCGCGTGGCCCAGCAGTGCAAGGAGAACATCTACGCCATCCAAACCCTGCGGGATTTCCAGTACATTGACCGAGACGGTCAGGACCACGGCTTGAACGTACGTGAAAAGTCCAAGCAGCTGGTGTCTCTACTTAGGGATGACGATCGGCTCAAGCAAGAGAGATCCCAAGCGCACAAGACCCGTGAACGTGTGGCAGGAGCTAGTAGCTCGATGAGCTACGGATCTTTACCGCCTCCCTACCCTGGGCGCCGCACCAGTCAGCCCAGCATGGCAGCGCCTTACGTAGAAGAGATCGTCAGAACTAACGGCTCCCCGACCTCCTTTAATTGTAAGTCTTATTGTTTTTACTTGGCTGTTTGACATGGTTTTGTGATCAGTTAGGTGTTAAATCTCTAAAAACCTGTGCCGATAGATGATAGTATTGTGTATTGACAATCGTCATACATATTGCCGATAGCTGGCATTCATGACGATAGTTTGTGATAGTAATTTTAATTATCATCATGGTTTCACATTAACATGCACATTGCGTGCTTTTCCTCGCACGAGAGGGTTTGTGGGCTTCACTTTGAGCGTGAGAGTTTGTATCGTGCACGGATTCCTTCTCGCATGCACCTGGACTTGTAATGTGCGCGTCTTGGACTCTTGCTCGGACCTGAATGCGTGCGCCATGGACTCCTTCTCGCACGTAAACTTGAAACGCACATGACTCAGACTCTTCGTAGCTTGTAATACGCAAGATAAATGGCATCAGTTTTAAGAAGGTTGCGGTCGGGACAGTGCTGCCCTTAGAGTAAATCAGCTTCTTTTTGTCCACCAATCAAATGACTTGTTATAAATGAGTATAAATTGAACACATAAATAAATGAGTAAACTGTTTCCCCGTCCCCCAATATTATCGTTTATCAGCAATCTCACAGGCTGACGATAGGACGATCTCAAAATAGGGCATTTCGCCCAACACTGACCCCCATACAAGCACCCAAAGGAGAGAGGCACAGTTTATACCCATAGCAGACATGCTCCAATATTTGGATAAGCACCAAATACCCACTGTACTTTAAACCTTATCACTTTACACATGTACATCAGTCATGGGTGGTCACCACTGAGCTCTTTCAGGGTTTCCGCGGGGTTGTAAAAAGTAGTAAAAGGTAGTAAATTAAATTATGCCAAATTAAGGCCAGTAAAAAGTAGTAAGCGTCATCTGACGAGGTAGTAAATTTTCGATTGCCTTTTGTAATGTTATGATGCCTGGAAATTAGTTCAAATCACCTGCATATCTGGGCAAATAATCAAAGATCTTTCGTCTCTGGGATGTGATCAAAGCCTGGAGTGGAGCCGAATCACGTTCCTCTCTCCGCTGTAAGCGTTCTGTAATCACTACGGACCGGATCCACTCCGGGTTTTCTGACTGTATCACGTTAAGCTGAGGTAAAACTTTATTTCAGCTAACGTTAGCATGGTCAAACTTATAATGCAAAAAGGATCCGATGTTTTGAAGATCGATAAAGGTATAAAAGACGATTGACTTGGCTTAGCGAAATGATGAAGATTGAACAAGCCTTTCAGTTCGTGGGCTAAGAAAACCAAACAGGTAATTGCGTGTCTTTGCACAGTATGACTAACGTAAGAGGTCCTGTATTTTGGGGGTAAATGATTTCTCACGTTACTGATCATCCGCGGCACGCTTTTTAATGCTATGCTGATATAGCCAGTGGCTGGTACAACGGGTTTGTTTAACTCGTGGGTAAACTTCATGTGGCGCCACAACAACCAAAAGGCAGATGACATCCAAATCCTGTGAGAGCGATTGACGAGGAATCATAAGAGGAAACTGCTTCCGAAATGCTCTCGCGGGACTTTGATGTCATCCACCTGTCGGTTCTTGCAGTTGCATTTGCGTGTGGGCACAAAAACGTAACATTTGTACATATATTTAAGCACAGCAGTTTAAAAACAAGTGATTTTAAGCCATTCAAACACAAACAACAGTGCGTCCGCTGTTTCTGTGTCAGAGGAGCACGCTAGCCGCCCATTCGTTTCTCATTGAGCTTGTGTTGTACGTATTTTTGCCGCTTTATTGGCCTTAAATAACACATATGCCTAAAAAATCCCATCTTTGCAAATATCCTCATATAAACACGACCATTTAGGTCTTAGGAGAAAGTAAACAGCAGAAACATTGCGCATAAACTAGCACATCAGCGCTGCCTCTATTGTAACATAATAATTTGTTGATAAAGGTACAGTCATTCAATTAACAACTGTCACTATGGTTACAGACATCCTGTGCGAATTGTACACGAGTTTGACTCGAGTTACTCGTTCAGGGTTTATATTCATACATAAAGTTTCTGTATAAGAGCTGTGACTGTAAGCTGTTGTGTGAACAGAACAGACCCTGGATTATTTGTTTATGTGTACTGAATAATATGATATGAAAAAGTTGTATTTGTTCACATTAGTAAATGCATTATATAACATAAACAAACAATGAAAAATATAGAGTATATAATCATTAATTAATTCTTGTTTATGTCATTACAGTAATTGACCGTGGTTCATGGTGCATTCACTAATGTTAACAGTTTCAACTTTGATTAAAAAATTATTAGTAAATGCTAAAATAAATACATTTACAATTAATAAATAATTAATAAAAGATTCATTAAAGGTGGTGATATTCATGTTTTCTTTTTATACAGTATAGTGAGTTATTTATGTTTCGCCTTAATCTGAAATGCCCTGCAAACTACAGCTACCAATATGCCACATGAGACTTCAATGTGGAATTTATGGCAAAAAAATCTCCCCTTAAAATGCTATTGGTCTCGCCTACATAAAGTGTTAGGTAAAGGAATATGACTTGGCCTGAAAAATATTTCAGTCAGAAGAATTTTTTTGTATGTTATATATGTCAAAATCTGTGTAAATAATAGAAAGGTCGCTGATTAACACTTGCAATTCAGTCTCGTGATGGTTTTAAAAAATATTCTGAAGGTAGTAAAAAAGGTAGTAAAAAGTAGTAAATTTAACTTAAGGATTTCTGTATAAACCCTGTCTTTTTGTTTGAGGTGGACCTCATTACAGGATAAGGGGTAGTGTAGTTTTATCTCCAGGAATTTGCCATTTGAGCTTTTTTATTTTGAAATGTTGTCTCTAGATTTAAGATGTTATTGCTAAAAATCATTTTCCACATAAAATGAAAAGGGTTTTTACTTCCCTATCTGGCACTCAACTGTTGTGCTTTGTTTCACATGCTTGCTTTTATCAAGATTGGACCGCTTGCACAGTCTTTTGTTTGCTGTCACTGATCACATGATGCACGCGTACTGTAAACCAGATATGCATCTGCATTCCTTGAATGTTCATTCCTTCATTCATTCTGGTTTTTGGCTCTTTTCTCATGTTGCGTCGAGGATGGTAGTTCATTTCCGTCTGTGTTCAGTGTCATTTTAAAGCATGTAGGGGCCACTGAAGGTTACTCCAGTCTGTTGTTGGTGGTCATCTAAACCAATGTGCTCACTGATTTGTATTTGTAGAGCTTGTGTATTTTCAAGTTTCATTTTCATACCAGTCATCGGATCGTACCGCTTAAGTCACGCATTACCGCAACTTCCAATAGGAAAATTAAACTGCAGTAGCCACCGTTCAATCTGAAGAGGGCAGCACTCAGATGTTTTTACACCATATATTGTAGCATTGAAACACTTTATACCCAAATGTCAAAAAAGTTACTCAAATCAATGAACAGCACTAATAAAGGCCAATTACAGATCATTAACTAAAAAGTTGGTTTAGGGTTTAGTTACTCTTTAATGAAACTGTAAAATTGTCTTTTGATATTGAAATAGATCAAATGATCGATATGAATTGTCTTTCAAGCTTTTGATCACACAGTTTGCTTTCACTTTTACTTGCATTTTAACAGGCCAACATTTTTTTGTCATGGTGCCAGGTATTTTGGGAAAGTACAGAAGTTTATGGGTGACACAGGTTGACCTGGTCAGCTGATTGATAGCTAAGTGATAATGTGGAGCTGCTCATGTCAGTGATTTCCAAATAATCAGACCTGTTTCTAGTCATGCTCTGTCTAAATCCTTTCATCCTTCTGAATAATTTAGATGAGAAAATAATTGATGATACAGATACTACAAAATATACAGCTATTGTGTGTGAATCACAAAGTTTTCTAAAAAAAAAGGGCCCTCCCCTCATTATATTCTCATTGAGGTCATACATGTGGCATGATTGTGAAGAGATTAAGAGTAAATTATTTGTTTAACCGGTTCTGCTTGGGATTCAAACTGGTGACCAAGCCCGATGTGAAAGTAAGGTGTGCATACAAGGAGGCTAAAGGCCACGGCCTCCACCTTGAATTACACTTGTATAAAGTCTGCTTAGTGGTATTGAAGGGGGAAATGCGATATGTGATAGCATGCTGAATTATGCAATATTCAATGCATGGTATAATATTTCTTACCTCTTATCTCAATTTCGATTGTATTAAAATACATTTAAAAAAATTATAAAATCATATCACCGCTATCATGCACATTTGCACATGCACGCATATCCCAACTAACATCCATGTGCCAGATACTATATTATACGTATTAACTTAAAAATTTGACCATACGTAACTTTTTGAAGTATCGAAATTAAATGATCACTCATTTTTTGCAAACTATTGCGATATGTGTTTGCACATTATACATTATAAATAGCTGGTTAGTTTGTCAATAAGATAATGTCCATCTAAAGTTTCACACTGCAAAAAAACATACTTAGTATTTTTGTCTTGTTTTCAGTAAAAATATCAAATAATTCTTGAATCAAGATGTTTTTTCTTGATGAGCAAAATGACCTAGGAAAACAAGTCTAGTTTTTAAACAAAAAAATAAAGTTTAAGCAAATTTGTGCTTAAAACAAGAAAAAAAAATCTGCCAATGGAATAAGAACTTTTTTTGTGAATTGAGTGTTTATGAAAAAGTTAACTTATTTCAAGAACATTTTTCTTATTCCATTGGCAGATTTTTTGCTTGTTTTAAACACTAATTTACTTAAAGTTTATATTTTTGGTCTAAAAACTAGAATTATTATCCTAGGTGTTTTTGCTCATCAAGAAAATACATCTTATTATAAGAATTTTTTGACATTTTTACTGAAAATAAGACAAAAATACTAAGTAAGAAAGTCATTTTTTGAAGTGCATTAGGGATGTCACAATTATAAAATTAGCCTGACAGTTCACTGATGGTCTGAAAATAGTTGCGATTATAGTGTTGTCCGTTTCATCGCTTTGAAAGATTTGACAATTATTGTCATATTCGTTTTCATACATATTTTTCTGTGCTTCTTTCATAATTGTTACAAATAACTGCGATTATTTCATTTAATCCCTTGTAAATTTCCATTGCATATAAGATTCATACTTAAATATTATAAGATTCAAACACCTTTAAATAATAAAGTCATTTATTAAATTAGGAAACTATATATATTTCCGTAAATCAATCAGTATAAAGTGACCATAACAGAAAAGACTGCAACGTACTAAGCACCCAAACTAAACCCGAGATATGAGGATGGTTTGATCAGGCTTAACAACACATAAATACAAAGTTGATATAATATAAATGGGTCAGACTTGGAGAAATTAATAAACAGACTCTCAACACATTTTGGTCTAGAAATTATGATTTTTAAGTTTTAACATCACAACTGCTGTTTATGAAAATGAATTAAATAAAATATGAACACATTAAGTTGACGAGGCTTTAATGTTACTTATTGCTTGATAATTACTTATAATAATACATGGTTTAGTTAGCTTGTTGATAGCCCCAACCGTAACGAAAATGTTTTTACATGCATAGAATTTACATGGAGTAAAAAATGTGAACACAGGGAACAAACTCTTTCATTTCTGATTCCCTGGCCTCAGATCCAGATGGGGTTCACTGCCAAATAAAACTTGCATGGGGTGTTATCATAACATATGCCCCATCAGCAAACCTTTCAGCTTCTACTGGCCCACACAAACACCCCATTGTTTCCAAAGCAGAGTCAAAGCGGCACTGGAAGGCGATTCCAGCCTCGGCATTGAACAGAGGCGATCTGGCCCTCGTTTAACATTCACTGGCAGTGCCAGGCCTTTTCATCCAAACCAAGGTTGAGTCAAAATTGTTTTTCTCTTTCTTCATCCCAGCCTCCTCTTCCTCACCTCATCTGGCCCCTGATCTGGAGCGTGCGCGACCACAGACGAGCGATGAGGAGAAGCTGCAACTGCAGCTGGCACTAGCCATGAGCCGAGAGGAGAGCGAGAAGGTGAGCATATTCTCTGTAAAAGTACTGCTTTCGATTCAAGACCCGGATATAATATCGGATTTAAGTGGTGCCCCAACAAAGTATCAAAAATATTGCTCATGCAGTGGTCTCCTAACATCTGAGAATAGTGAAAATCTTCTACATCTACTCTTTTAAATACAACATATCATCACACTATCATCAAAACAATTTAACCAGATAGCTTAATTAATAGATGTACTTTCAAGGGAACATATTATGGCATTTCTTACAAGATTTAATATAAGTCTCAGGTGTTTAGAGTGTGTCTGTGAAGTTTCAGCTCAAAACAACTCCCATATAATTTATTATAGCATGTCGAAAAATGCCCCTACCCCTATTTGGGTGCAGCAAAAACACATGTGTTTGTATATTTAAATGCAAAGGACCCACTATAATCCTCGCTCTCTTATAAAAAGAGACAGTAAGCGCTTTCATTTAAAATAGATAAAATATTTATTTTAAAATAAAATAGCAGACAGCATACAACTATCTGAGGACAGAAACTATGGTAATACAGGACTGTCAGTCAGTACCTGTGGGCGGGGCTTTATCTGTGTGACATCACATTACTAAGAGAATCAAAACTACATAATAAGACTACTTTGGTTTAGTGTATTAACTCTTTCCCCACCATTGATGAGTTATCTCGTCAATTAAGAAAAAAACATTTGCATAAAAAATCGTGTTCCTAATTAATTTTTATTTTAATCTACAGTACAGCGATTATCCAGTAGATTACCCAGTTTATGAAAAAACTGAAGCCAAAACGTTATTTACAAATTTTAAACTCTGTATATGTTTTGATAATCATTCTGAATCTGATCTCTAACAAAATTCTTTCATAAAAATGCAATTATTTCAGCTTTTTGCTAAAAACATTTGTATTTTTAAAGAAAAATACCCATATTTAAGAGTTTATCAGCAGATAAAAAATATAGATAGGATATAAAAAAATGTCCCTGTTTTGGTTGGTTTCTTTGATGTTTGTTTGAAAGAAGAGGGTCTGTTCTTTCATTTGATATATTTGTATGTTTATATATTTTTAGAATAAATTTTTCCTGGAAGGCATTTTGTGAAACTTTTCTGAAAATCACAAAGAAATCCTGGCAGGGCAACTTTTCAAAAAATGGCTTGCAGGGAATAAGTAGAAAAATAAGTAGAGGGTGTATTTTTTTATTGTGCCCTTTAATATACATTTTTTAGCATTTGGTTATGGTTGCCTTTGCTTTAAAGAATCAAAGACTTGAAGGCTCACAAAATTGTGAGAAACCTGTCCATGTTATTCCAATAGGACATCTCTTTATGTAATGAACTTTATGGAGAATTATCTTTAAATAGCTGTTTTAGACAAATGTTATAAATGTTGTCATTTGCTGAGAGGTTTTAGGACATCACTAAATACAGCCTAATGCTTGTTTTCTAGTACTTTTCTGGTAATTGTCCTGAAAGTGCACAGTCATCCAGCAGTGCACATTAGCATCCTCTCATCTCACTGTGAATGCTCTGATAATGCAGGGCTAAGTGAGGCTACAGTGACTGTTTGTGTGTTACTGAACTCATGTATTGATCCTGTGCTCATAGGTCAAGCTTAACAGGGCTGTCATTCAAGGGAATGTGTGGGATGGGTGTGCTACACAGCAAAATCCCCAGTGTTAAATTAACACTGCTCGGTGTTTATATAATCCACACCAAGATTGGTGTTAAAAAAACACTAAATCAGTGTTAAAGTTAATAAGATAATGAAGTGATTGAGTCATTAATGATGAACACCTGCTGGTCATTCCGTGTCAAATCAACTCAATTTTGGAATTGTTCTTGTCTTAAAATTTTTATTTTGTTGACTCTTTTTCTGGAGAAAGTAATACTAAAATGAGGAAGAAAGCCAAATTATTAAATGCAAAAGATGAATTCACCAAATGAACACTATCATCATCTCTGTTTGAAAACTAAAATTACAACTTGCTTGCAGAGTTACATGTATGAAAGGTTTAATTTCTAAAGAACTGCTGTAAATCTGGTTGATAAAGTAAGTCACCATTGCTCCGATTAGTGTTTCCTTTAGGTACTTGGGTCTTGAAGATTAGTGTTAGTTTTCTTCTGCTAATTGTGGCAGTGTGTTTATAAAACACATCTGTTAAAGCAGATGAAGATGAGAGGCATGAAGTCTATAACTGTTACTATGTTAATTAGTATGAAAGTATAAGTCTTGGGATTCAATGACATCATAAAAAGTAATAACTGAATAAAAGTGTTTAATTTATGTTCTGCCAACCATGTGAGGCTCCCATGAAATCCAACAGTCCTGTAAAAGTCCACATACCCTGAAGAGTTAAATATTGTTTACCCAAATATAATCTGTGGTGTTAGTCAGACACAATGAGACATCAACAATCAGCCTATAAAACACAATCATGGTGACAATCAACAACAAAACGTCATGCCGCAATGCATGCTGGGTACCAGGATTGTAGAAAACTCATTCATAACTCCCATCATGCATTGCAACATGACAAAAATTTAGCAATTTTCTTACCATTAACTGTCACCATTGTTGAGATTTGTATCAGAAATCATGAAGTCTCTCTTAAGCAAAAAACTAAAAAACAAAACACTAAAGCATTACGGCAGTCTCATTCAAAACAATGTCATTTGCATAGAGCTTTTTTATATGCCTGTTTCTTTATAATTAACTTGTGATTAAATGTTTCAATGATTTGTAGAGTAGAATATAATCAAAATAAACTGAGAAGGTCTGGAAGGGCCTCCCTCTATATGAAGCCATGAACAAGTGGTCTTAATAAAATATTGTTGCTATTGCTAAAAGAGGAGAGTTAGATCAATGAAGGTCAAGGGACAAATGCCTTACTAAAGGAAACACTAATCGCAGTAATGGTGACTTCAAATGAACTCATAACAAACACAAATGTGATACATTTTGTGATAAATGTCTATTTGACTTGTGAGACATCACGTTAGAAAGAAGATTTGTCTACTAAATCACGCGTGTGGATGCTGGAATAGTTGAGCACTTGTATTTTGTTCTGACAGCTGTTTAGAAGTTAAACTTATCCATTTAGAAAATAACACTGCAAGTTATCATGTTATTTTTCAAACAGAGATGCTAATAGAGAGGCAAACGTGAAAGATTGCAGCTTTTGGAGGCATACACCCAACAGTATTCATCTATTGCATTTAATAATTTGTCTTTCTTTATTATTTTAGTATTTTCTCCAGAAAATAAAAATTTAGAGACAGGAAAATGTCCAAAATGTAATTGATTTGAATGACCAGCAGGTGTTCACCATTAATGTCTTAATCATCACTTCATTATCTCATTAACTATAACACTGATTCAGAGTTATATTTTTAACACCATTCTTTTTTAACACCGATCTTGGTGTGGATTATATAAACACCAAATAGTGTTGATTTAACACTGGTAGAGTTGATTTAACACTGGGGATTTTCCTGTGTAGAATACACTGTACTGTATTTAGATCAAGCATCAGCCTTGATCACCGTCCTTTTAATACGCTAATATAAAGCAGATTTTAACATTGGACTTCTAAGAATTCTATGTCCAGTCATCCATAAATTAAAAATAGCAATATTAGGAATATCATGATAGGCACTTTAATTTGCATAAAAACTCAATTGACCCTAATGTACATTAAAATGGTATTGGCTGTTGTTGCTGCAGTATATGAGTACTATGTCATCAGTTTCTGAGCGTTTCCATGCATTTTTCATGAGAAAGAACAAGTTTGATCCAATCACTGAGCCACAATACACATGAGCCATTGTTGCATTAGTATGCATGAGAAAGTAGCACTTCAGTCATAGGTTTCAAAAATTCAATACTGATTTTTACTTTGTATTTGAATTATTTTTATAGATAAACAAATAAAGTTATAAATAATAATAAAGATTATTATTAATGTTATTGTTATTGTTATTATTATTATTAATTACTTATAATAGTATTATTATTTTTTGTATAAGTATGCATTATATTAGTATGCATGAGAGAGTAGCACTTCAGTCATAGGTTTCAAAAATTCAATACTGATTTTTACTTTGTATTTGAATTATTTTTATAGATAAACAAATAAAGTTATAAATAATAATAAAGATTATTATTAATGTTATTGTTATTATTATTATTATTATTATTAATAATTACTTATAATAGTATTATTATTTTTTGTATAAGTATGCATTATATTAGTATGCATGAGAAAGTAGGCTACTTCAGTCATCGGTTTCAAAAATTCAATACTGATTTTTACTTTTTATTAGTATTATTTTTATAGATAAACAAATAAAGTTATAAATAACAATAAAGTTTATTATTGTTATTGTTGTTATTATTATTATTAATTACTTATAATAGTATTATAATTTTTTGCATAAGTGTCTAACATTATTTAAAATGCATTATTTTTTATCTTTTAAAAAACTCGCAGCTTGTTTTTTCCAACAACTCAATAATTTCTGTATTTAAATCAACTGGTTTCTGTCAGATTCATTGGCTTCTCTTCTTTTCCAGCCACCTCCTGCTATAGATATTGATGAGCAGACGCAGCTTCAGATTGCCATGAGTCTCAGTAAAGAGGAGGCACAGAAGGTACTGCATCGTTTTACACCTACTGTTTTTTAGTGGCATGCCTGTATGTTAAGCAGTGTTAGGCTTGAAGCAAGCTCTTCATTGCTTACTATCATTTAGTTGTGTCTTGGCTGATTATATTTATGGGTGTGTGTAGCCAGCACCTCCACCGGCATCCGTTCAGGACATGGATGAAGAAGCACAGCTCCAGCTGGCCCTTAGCCTCAGTAAAGAGGAACATCAACAGGTAACCTCCTGGATCATGGCTTTTAAAAGGAGCACTCCCAGGAAATTATGCCTGAATATTAAATCATTTAATAAATTTAAAAAAACTGTTTAAAAACTTGTATACGGTAGTTCTTATCACAGGCCCAAAGTGTTGCAAATTAGCGTGAGCTACAAGCACTATGATACATTTATTGGATGGCTGTCGTTTTGTTTTGTCCAAGTTTACTGTATATTTCCCTGTACAAAAAAAGTAAGAGGTCCGCAACTCATTTAAACATTAGGGGACCGCTATAAAAAAGTTTTCATGATTATATTCAGTTTTTCTAAATTTACTATATTTATTTTTATTTCATTCTGTTTACTGTCGACAACATTTCTGACAAATGTCTAATAAAATAATAATATACGTTACATGTATTTGGTCAATATAACAAAATATGCTATGTTTTCAGATTTTGAATACTGCAAACAAGCCAATACTAATGTTGTACTTTACCAGTTTAAGTGAATATTTGATATACCTCAGTGTCTCAACTCGAGATGCTTCTTAAACTTCATTGAAAGAGTTCACATTTATTCTGGCCTCTTATTTGCTGTTTTCATTTAAAGGGGACATATTATGAGACTTTTGTAAAATAATGTAAAATAAGTCTTTGGTGTCACCAGAGTACATATGTGAAGTAGTTCTGGGCAAAGATTAATTGCGATTATTCGCATACAAAATGAAAGTGCACTTTAGCATAATAGATTTGTCTGTGCTGTGTGTAATAATTATGTATATTTAAACACAGACACGTACATATATACATTTCAGAACATTTTTTATTTATATATCCATTTTTTTGTTTATATATAATATAGAATATATAAAAATATAAATAAATATATATACACATGTAAATGTTTCTTAAATACATACATAAATACGTGTGTGTATTTATATATACAGCACACACTCATATATTATGCAAAAAATCACTTTATTTTGTATGGGATCAGTCGCGATTAATCTTTGCCCAGCACTAAAGTTTTAGCTCAAAATGCCCCACAAATAATTTATTATAGTATGTTAAAATTGACACTTTGTAGGTGTAAGCAAACATTTGCCGTTTTTGGGTGTGTCTCCTTAAATGCAAATTAGCTGATGAAATGCAAACACTGATCGCCATGATGGTGTTTTGTTAAAATTAATCTGCACTAAATAACATGGTTGGATAGTGCAGATTAAGGGATGGTATTATTGTAATAAAACTCGCTATTTATGTCACAAAACAGGCAAAATCTGAATGATCGTTTTTTCACATGCTTGCAGAGATTGGTTTACCAAAACAAAGTTACTGGGTTAATCTTTATCACATTTTCTAGGTTGATATAAGCACAGGGGACCCAATTATAGCACTTAAACATGAAAAAGTCAGATTTTCACACTGTGACCCCTTTTAAGTCATCCATTAAAAAAATAAAAATTTTTTAAATGTTAGTGTTCTAATGTAAGACATTAACGTTTGCCACTGATACTGTGTTTTCATTAAAACTGTCCCGCTCCAATATATCAATGTGACTATTTGTAAGCTACACCCCCCCCACATACCTAATAAATGTGCTTGTGGTTGCAAGAACAAATGACGAATCCTGGTGTGACTGAACACATGTCTGAACACATTGTGCACAAGCATTAAAGCGCTCAGATGGGATTATAATATCATTGAGTAACCCCATAATTTTCTTAAAGATTTTTTGGAGCTTGGCAGTGTGAATCTACCTGACGTTCTTCCTAACATTTCAAAAAATAAAGTAATAATTTGACATCATAGCTTCATGGGTGTGACTAAATGATGACAAAGTGTTCAGTTTTAGGTGAATTGTCCCTTTAAGTGGTTTATTAAAATATTTTTTGCTAAAGTTGTTTACATATGCTTTTAACTTTGACACATCTGTCTGTTGGTCAATATAGGAGGAGCGCAGTCGTCAGGGAGATGAATCATTGCTCCAGAAAGCTCTGGAGGAGAGCAAACGGGATTTGGGAGCCATAGGAGGAGGAGTAAGAGACAACTCTTTTAAACTTACAATAAATCTCTCCTAAATTAATCTCCTTTCCTTATATTGATCACAAATTGATGAATGGCAGAAAACAAAAGAATGAAAATAAGAGAAAATACATTGACATTGTGAGCTCAGGAAGGCAGCATGATGTCAGTTGGCCTTGTTAGAAACCTTGTTTTGGCCAAATTGTATTTGCAGTATAACATGTATTAATTTACAAAAGAATCTATAGCCACGATCCACTGCAGTGTGTTTATTGCACAACTCTGAGAGAGACAGAGAGAGAGAAAGAGAGATACAAAAAATGTACGTGCTAAGCTGTTATTTCATTAGGACAACTGCATTGCAGACGAATCATGAATTGTAGCATAAGGAAGCATAAGTAATACGTAGTGACCTAAAACATCTTTAGTCTGAAGTGCTGTTCTGCTTTCTTTTCTGGCAGTCTGCCATGTTGGATCTTGTAGATATTTTTGCTCCAGCCCCTGATGTGCCTTCGAGTGCCAATCCTTGGGATTCATCTGGAGGCCATAGTAGCATAGCCCAACCTGGTCCTCTGAAGGTCGACCCATGGGACTGTCTGGGTAAGATCAGTGAGTTCTTCTTCACCAGTGGTTTTCAAACATTTTGGCGTCCCACCTGTGTAGGGTGCATCCCTTTGCAGCCCCCCTAAAGAAAATTCATGACATAAAACAATCACAAACTTAGAATTTGAATTAAGCAAAACATTAATGATACAATGTTTTGTTGATGGTTAGTAGCTTAATTTTCTGAGGTTTAATTAAACAAAATTTATGATAAATTGATGTATTTTATGCATGACACCATCTTTTTCCCTCCAATGGGGTTCACTCCCCAGTTTGAGAACCACTGTAATAAGCCTAAATAGTAGCCAACCTGGCATGATGGGTGCCATGTTGAGGTCACATAATATATAACAATATAATCCTTGAATTGCGTAATATATTATGTACCTTTAGGCAAAATGACATCTTTTTATCTAAATGTGACATATATTTATCTTATTAATATTTTTTTTAGCAGAGCCCAGCTCTTTAAATGCCAAACATGGAAGTTCATGGATGGGTGCAGCTGCTTCAAGTGTTCATTCCCAGCCCTGGGCACAGCGACAGCCCCCTCCTGACCCATGGGAAGCCCCTCAGAGCGGACCAAATCAAACCTGGATCTCCCCTGCTCATACTGGTACAAACAGACCTGTAGAGATTTGATCTTTAGTGATTCCAGACGTACATAAACGAGTAAAAGCTTGCAAACTATAGATGAATCATGAAGCTATACATGATTTGTGTAGTCAATCATTTTATCAGTTAAAACTCATCTTTGAGCGTCATAATAGCATATATAAAAGTATTACCTGTCGCAGTATTTTTTTCAAGCTTTAAAACAGCTTGAATGTAACTGCTGTACTCTCTTTCCTTATTTAGTATACGCGAATATATGAATATTCGAATTAGACCCCGCCTCTATCGCACCACCTGGGACCATAGACATATGTGTATGTAATAGATGCTACATTTTGCATTTTCAGACACATTTTAAACCACGTGAATGAGAGAAAAAACAAATTTATGGAGAAAATATTCGGCAGTGGTGTTGAATGATGAATGTGCACATGGTTTGTCTTAAAGCAAATTAAAAACACCACATAGACATATAAATAACAAAAACCTGATTTTCACCATAGGGGGACAACATGGAATTAAAATGAACCCAATATCCACCTAAAATCTTAATGCAAATTTCAGGTCCTATTATGCCAAATATATTAGGATATACTGTACAACATACTAAAGAGAAGAGTTTATAATGGAGAACATTTTTATATACTCATAATTCTAGAATAAGCCATCAATTTTGGTCTGGTTTCTAGGAAACTGTGTCTTTTATATGCTAGTATCTGCTAAGTATTTATTTTGTAGCGCTGTCAAAAGATTAATCACGATTAATCACATACAAAATAAAAGTTTGTGTTTGCATAATATACTTGTGTTTAATTTACCTATGGCTAAGCCACGCCCCCTCCACTCACTCGGATAAACAATCAACATTTGGTGAACAGGCGCTATGGCAGCTGTAACAGGAGGAGACATTTCACAAGAGGCAATTAATAATTTTTGGAGACAGAAAGACTATATCTAATCTCGAAGTCACCAAAACTGAATTAACTATGCATTGGGGGGTTATATTATTAATTTTATTGTTGAGAAGGTCGATGAAAAGCTTCAGCTCCACGCAAAAATTTACAGGTCACAGTCTAAACGCAATAAATCACATCTCGTTGCCATCATATTTACATGAATCATTCAGCACAACATGCTTTTACAAATAACATTTGTAATCTTGGTTATTTACAGATACGTTAATGAAGCTAAGTGATATGATGTACAACGCAGCTAGAAGCTTACGTTAACAGTTTCTAATGTTAGGCTAACGTAACGTTAGAGATGTTAAAGATAACGTTCAAATACGTTGTTGACTTAGCTTAGAACAGATGCAGACATCCTTGTTTAATTTATCCACGCTTAGTTGGTGTTGTGGTTTACTGCATAACTTAATCCAGAACAAACACTTATTTCAGTTGAGATGTGGCTTGGGAAAGGGTAAAATAAAATAAGGGTAAAAAAATACACAACGTTGCCCAGCATCTTGGGATATCTAGTGTCGGAGTTGCATGTACCCATGCACACCGTTTGACCATTTTAAACTAAAAATGACAAGAAAAAACATATTAAAACGAATGAAAACTGACTAACTGCAATGCTGTTCAATGGACGTGAAAGCAGAGAATGTCCGAGTGTATTGGGTTAGCTAGCGCACTCTGATTGGCTCATCACGTTTGGGGGCGTGGTTTAGCCATAGGTCAATTATTATGTATATATAAAGAAACGCATACATGTAAACATTTAAGAAAGATGTTATTTATGTATATACATTTTTTAAAAATGTATATATAATAGAAAATATATAAATATTAATATACAAATATAAATATAATAAAATAATAGATGTTTCTTAAATACATACATGTATGTGTGTATATTTATTTATACAAAAGAATTACACACTGTGCACAAATAATTATTGTTTTATAGGAATTGGAGCAGATCCCTTTTCTCTTCCAGCTGCAGATAAACAAGGATCGATTGGTCCTCTGAAAACTCCATCTCCTCGCGCTGGAAGTCCTTCAGGCAATCACGATTACTATATTCTTTAAAACAAAATTTATTCAAGTTAAAAGTTTTATTTTTCATCACAAATGGCTAATGTTGAATTCCTTATTTAACAGATGATGATTTGTTTGATGAGGCAATGGATGGAGGTCAGGCAAATGTGAACGGACACAGCAGTCCCGAGCTTTTCAATATGTCTTCCCTCGGTGAAAGTCTACCTAAACCGACACCTCAAGCCTTTAGCACCCCAGAGGCATTTTTGGGTCCCACCGCAGCTTCACTTGTCAACTTGGACTCTTTGATTCCCTCCAACCCCAAGAACCTCAACCCATTTTTATCAGGTTAGAAAGCGGGACTTGAACTGTGGGCCGACGTTAATTTTTTTAAATATTATAATTTCTCTTTATTTTTTTCTCGTTTCTAGGACCGAGCGCACCGTCAGCAACTAATCCATTCCAAAACGATCAACCCCGCCTCACGCTTAATCAGATGCGGCCCACTTCTACATCCCCTGTACCCACTTCGCTCCAGTTTAATGCCTCTCTACCCCTGCCTGTCGGTAAACAACCCACCTCCCTTCCCAGTACATTTACCCAGTCTGCACAAGCCCCACAGGAAATCCCTGGAAATCTGCCCCAACCGCTGCTACCCCTTTCAACATCATCCATGCTTGCCGATCCAGACCAACACAACCAGAATCCATTCCTATGAAGGAAAACTCGACCGCACTCAGTATCTACTAGCCTGGAGAAAGACAATGCTTTTAAAAAGACAATTTAACTACAAAACTGGATCAGCTGCTTATCAAACCTACTGGTTTTACTTCGTTTTTATGGCTTGGCTTTTATCACAACCTTCTGGTTTTACACGCTGCAGTTACTCCTAAGGGCCGTTCACACATACAGCGATATGCATTGACACAAGTTGTTGCATGAAAGTTGTCATGAAAAGTTGCTTTTCCAATCGAGATGAGTCTTTGGATCACATGTGCCTTGTCAAGCAATCATATAATGGCCCTGATGTCTACCGACCTGACTCAACTATTACCAGATACCACAGATTTAGTTAGGTATTAAGCCGGCGGAGTGTCGGGTCGGGCTCAAATTGGCTGTGTCTCCAGATTTGCCCTGACACACCAAGCCGACGGTTGACCTGGTAGTATGTAAATATAGTTGGTATTCATTACTCAAAATTTGAAACCAGAAGAGCTAGTGAGTGACTAATGAAATACAAAACAAACAAAGCGACACTCGCTTACCAGTTTCACACAAATCTCACTCATCACAGATGGATTTGTCATGTCCGTAATGTCTGGTAAGTTGCAAGTGGCACTGCCGTTGTCAGCCCTTAAATGAGATCCCTCTTGACTTTGTTGTTTGCTTTGTCACTTTCATTTTTCTTCTTGTGCACTGGTTGGCTAAGTCGAACAGCCAATCAGAATAATCTGACTCTTCTAACCACACCAATAAAACTATGCCAGACAGTTGACCATTGGAGTGGTGTGTACTTAGCATTACCTGTGATTTCTTGAATAAAACAGCTGTTTTTGATGTAGTATACTCAGTTTATTCAGTCTTCCTGTTTTTGTGCTTTTCCTGTACGCTTTCCCTAGAGGAGCGACTGTCTAGAGGCCACAGTGACCATCGGCAATGCGTTGTAGGTGTGTCCAGTGATGCAACAAAATTGAGAGAAGTTGAACTTTATGCAAATGAGCAGCGACACAGCATAGTGACTACCAGTAGGATTGAAGACACTGGATGTGATTCGTCTTCTGTGAGATACTGTAGTTAAGAACGTTAATACAACGACCTGGACAATGACCCAGCTAACAGAAAAAAGTTCTAAGAACGTTTCCTGAAAGTTCCCAAGGTTCCCAAAAACGTTCTGCCAACGGAAAAAGTGTCCAGTTTTCTTGACGTTCTAAGAACGTTTTTGTGTTGTCTCAACGTTAGAGGAATGTTACATTTTACCATTTTTAAACGTTATGACAATGTCATGTTTTAATGTTCACACAATGTTTAAAACAACAACTGTTTATTATATTGACTTGTTTAATTGTTATGTAAATGATAGAGAAACATTGCATTTTATTATTTTATAAAACATTATTTCTGAATGTACAGTAAATATATTGCTGTAGAAAACATGTTGATTAAAGAATGTTGATGTTTTGTTTAATTTTAAGTCACCATTATTGTGATTAGTGTTTGTTTTAGTTGGACTCTTGACTCTTGACTTTTTGCTTGGTAGTTTTTTCCCTGGTTGTGTTAACTTTGTGTTAATACACCACATTTGTTATGAACATGTAAAGTTAGTAGTGTAATTCTGTGGTAGTTGGTACATAATGGTAGTTGAGATTCATACTCTGATTCTTGATGTTTGTGCGTCCCAATTATACAGCGGATATTTTTTGTCCAAAGTTTTTAAAACTCCTTAATGACAAACTGCTGTGAAAGTGCTGGATCTCATTTACATTATTGACAGAAAATAAACTTTTGATTAGTAAATTAATTAGGTGATGATCTTTATCATTATGTACCATACACCACAGAATTACACTATTAACTTTACATGCCCATAAGAAATGTGGTGTATTAACACAAAGTTAACACAACCAGGGAAAAAACTAGCAAGCAAAAAGTCAAGAGTCAAGAGTCCAACTAAAACAAACACTAATCACAATAATGGTGACTTAAAATGAAACAAAACATCAACATCTAAGCCTAATAAGTGAATTGTGTTTTCTACAGCAATATATTTACTGAACATTCAGAAATAATGTTTTATAAAATAATAAAATGCAATGTTTCTCTATCATTTACATAATAGTCAAACAAGTCAATATAATAAACAGTTGTTGTTTTAAACATTGTGTGAACATTAAAACATGACATTGTCATAACATTTAAAAATGGTAAAATGTAACATTCCTCTAACGTTGAGACAACACAAAAACGTCCTTAGAACGTCAAGAAAACTGGACACTTTTTCCGTTGGCAGAACGTTTTTGGGAACCTTGGGAACTTTCAGGGAACGTTCTTAGAACTTTTTTCTGTTAGCTGGGGACCAGTCTATTAATCGCTGTGTGTGTGAACACCCACTATTACAAGGCAATACAGAAAGATGCAGGACTAAATAAAATGTTTAAAGGTTCAGAATGAAATATTTAATCCTATTCCCACAGAAATGATCTCACATTTAAACACACCTCATGCTCACAGTATTGTTATAGTTATTTGAAGAAGATGAAACACTTCATAGCATAGAAATCAATGAGCATCTCAAATCCAGATCATCTGTGTTTTGAGGATTAACCCAGTGGTCTCCATTCATTTATTAGTCTGGAATATCTGATGACTTCTTGAAATGCTCTCCTTTCATTTTCTTGTGACGGCTGAGGAACTGAAATCTGAGTAGATGAGACAAACACATACAGATCATGGATCTACTCTCAACAGTACTGTGTGTCCCATAAAAGGGAAGAAGATTTTGGGGCCAATAATTTAAAGAGCAAAATCTAATGTATGATTTAATAAAATGGGCATTGACTGTTGAATGAATAGACTTCTGTTAAGTGAATGTATTTACTGTGACATTCATGAATGAATCAACGTCACAAACTAACAGAATGTAAGAATGTTGCACATGACGTAATGCTCTTCAAATACAAGGATAAAGATACAAAACTAACATGTCTGCTTTTATTCTTGCTCTCATAGTGCCCATATTTCCTCATACTGTATAATATCACACATTAGAATTAAAGTATTACAAATATTCTTTATAAGCATTTCAATACATGAATAAAATGAAAGTATGTGAATTATTTAGCAACTAAATAAATGTTATTGTAGGGTATATCAAAATGATCATATATTTTAGCTAATTCTTAGTACCCTGTATACTTTGACCATTATCTTAACCAACTTCAGGAGGTGCGTGGTTTTTATAGGACAAAAACACTACTGCACTCTCAGAAAAGTACATATTTGTACCCAAAAAGTGCATATTCGTACATCAAAAATGCACACTGGCAGTTCAAAGATACAAATTTGTACCTAAACATTTCATCCCTCCACTCAAAAGTGGGAGAGCTGTGACAGTTAACTTGTTTAATAAAAATTAAACAGATTGAACTAAAAGAAAAATGTCACAATTCTTTACTTTGGTAAATTACACAACTGTTAGTCCAGATAAAGAAATCATATTCATATAAACATGACATCATTATTTACAGTTGTGTAATTATATTTAAACATATCAAAACAAAAACACAATTTATGATTCTTTGATTAAAGTGACTGCCTGATGCACGAGTCTTACATAAACAGATTTTCTGTGTTGCCAAGACAACGATGTTTTTTACAAAGTAAAAGTCGTCTTATACTTCCTGCTACTAATGGACTTCAGTGGTGCATTACTGCCATCTACAGCATTATAACATTACAGCAGTTTATATACAAGGAAGACTGGGGCTAGTTGTCACACTTTTACTCCAAAGAATATTAGAAATGTCTTTACTGTCATTGCTTATGGAAAGTAACTTAAATATAGACTTTACAACAAATGTAAATAATGAACCAATAAACCTGTAAAAAAAATGACATTTTGATTTTAATCATACTGATGTCTAATCAGTGGAAATCTTTATCAAAATAACAAGACGAGATTACAGTTTATAAATGCATAAACTGTCACTGCTCACATTCACTTCTAATGTATTACAGCGGATAATGACTGAAATGATTTTAAAGTTTTATGTTAAAAAATATCATCAGGGTTAAAACTCACCAATGAAATAAAGTAAAATATCTGTGAACATCACTGTGATGGTTTGAAGAAAATCACAATGCAATTATAGCTTCTGACCAATATGAGTCGCTGTTATCAAACTAATATGAAGCAGACAGGATGTGGTGACATTATGATTACTATGAAATAATTTACTATGAAAACTTAAATAAATTAAATAACATGTCAGTTCTTATGTAAAGTATAATATTAAGAAGAGAACTCGTGATATGTGTAGAAGACAAAGACAGAAATATTTCTGTGACTAAAATGTCAGTATCTTTTATGTTTGTTAGTATCTTATTACAGTAGTAAGTTAATGATCGTAATGATTTACTAATTGTGTTAATACTCTTATTGAACATTTCATATAACAGATCTTGTTTAAGTCAAATCATCATCACATCTTGAATCTCATGTGTCTACAGTACATTGTGATGATGTGTGTGGGTCTTATAGTGTTTTGTGTTTTTAGCTCCTCCCTCCAGATCTCTTGAGTCTCTTAAAGTTTCTCTGTCTGATCATTTCAGCATTATTCAACATCATCTGCTCATCTTTACACAAAACAAATCACAAGATGATCAGAATATTCTTTACTTTCTTCACTCTTCTCACCTGTGAGTTTCTCAGATCAAGCGTGTCTTCAGTTTGAGATATAGGAGATCTTTCACTTCAATCAGATTCAGTGATGTGTGAAGATTTTCTTCAGGACAGAAACTTCTGTAGTGACACACAGGAAACATCTGCTGTTATAACATTCATTTTCTTCAGCTCTATGTAAATCATCACATCTCTTTATTTTATCTGTTTATCTCTTCAGTTGATGTTCACTCAAGCAGACTTTTATTTTCAGGTTTGACTGAAGTTTTAAAGAAATATATTTAAAAAAAAAATGAAAAAAAAAAAATGGCATAAAGTGAATGACAAAAACTACAGACAACAAAAACAAATTTAAAATGTCTCTAACAAATAATAAATAATAAACACAAAAGTGACAAATAAGAGAGTGAGATGACTCAAAGTGGGTTAACGGTCATCATAAATATTTATTTTTACAGTATTTAATAATCTCAGAGTGAAGAGTTTATATATGAACTAGTGTGATAGTCTCTCACTCACTGATTCTTAACCTGATGTTGAATTATGATGATGATGATGTTTGGTGAAGCTCCTCCCTCTTCATCCTCCTCAGTGTCTTATAGCTTCTCTCTCATCTCTCTCCTCACATCACACACTGACATCATGCTGATCATCTTCATCATCTTCATCATCATACCATCATGTAAGATACATCAGATCAACATTTAATATCATCAGAAACAGATGTGAGTTATTGTGTATCATTAAATGTGTTTTTATTCATCAGGTGTGAGTGGAGTGACTGTAGTGACCCAACCATCAGAGCTCACAGTGAATAAAGGAAATAAAGTCACAATCAACTGTAATCTGGGATCTGTTACTAATTCAGCTGCTCGATGGTATAAACAGATTTCAGGAGGAGTTCCTCAGTATGTGTTAAGATTTTATCATGGCGATAGCTCACCTAGTTATGGATCTGGATTCTCTGCTCCTAAATTCACATCAACATCTTCATCTAATTCAGATTATAGTTTAATCATCAATAATGTAGATGTGAGAGATTCAGCTGTGTATTACTGTAAGACATGGGACTACTCTGCTAGTGAGGGCGTATCACAGTGATTCACATCATGACAAAAACCTCCTCACTGTTCACAGTCACTTCTGCTTTCATATAAACAGAATGAAGGACATGAACACATTTATGACAATCTGACAGTAAATGATGTCTTGTTTCTTTATGAATGTTCACAGTAATTACAAACTCACCATTCAGTGATCAGTCAGATTGATAATAAAATAATCAAATTCATTCAAGAAGAGTTTATTATTATACAGTCAAACTAAAACACTTGCAGTGATAAACAAACAGTGTATATATTTCTGCTTGTGTATAAAGTTGTATGTTTGTCATGATATTTAATCATTGAAAGAGCTGTAATGAGTTTCAGTTTAGTGTCATCTTTTTGATTTATTTTTACATTTGTTCAGTTATTCACAAGATTAATGAATTAAAATACAACCTAAAACGAAATGCATAAATGTAAGATTTCTCTGCTTTAACACTGTAAAACTAATTTTTACATATATGAGCAGTGTAATAAGAGCGTTGCTGGAAGAGTTTAGGTTTAGAGTTTTAAATGATGACAATAACTACTAACAAAGATAGTTCATATGTCTGCATTCTGTTTTTAATTTTAATATCAGACTGTCTTTGTCAAAACCTACAAGTACCACAAGCGTGATAATAGATGAACTGAAAACCCAAACAGTCCCTTATGTTAGTCTTAAAGAGCTCCTATGGTTTGATTCATGATTTTACATTTTCTTTGGTGTTTAAGTGTGTAACGATGACTCAAGTTATCGTCTCCAACGTGAATCTCCTTTCTTGGACAGAAGCGGACAATCCATGTGCCATGAGTAAAAGTCCTCCCCAGTATTTTGTTCCAATCACCTGGATTTGCTAATTAGTTTTTCAGCAGGAGGTGACCTCCTGGCTCGTTGGTGTTTTAAGCCCTCAAGGAAGACTTCAAGGCCGCGCTGCCTGGAAGGCACTCCACGTTCCCCAAGCGTTTGAGCCAATCACAGCACTGGTGCAAGATATCGAGCCTTCTGCTAGCTTCTGGCAGTTCGAGCTCACCGTTGGTCAGATGAGTAGCGCAGATATGTTAAGATAGGAATGTGACTGTATTTGAATTTAGCTTGAAATGTTTCGAGGGTTTAAGTGACGTGTTTCCAAATGTCTGTGGCACGACATGCTTTTTCGTGCGAATTTCACATATTGTTTACTCAAGTGTTTTTCCTATTTTCTTACCATTGTCGCTTGGGATTTGGGTTAGAACAACTTTCTGTTACAGAATATTACATCCTCACCCTAACCCAATTATAAACCCAACCACAACCGAAAACAGTTTATAATTCTGACAAATAAACATAAACCAATGCTTAAAATAATATCCACATTTATGCCAAACCCAACTTTATCCTCGCACGAAAACAGCAGAAAAAAGAGAGGAAAACCACAAATCTAACCCCAATCCTTAGCGACAAGGGTTTGAAAAAATTAAAACCAATTGCGTAACCGATACGTGAAACTGGCACAAAAAGAAAGTCGTGCCACAGACACGTGAAGACGTGCAAAAACGTCACTTAAACGCTCAAAATTTTTTGAGTTGAATTCAAAAAGAGTCACATTCCTATCTTACCATATCTGCACTTCTCACCTGACCAACGGTGAGCCCGAACTGCCAGAAGCTGGCGGAAGGCTCGATATCTTGCACCAGTGCTGTGATTGGCTGAAATGCTCGGGGCACAGGGAGTGCCTTCCAGGCAGTGCTGCCTTGAAGGCTTCGTTGAGGGCTTAAAACACCACCGAGTCAGGAGATCACCTCCTGCTGAAAAACTGTGCTAATTAGCAAATCCAGGTGATTGGAACAAAATACTGGAGAGGACTTTTACTCATGGCACATGGATTGTCCGCCTCTGTTCTTGGAATACAACAAACACACGGATTGTAGGCAACAGTTTACCAGCTAACAGAAAAAAGTTCTAAGAATGTTCCCTGAAAGTTTCCAATGTTTCCAAAAACGTTCTGCCAACAGAAAAAGTGTCCAGTTTTCTTGACGTTCTAAGAACGAAGATTCTGTGTTGACTGAACGTTAGAGGAATGTTACATTTTACCATTTTTAAACGTTATGACAATGTCATGTTTTAATGTTCACACAATGTTTAAAACAACAGCTGTTTATTATATTGACTTGTTTAATTGTTATGTAAATGATAGAGAAACATTGCATTTTATTTTTTTATAAAACATTATTTCTGAATGTTCAGTAAATATATTGCTGTAGAAAACACAATTCACTTATTAGGTTTAGATGTTGATGTTTTGTTTCTTTTCAAGTCACAATTATTGTGATTAGTGTTTGTTTTAGTTGGACTCTTGACCCTTGACATCGAAAGCTTGAGTCCTGAATGGTCTGGGGGAAGGATTATAGTGTCTCTGATCCAATACCCACAGTAGATGGCGGTAATGCTCTTTTAAGAATGCGAGCCGCCAATAAGCTCAAAGAAGAAGAAGAAGAAGAAGAAGACTTTTTGCTTTCTTCCCTGGTTGTGTGTTAAATTTGTGTTAATACACCACATTTGTTATGAACATGTAAAGTTAACAGTTTAGTTCTGTGGTGTTTGGTATATAATGGTAAAGTTCATCATCTAGTTAACTTACTAATCAAAAGTTTATTTTCTGTCAATAATGTATATGAGATCCAGCACTTTCACAGCAGTTTGTCATTAAGGAGTTTTAGAAACTTTGGACAAAAATATCTGCTGTATAATTGGGACGCACAAACATCAAGAATCAGAGTATAAATCTCAACCATGGTCACAAATAAAATGATAAAAAAACATTATTTATCCATGCCACAGTGCATGCTGGGAGTCCTGAATGAGATTTGTAATTTGTTAATACCCAGCATGCATTGCAGCATTAAGTTTTTTATTTAATTGTCACCATGTTTGAGATTCATACTCTGATTCTTGATGTTTATGCTTCCCAATTTCACAGCAGATATTTTTTGTCTTTGCAAACATTACTGTGTTGTTGCTGTTTGTTGGCTTGTGGGTTGAAATATCTTGCACCCAACCACTGCAAAAGTGTACACTTGCTGTATTCTAAATACTAAATAATTGATGAAGTCTGGGTACTGTATGTAAGAGAAGGAAGTTTTTAGGGTCTCTTAGCCATTCTTTGGCTGGCAACTCGTCTGGGTCGATGCCGTTTATTGTCTTTATTTTATCTAAATATTATCCATTGGAAACAGTATTCAGTATGTCGTGATAAGCACCTCGCTTTTGCTTACTCCATATTTACCTTACTGTATGTCCTTATTTAACACAGCTTTGGTCAGACCAAACAAACTCCAGTACAGATCAAAATAGTGTATGGTCCTTCCAAATGGCACTGGTGCCCCTGCATGCACTGTGGCGTGACGTTGCTTAAAACTCGCTATACATAACTATATATATTTTCAGTGGTATATAAAGACCTTACATAATGAACGGTTATGTTTTTATTACTATAGAAGCTGTTTTGTCTTGATACACTGCTGGTCCTCTTACATGGAAGTTGCCATTTTGCACCGCCATGTTTCTACAGCAGCCCCTAAACGGAGCTCTAGAGAGTTTTTATCACTATGTTGTCTCAGACGATGACATGTTTGTCCGATTTGATTTTACATAACATTTATTTGAAGATTGATGTTTGCAGGCAGACTGATGAAACTCTTTTGCTCTCTAGCAGGAAGTGAAGCTGATTGGCTGATTTTGAATGAACTTCCTTCTTTCAGAGTTTCTCTTCTTCAAAATCTCTATATGAGAATCAAATTGTCTTCATGTCTTCACTAAACTCAAACAGCTTCACAAACACAGACAAGATGCTGATAATATTCATCAATCTCTTCACTCTTCTCTCATGTAAGTTACACATTTCACTCTTAACATATTGATGTCATGGACATGAAATGAAGATTTTTCTCATTTGTTATTTCAGGTGTCAGTTCAGCTAAAGTCGTCACACAAAAACCCTCAGTACTGACAGAAGAAAAAGGAAAGTCTGTGACTATGGACTGTAATATAGGAAAATATCATAGCAACTCTGTTCCTTGGCATAAACAGCTTCCAAATGCAGCTCCTCAGTTTGTTTTGCGTTCCAGTGCATCTGATGGCTCTCCTGGCGATTATGGTGACAGTTTTTCATCCAGCCGTTTCACATCTAAAAGAATTTCAGATCTTGACTATCAGCTGATCATCAATAATGTAGATGTGAGAGATTCAGCTGTGTATTACTGTCACAACTGGGATGACTCTGCTCGTGAGGGCGTATCACAGTGATTCACATCATGACAAAAACCTCCTCACTGATCACAGTCACTTCTGAGAGCTGACTGACATTATTATTACTGATCAAAACAAGATTATTAAAAATATGTGGCAGTAACTGACTGAAGAAATGATTGAAACACAAATCAAATCATAATAATTTAAAAAGTAAAACGACCTAAAATTAAAATCCCTGTATATAAGTAACTCTAAACTCACTGTTATAATAAACTCACTGAAGACGTTTACTGATATTTAATATTTGACAGAACACCGAGTTAAAATTTATCCATGTTGGGTGGTTTTATCCCAAATACTGGGTTATTATAACCCATGGCTGCATTACAACATCCCAACATTGGGTCATGTTTAACCCAACATGCGTTGTGTCCAATATATACCCAGCATGACTAATTAATAAAAATAACACAGGCAGTTTTAAAGTGTGGATTATAAATAATGTGAACAGGTTTGTTGTGTAGTTTAATATATCAATCTTCTTCAGCACATCAGTTTCAAGTTTCAATGATTATTAAACAAGTGTTTAAATCATTTCAAAATATAAACTAAAGGAGACAGAGATGAGTTGAAGTTGAGTGACTGTTTCACTTCTGTTTGTATCACATCAGAGACTGAGGAGGTTTTTGTACGACTGAAGATCTGAAATCTATCACTGTGGTATTCGGACAAGGAACAAAACTCATTGTGACCGGTAAGTCATCTTTCTACTCGTATACAAGCTGTTTTTATATTTAAAATGTATGTAGAGATATTATAAAATAAAATAAATGATAATTGGGGCAATTCATATTTAAAGAAACATTTTACTGCTTAATCAACACTTAGAAAGGCTTCATGTGAATTTTTACCTGGATTAATTCTTTGTGTACTTTCAGTTTTTTATTTATTATAAATTATCCGGTATTTATGTATTTTTGTAACTTAAAAGATGTTTTTATCAGCACACAAATTGATCTGCTTTACATTTACAGGGATGATAGTTAATATTTTGTTAAATTTAATCACCTGTTAAACATTAATGTTACTGACAAAAATGATGAAAACATTGTATAGATGATTGTATTAATTGGCAGTTGTCCAGTTCTCTAGATACAAAACCAAATAACCTGTTTAAATAAGTCAAGTCCTATACTAATAAAACATTTTGGATGGTATTTTGAAATGGGATGGATTACGTAAATTAACTCAAACACAGTTATTAAGTAAGGAATAATTGACGATGGGCTGTTGAATTATTAGATTATTCAACGATGTGGTTATATTTTCAATAATTCGATTTTCATTTTTGGGTGAACTATCCCTTCAAAAGAACATATCAAAAATTCATCAATGAAACTTAATCTTTAATCTTGAGAGACTTTAATGTTGTGAAATCTAAAATGTTAAAAAGTTTAACACTTATTATTTATTTCTTCATCTTTCTTCATGAATTGTGTTGTGTAGATTCAGGTGTTTCTCCTCCTGTTGTGAAGATTTTGCCTCCATCCAGTGAAGATGTGAGCTCCAGTAAAGTGACTCTGGTGTGTTTGATCAATGACATGTCTGTGGGATTTGCTGATGTGAGTTGGTTTGTGAATGGAAACTCAGTTACTGATGGCGTCTTCACCGGATCTGCCGAACAGCAGCCGAATGAGAAATTCAAGTTAAGCAGTTATTTAACCATTGAGAGATCAGAGTGGGAGAAAGACAAAGATCTCACATGTAAAGTGACTGCTGCTGGAAAGATCACAAACACAAAGATCAAGAAATCTCAGTGCAATTAATAAATGCAAAGATTATTGTGTGCTAATTGTTTGTTTTTATGAAAGCATGTGTTAAAAACAATTGAATGTTTAACTATGAGATTGAATTTCTGCAAACATTTCTGCTTTTCATTTTATTGTAATTTGATTTCAATCCTTAATAAATTTGAATAAACTTCATAATAATCAAACCGTTTACTTATTGATTTATGGGGAAACTAATAAAATTTAGAAATATGTATTAGTTAATAATTTAAACCTAAAAGAAAGAAATGATTCTATGAAAGAAACTTTCTTTAGTTTGTATACAGAGTACAGCATCTCTATCATTAATTTATTGATTATTTGTTTTTTATATTTTAAACTATAATGTTTCTGAAAATAAAGATAAATAAGAGAAGAGTAAACTGTAATTAACAGAACTACATTTAAATTTGAGATTCACATGAAGTCTCATGTTTAGAAAAATAAATTATAAAGAGTTCATGAAAGATGTTTAATTCACTGAATTATTTAAAAAAGAAGTTAAGTTACAATGAAAACATCATGAAAAATCTTTGAGTGTGAATAACTTGAATATTATTGAGAATAAAGATGAATAAAGTCATTAAAGTTCATCAGGCAGTGTTGAAGTTTCTCTTCTTGCAGATTCAGTGAAGTGTGGAGATTTTTTGAGATGTTTTGCTCTGACACACAGGAAACACCTGCTGTTATAACACACATTTATTGTAACTACATACCCTGCCAGCAGTGCTTGGTGGGGCAAATGTCGTCCCCATATGGGCTTGCAATATAGGCCCCAAGCTGGGCTTGCACCCGGGTTTCATGCTGGCCCCATCTGACTTAGCCCACATGAACCTTCTGTAGAAACTAAAGCCAATGTGGACTAAACCAAAGTCAAGTATGGGTGTGGTTGGGTTGAAGAAGTGATGAAGTTAATTAGATAATGAAGAGATGAACGAAGTGATGATTGACCATTAATGATAAACACCTGCTGTTAATAAACAGAATCACTAAAGAAAGATGAACAAGAAGAGAATAAAGACAAAATACCAGCAGAACCTAGGGATGGCTCCCGCGAAACTGACGTTTCGACACTGTGTCGAGATCCCGAAGCGTAAATGTTTCGAAACACTGCTCCGAAATGTGATTCGAAACACCCATGTCACGTGATGAAGTGATTCGAAACACCAAGCGGTGCATTTCACAAGTATTTCGAAAGGTGGCGTACCTGTCGAATCTGCTTCGAATCTTAAACTGACAGGGTAGGAAACAAAACTGACAATACCTCATAGATGCGTTTTTGGCAAGATCAAATAATATAAATTACTGAAAAGAAGTAATTTTTCCTCATAGGTATGTAACACTTAGGCTACTTACAAAAAATGCATGCCAGCAAGTGTCCCTTGTGTGAGAATGTTTTCAAAGGCTGGAGAAATTATATGTAAAAAAGTAGCTGGTTGAGTTTATCAACACAGAACAATTTATATATTTGAATAAAGATCTTTATATGTAAACAATGTGGCATATTATGGCTTGATATATTTTATGAATCTCTTATTTATTTGGTATATCTCTATTCTATTTTTTTTTCATTAAATAGATCCGAATAGCTTATAGTTATCGACACTTGTGAGCCTAAAAGCTCATGTAGTTGTCAAACAGATGTTAAAACAACAAAAAAAAAAAACATTTTATTATGATGACGTAGCGCATGCATTTCCCAGGTTCGATCCTAAGATCTACGCATAAGAGTCGAGAGCACTATCCACTCTCCCATTCTATCACTAGTGTGTCACTCAAACAACATGTGGGATACAATTTGTCAGCGCTCGTCTAAAATCTTGTCAAGGCTGCTTCATGTAAAGACATGCAAACGACCGCTAGGTGTCACTGTGGAGGCGGTTTCGGATTGATGTTTCGAAGCCTCGAAACATACGGCACAATTGATTCAACTGTTTCAGTGTTTCACGAAGCCTCGCTCTGCCCACCACTAGCAGAACCACAACAACTACAAAAAATAATTAAACATTTCTTGGTGGAGCTAATGTAGACTGCAAAATCCCCAGTGTTAAATTAACATTAACACTGCTTAATGTTTATATAGATCCACACTACAGAGTGTTAAAAAAGTAACATTTGAAGCATTTTACATCTTACATCTTACTTGTAGAGTTATTAATTAACTTAAGTTTAGATGTTTCATTTAAAGTCACCATTATTGTAATCATTTATTGTTTTAGTTAGAGTCCAATTAAAACAACCACTGATCACAATAATGGTGACTTTAAATGAAACAGCCAACATCTAATCCCAAAATAAGAAAATAACTCTACAAGTAAGATCTAAAATGCAATTTCAGTTTTCAAACAGAGATGGTGATAGAGAGGAGAAAGTCACAGATTGTAGCTTTTAACTCTCTCCGGTGTTGCTTTTTAAACACTCTGGAGAGTGGACCTATATAAACACTGAGCAGTGTTAATTTAACTTCCGGGATTTTGCAGTGTGGGCTTTCCGATAGGTTGCACGTAAGGGGAAAAGTATAGCTTTCTTCCCCTTGAGAAGCTGCACTTTTAAACTTAAAAAAATATATCTCTTTACAAAAAAAACTTTTTTTCTTCTATTTAAAAGCTGTAATTTCGTTATTTTACTAACCCAACTAATGACTCCTCCACTTTCCAATAGATTGCACGTAGATATCTGTGTATATGTGCCATCACGTGTCTTCAGCACTGCGGGGAGCAGCCAGCAGAGGTGGGTAGAGTACCCAAAATCTGTACTCAAGTAAAAGTGCAAGTACTTATACAAAAATGTACTCAAGTAAAAGTAAAAGTATCAATCTAATTATTTACTTGAGTAAGAGTAAAAAAGTATTAGATGAAAAAACTACTTAAAGGGGTCATATGATGAAAATGTTAGCATTGCCACTTTGTAGGTGTGAGCAAAAATAGGTCATTGAAATTTGGCTTTCATTATGATGTCATAAGGATATCTTATTAGAATAATACCGCCTCCTTAATCTGAACTCTCCAACCACTGCACTGCCGTTTAGTGCAGAGAGAAAGAAAGAGAAAGGAAGGACTTGACAGCACAATTGAGTTTGAATTACAACAAACCACCATCATTGTGATCAGTGGTTGCACTTCATCCGCTCATTTGCATTTTAAAAAACACACCCAAAACGACACATTTTTGGCCTTGACAGCACAATAGAGTTTCAATTACAACAAACCACCATCATTGTGATCAGTGGTTGCACTTCATCCGCTCATTTGCATTTTAAAAAACACACCCAAAACGACACATTTTTGGCCTTGACAGCACAATAGAGTTTCAATTACAACAAACCACCATCATTGTGATCAGTGTTTGCACTTCATCCGCTCATTTGCATTTTAAAAAACACACCCAAAACAACACATTTTTGCTCAAACCTACAAAGTGGCAATGCTAACATTTTCATCATATGACCCCTTTAATAGTGTTCAAATAGACAATACTGTGACACTTACTTCAGGTTGGATCTTGCGTGGCCTGTAGTAGGTAGGAGTTTTCCTTACTCAAACATGTTCTGAGGGCAGACAGAATGTGATTGGTTCACAAAAACGACCAATCAAAATGCTCGTTACTGGTTTAAGCCCTTGGCGGAGCCTCCAAGGCAGCTTCTGCAGTGAAGCAGTTCGAGCTCACCGTTGGTCAGATGAGTAGCGCAGATATGGTAAGATAGGAACGAGACTGTTTCTGAATTCGGCTCGAAAAGTTTTGAGCATTTAAGTGACGCGTTTTCACGTGTCCGTGGCACGACTTTCTTTTTCGTGCCAGTTTCACATATTAGTTATTCAATTTTTTTTCCTTTTTTCAAACCATTGTCGCTTGGGATTGGGGTTAGATTTGTGGTTTTCGGCACATTTTTATACTGTTTTCGCGCGAGGATAAAGTTGGGTTTGGGTTAGAATGGCATTGTTTATACATTTATTTGTCAGAAATTTAAATTGTTCTTGCTTGGAGTTGGGGTTAGAGTTGGGTTAGGGTGAGGATGTCATTTTATGTAACAAAGTTGTTCTAACCCCAATCCCAAGCGACAATGGTAAGAAAATAGGAAAAACAATTGAATAACTAATATGTGAAACTGGCACGAAAAAGAAAGTGTTGCCACGGACACGTGAAAACGCGTCACTTAAATGCTCGAAACGTTTCGAGCCGAATTCAAAAACAGTCTCATTCCTATCTTACGATATCTGCGCTACTCATCTGACCAACGGTGAGTTCGAACTGCTTCACTGCAGAAGCTGCCTTGGAGGCTCCGCCGAGGGCTTAAACCAGTAACGAGCATTTTGATTGGTCGTTTTTGTGAACCAATCACATTCTTTCTGCCCTCAGAACATGTTTGAGTAAGTATGGCCCTGTCCCAAATGGCACACTCCGGACTTGTGGTCCTCCTCAGAGTCCACACTTTGATGACATCACGTAGTCCAGACTTTAGGGACCCTTGATGCGAGTCTACGTGGGTGCACCGGAGTCGTATTTTGGGACAGACTCGAGCATCACACCGGAAATAGGTAGAGAAGTTGCCCGTCAGCGTGAACTCCTCCCTTCCGTCGTCTGATTGGTCTGATTGCCCTTTCGCAAGGACTTCTGGGTTGGCAAAGTGCGCGAAGCCTGCTGCAGTGCGGGCTTCGCTGAAGACCGCATCAAGGGGGCAAAGGAGGCGCTGATGAGCACACTTCAAAGCATAAAAATGACAGATGGGACACCCTACGGACTCGTGGACTAAGCGAGCACGCGCAATTTAAGGCCACAAGACCGAAAGTCCACATGAAGTGCGCCATTTGGGACAGGGCCGAAAACTCCTACGTGCATTCCTGTACGCTGAGATGTCAGCTCGTTTATTGAACAAAGCATGCATCGCATTATGAAACTATTCTTTTTGACCTCTTGGAGTGAAAACATAGACCGAACTTGAAGCCACCATGCATGATCTGCCTCCGATATCTCGCACAACGTACACGCGCCCTCATCTGCTTCTCCTCATCTGGGCGCGGTCGCGCGCGCTAAAGGGTGACCGCGCGGTCGCGCGCGCTAAAGGGTGACACAGCCTGTCTCGCGAAACTTTCGAACACGCCCTATAAACTTTTAAAAATATATATATTCATTAATTATTACCATTTGAAAGTAGCGCAGTAACGCCGCCGAATGTAGCGAAGTAAAAGTACAGTTTTTTCACTAGAAATGTACTTGAGTAAGAGTAAAAAGTACCCATCCTTAAATTTACTCTAAAAGTACTAGTTACACAAAAAATTTACTCAAGTACATGTAACGAAGTAAATGTAATTTGTTACTACCCACCTCTGGCAGCCAGCACTCCAATGTGCAGCTTATTAATACCAGACAAAGTTGGTATTTCTGTCCAGAAACATTGAAATTTATACATGGTCGTGTAACGTAATTTAAATCCCGCGTCTTGGCCTTATTGTTTTTTTCTTGTTCTTGACGTTCGCTGAATTCTGGGTTTATATTTTAAACTGCCGCTCCAGTGCAGTATAGCAACAAAGCTATTTAACAATGAGCACAATCTCCCGAGACACTACAACATGTTACTAATAATTCATTAATAAGAGCTGTTTTCTTGTACACAATTAAATATTTTAAGTTAAATGTACAGTGTTAAAACATGTAAAAAAGACAAGATTTTAACAATGTCAAGATCAAATGCCTGAGTAACAGGGTATTGTGTGTATGTGTTCGTGTGTTTGTGTGTGTTTCCAAAATATTTTCAAAATAAAGAAAAACAAGACAAAGCTGTGCAGTTTGTTTCTGTGTAAGTTATGAACAAAATGATTGGAACACAATTGTGATTCTGTGATTCTAAAGGGCACCAGGTGAAATCTTGCCTAGGGCAGCAAATTGGCCAGGGCCGGCCCTGCACCATCCAGTGCACTAGTGGAAAAGCTGTTCAGCCTGGTAGGTCTTGTGCTTACCCCCAGAAGAAACAGACTTTCAGATACATTTATTTTGAGACATATGACTCATTTTGAGGTTACCATGTTGTTCCTAAGGAACTTATTGATACTTTTTTATAATAAAGAGCACAAAAGAAATACCTGTTATGTTCTCCATAGTATAACTTTATTTAGGCCTACACATTTAGAAACAGATATTGGGTTCTGCCCAATGTCAGGCAACATAAAAGTAACGTAAAAGTAACGAGTAACGTAAAAAGTTACTTTCCAAAGGCGGTAACTAAGTAAAGTAATGGATTACTTTTTTAAAAAGTAACGAGTAACGAGCAAACACTACTTTTTTAAAGTAACTTCCCCAACACTGGTGAGAGATTATACTCTAGATTGAGTTTGTGGGAGGAGCATTTGATATTTTACATCACATTTATTTGAAGATTGATGTTTGCAGGCAGACTGCTAAAACTCTTTTGCTCTCTAGCAGGAAGTGAAGCTGATTGGCTGAATTTGAATGAACTTCCTTCTTTCAGAGTTTCTCTTCCTCAAAATCTCTATATGAGAATGAAATTGTCTTCATGTCTTCACTAAACTCAAACAGCTTCACAAACACAGACAAGATGCTGATAATATTCATCAATCTCTTCACTCTTCTCTCATGTAAGTTACACATTTCACTCTTAACATATTGATGTCATGGATCATGAAATGAAGGATTTTCTCATTTGTTATTTCAGGTGTCAGTTCAGCTAAAGTTGTCACACAAAAACCCTCAGTACTGACAGAAGAAAAAGGAAAATCTGTCACTATGGACTGTAATGTAGCAGTGGATCATACCTGGGTTTCTTGGCATAAACAGCTTCCAAATGCAGCTCCTCAGTTTGTGTTGAGATACTATCATACAGCTAGCTCTCCTACATATGGTGCCAGTTTTTCATCCAGCCGTTTCACATCTAAAGCTCAGTCAAAGATTGACTATCAGCTGATCATCAATAATGTAGATGTGAGAGATTCAGCTGTGTATTACTGTCAGACATGGGACGGCTCTGTTAGTGAGGGCGTATCACAGTGATTCACATCATGACAAAAACCTCCTCACTGTTCACAGTCACTTCTGAGAGCTGACTGACATTATTATTACTGTTTAAAACACATGAATAAAATATTATTTAGAAAGTATCAGTATAATTTACGACAGTTTTCTTGTTTTATATACTTTTATTAAATATTACAGATGATTATTTAACAATATGGTAACAATTATTGAAAATATGTGAAGGTTGACTGGAAAAATAATGAAACACAAATCAAATCATAATAATATAAAAAGTCAAATCATGACTTCAAATCCAATTCACTGTTTCTTTACAGAATTACTCTTCATTTACTGTCTAATAAACTCACTGAAGTGCTGATGTGACTCTGGATTATAATGTAAATAAAGTCAACTTCAGCACAGCACCAGTTTGTGTTGAGATTTAATGTTTATTAAACAAGTGTTTGAATCATTTCAAAATTATTTCAAAATATAAACTAAAGTAGACAGAGAGATGAGTTGAAGTTGAGTGACTGTTTCACGTCTGTTTGTATCACATCAGAGACTGAGGAGGTTTTTGTACGACTGAAGATCTGAAATCTATCACTGTGGTATTCGGACAAGGAACAAAACTCATTGTGACCGGTAAGTCATCTTTCTACGCACATACTAAGCTGTTTTTATATGTATTTAAATATATTTAGAGACATTTTCATAAAATAAAATAAAAAGATTTTTATCTGTTTTTGTTGCAATACATTTTTGGAGAAACATTTTACTGCTTAATCAACACTTAGAAAGCCTTCATGTGCATGTTTACCTGAATTTATGCTTTATGTAGATCCAGTATTTATGTATTTTTGTAACTTAAAGGATGTTTTTAACAGCAGCACACAAATTTATCTGCTCTGCATTTTAGAAAAACTTATTTAACTTAAATTTCAACTTGAATTTATAAATTATGTCAACTTAAAATTTACTTAAATGTAATTAAATACTTAAATTGATCTTTAATCCAGGGAGACTTTAATGTTGTGAAATATAAAATGTTAAAAAGTTTCTCAACACTTATTATTTTATGATAAAGTGCATTTATCTTTCTTTATGATTTGTGTTGTGTAGATTCAGGTGTTTCTCCTCCTGTTGTGAAGATTTTCCCTCCATCCAGTGAAGATGTGAGCTCCAGTAAAGTGACTCTGGTGTGTTTGATCAATGACATGTCTGTGGGATTTGCTGATGTAAGTTGGTTTGTGAATGGAAACTCAGTTACTGATGGCGTCTTCACCGGATCTGCCGAACAGCAGCCGAATGAGAAATTCAAGTTGAGCAGTTATTTAACCATTGAGAGATCAGAGTGGGAGAAAGACAAAGATCTCACATGTAAAGTGACTTCTGCTGGAAAGATCACAAACACAAAGATCAAGAAATCTCAATGCAATTAATAAATGCAAAGATTATTGTGTGTTTGTTTTCATAAAAGCATTTATTAATATTTCCTGCAATAAATAAAGATTATAGAAACAATTAAATGTTTAAGTATGAGATTTAATTACTGCAAACATTTCAGCTTTTGATTTTATTGTAATTTTTATTTCGATTCTTAATAAATTTGAATAAACTTCATGATAATCAAACAAACTGTTATTTTAATCTTATTGATTTTGGGGGAAACTGATAAAATTGTGAAATATTAATGACTTAAGCCTAAAAGAAAGAATTAACCATTTCAGTGTGAATATACAGAAATCTCTATCATTAATATATTGCTTATCTGTTTCTTGCATTTTTAAATGAATGAATAAGAGAAGAGTAAACTGTAGTTAACAGAACTGAATTTCAAATGAAGTCTCATGATCAGAAAAGAAACTATAAAGAGTTCATAAAAGATTTTTAATTTATTGAATTATTCAAAAGAAGTTTAGTTACAATGAAAACATCATGAAAAAGTTTTGGGTGTAAATATCTTGAATATTATTGAGAATAAAGATGAATAAAGTCATTAAAGTTCATCAGGCAGTGTTGAAGTTTCTCTTCTTGTAGATTCAGTGAAGTGTGGAGATTTTTGAAGAAGTTTTGCTCTGACACACAGGAAACACCTGCTGTTATAACACTCATTTATTTTAACTACATATGTAAATACTTTATATCATCTATTATCTTTATTATCACTTGATGTTTATCCAACCAGTGAAGATCATTCAGATAAACTTTATTGTTGTTTATGATGTTGTCTTTCCATTATATTCTAAATGAAAATACAGAATAATACAATCTAAAGATTTTAATGATCTTAATAAAAGTTTAGATTGATTAATTCATAGCCTATAGTGAATGCAGCTGTATTTTACATTTATATATTCTGATCATAAATCTGTTATTTTGGTGTTTGTAATTAACAATCATTGTACATAATTAAATAAATGAAATATAACCTGACTTTAATCTATAGTAAACTCAAATGACACACAAGATGTTATGTTAAGATCTCAAGAGACAGTTATGATCCTCACACACTTCAGTCTGTTAGATTCATCTGCTCACTACACATTTATATACTTAGATGTAAACTGTGAGGTTTCTCACTCAAGATGAAAACAAACCGACTCAAACCCACCCAGCTAAAGCTTCACATGACAAACATCTAAACAACATTAAGATTTCCAGACCTCTAGCCAACAAGAAGCAAAGGGGTGGGCAGCAGGGTGGGACAGGGCAGGGTCATCCCTAATACTCACAGCAACAGGGTAAGTTCAAGGGTGAGGACATGGGTGACAGCTCCACAGTAAAGTCTATAATCCAGCGCTCCTCAGCTATTTGCTCAATGATTGAAGGTTTCTGGTTCTGGGACAGATATTGTGGCTGATTCAGGCTGTGGGACAGACACTGTAGGAGGCTTCTGGTCTCTGTTTATTTAATCGTCTGGTTAACTTTAGTGTCCAATAGCCCAAGACAATAAGAAACACCGATTTGTGGCAAATGACTTACCGGTGTCCCATTGAAGGGGAGATTGTGAGACGGAGATGGGCCTGTTTAAACCGATAGATAACATCACCAAACAGGCACTCACCTGGAATCCTCAAGGGAAAAGAAAACGAGGAAGGCCAAGAAACACCTGGCGCTGTGACCTTGAAGCAGACATCAAAGTGACTGACCTGTCCTGGGGTGAACTGGTCAGATTAGCACAGAATTGAAAGAGCTGGAGGGAAGTCGTCAATGGCCTATGCAGGTACAATGGGCCTAAGTAAGTAACTTTGGCTAAACTGAACTCTGGACAAATACCTCATTAAAACAAATAAAAAAAACTTTGATTTGAACTAAGGCCATCTACTTGTTGGGATACATTTATGAGAAGAGCACAGCAAGCGGAGTGATAGAGACTTTAAATTGCAATATTTAAATGTCTTCCTAAAGTAAATGTGATGTTCCCTTTCAGTCGGTCACTACGACGTCACGTCGTGACCGACGAATTGGGAACTCGCTTAGAGAGACCAATCTGCTTCGAATACTACTAAAACGCCAATGAACTTGGCATTGAGATATTTGCATAATGCTGGCGCCGCCCCGCCAGGTGCGTATATAAGCAGCAGGTGCAAATAGGGAAATTAGCTTTTTATCGCTTCGAAAGCCGGCAGTATCTGCTACTGAGAAGCTACTTTACTCTGTTGGGATTTGATTGCTGAAGTTGGTTGAACTAGCAGTATCACAGCGGACGCTTCGCTTATTCCACGGCTCTACATCTGTTTATTGTTTTGAGTTTAGCGTGTGCGTTGCCTTCCTGTGCGCTCATCAACTAAGCATCTGAGTGAATTTCCCTAAAAGAGTGATACGAGAGAGCTTTGTGCCTTGTTAAAGGCAGCCACTCTCTCGTATATGCAGAGATCAGCGTCCTTTTCAGGATAGCTTTTCGCGCGTGCGATCTTGGATGCGAGAAGTATAAGGGTTCCAGTGACGGTCACGAGCGCTGTCTTCGTGCTCAGGCATCGAGCACTCCGGGGCTGCGTTCGTGGAGAGTTTCTGTTCTCTCTGTGAGAGCATAACCCTCTTGGATTGCGGAGACGACTGTCGTTTCTACGGGAACGCTGTCCGCGCCTTTTCAGTGCTGACGCCGCCATGGTGCGGCTGTCAAGCGCTCGCAGGGCGCCCTTCGCGTCACTACGCTGAGTAGGACGGAGGATGCGTCCTCCACCTACCGGCCTTCTCATCCTCAGCCGGTCGAGGCTCCGGTGGAGACTGCAGAGTCGTGTTCTACGATGTCTGCCGAATCCATTGGACCTCCTTCTGGTCCTGTCACTTCTGCAGCATCAGAGGGGTGTCCATTTTTCCTCCGAGGCAGAGTCGTTCCGGAGATGGCGGCCGTGCCCGCTCGAGCGGCGGAGACGGTAGAGTTGGAAAGGTTAACCCCTCTACGCCCGAACCGTCCCGCCCACATGATTGATACTTCGGAGCTGCTCGGGCCTCTCGGTCCTCTCCTCCTGTGCCTTTCTTCCCCGACGGCACGAAGAGCTGACGTGATTTGCGGCCGTCCGGCCGTTCAGCTTTCACCCCTCACCTCCCTCACCAACGGAGCCGCTAAGGGCGGGGACCCCTTCAGTGGAGCGGGATGCGTTCCTGGAGGGACCACCCAACCCTTCCCTCCCGTGTTTGTAGACAGTCGTCCGGTTACGGACGCTGCCCATCAGGCATGCCGGAGAGGCGGCTTCAGCCCTGCACGTAATAACGTTGCTGCAGGCTCACCAAGGATTTACCAGGGAGGCCGCGACCTTCAGTCGTGCGATGTCCACCTCAGTGGTTCAAGATTGCCACCTTTGGCTGTGTCTGGCTGACATGACGGACGCAGACGAGAACAACTTGAATGCTCCTGTCTCACAGACCGGCCTCTTCGGCGAGCCAGGGGAGTCGTACAGCTCCGCTGCGCAGACTGAGGCGATCTCCTAGGTCATGCCCCGGCGGAAGAGAGCTGCCCTTGGTCCACCACGCCGGCTCCTCAGTCTGCCTCTCGCCGTCGGCGTCCTGCGGCGACCACCTCCGTTCCCCTCCTCGGACCCCATCTCGGCAGCGCAGGGGAACCGGTCGTCAGCAGCTCGCCCCGCCCGCTTAGCCGCTTCCCGTGAAATTCGGGAGTTTAAGTGGCCAGTGAAGGGCGACCCGGATTGGCAGAGGATCACTCTTCAGGAGATGGAGCTCCTTCCCCCGATAGAGGGTCGGGTGGAAAATCCTTGGTTTGCATATGTTCCACCGGCTGTTCGGCCGGTACCCACTTAACCACACATAAGAGTGCATTCCTCTTCCCTCTCTAGGTCTCCGGAGGATCGAGAGAGCCGTGAGCGGGTTCACACCAGCTCCCCTACCTCTCCTCTATCGCCAGCGGGTGACCTGAGGAGTCCGAGCTCTCCGCTGAGGAGACCGGACCACCAGCACCCTCATCGGAGTCTGCGCTCTCCGTAGAGGAGACCAGACGACCGTTACCCTCAGCGGGCTCAGGTCAGTGTCACACACACATACTGTAGATGTTTATGCTGTCACAGCAGACGCACCGGCAGTCCCACCTGTCTCGCTTCGCTGCCCCACTGCGGGTACTTCGGTAGTGTCGTTATTTCTCCTCGTACGGTGCCTGGGTGCTTGGCTTCAGTTCCCAGCCCGTTTCGTTGGGTTTTACGCACGATCCGCCTCGGTTACGAATCCGGCACACCCCAAATTCGGGCTTTCGTTTCACTGTGGTGAAAGCGTCCGTTGCACATGTACTGCGTGCAAAAGTCGATATCCTGTTGGCGAAGGATGTTCGAGCCGGTCCCTCTTACCGAGATGATGATGATGATAGGGTTTTTCCAGCCTTTATCTCATAGTACCCAAAATACGCGGCGGGTTACGATCGATTTGATTTACGCACCGGCTCCAGGAAGGTGTTCTTTTTGGATGATAACGCCGAGGCTCGTATTTCAATATTCAGATCGGTTTGCAGCCTTAGACCTGTAAGACGTGTACTTTATGTGTCCATCTCCCCTCGCTTTAGACCGTTTTTTCGCTCTGCGTCGTGGGGTGGGCATATTAATACTAAGTACACCATTCGAGCTGTCTCTCTCTCTCCGTGTCTCCATGTGCTAGTCACGGCATTAAAATGTCAGAGAGAGAGCGTTGTTCGCATTCTGCTTTTTTCTACGTCGACTTATAATAGCCCGTTCTTGGCAGACGTGCGCGAACACAGAGAGTTAATGCTTCGGCATCTCGCTCGTTTAAGTCTTCAGGTCGACTGGGAAAGAGCAACTTTGCCCCGTGCAGAGGATCCTTTTTCTCAGTATGGAAATAAGACTCGATCGACTAATTGGCGTGTTTAATAAGAGCGCGCAACCAGTCAGTTCTGACTTGCCTCGGTTTACTTCGAGGGAAGTACGCGGTCCCTCTGAAACAATTTCAGAAGCTCCTGGACATATGACAGCATGCTGCGGCTGTGACACCGCCCGAGCTGCTTCATATGAGACCGCTTCAGCGTTGGCTTACGATCGAGTCTCGAGGAGAGCGTGGCACACCGACATACACCGTGTGAACATTGCACCTGCGTGTCATTTAAATTTTTCCCCATGGTAGACCCGGCATTTCCGATAGAAGATATGCCCCTGAGGGGTCTCCTGGCGTTCTGTATATTGCAATGCCCTCAGCACGGGATGATCAGCCACGTATGACGGGCTTGCAGTCTCAGGGGTGTGCATAGCACCCCAACTGCCGCGAGCGGTGCGCTGTATATCTGGGACTTGTACGCTCCGCTATGGAGATGCGAGGGAAGGATGTATTAGCCGACACCAATAACATTGCGACTGTTGCGTTATTTACCGTTAAGGCGGTTTTGCGCTCTCGTCACCTGTCGCATCTCGCTCGTCATCTCCTCCTTTGGAGTCAGAAGCATCTGAGGTCCCTTCGTGCCATTTACATTCCGGGTTCGCTCAGTACAGCGGCAGACGCGCTTCCCGAGCTGCGCCCCCGGCGAATGGCGACTCCACCTCCAGACGGTCCAGCTAATTTGGAAGAAGTTCGGTTGTGCGTAGATAGATCTGTTTGCGTCGCCGGACGATACCCACTGTCGCCTCTTTTATTCACTAACCGAGGGCAGCCTCGGCGTGGATGCGTTGGCACACAGCTGGCCGCGGGGGGTGCGTAAATACGCATTCCTTCCAGTGAGCTTTATTGCGCAGACACTGTGCAAAGTCAGGCAGGACGAGGAGAGCCTTTATTAATCGTCCGTACTGGACGACCAAGAATTGGGTTTCATAGTTAATGCTCCTCGCGACAGCCCTCCCTGGCGGATTCCCCTGAGGAAGGACTTTTCTTTCTCAGGGAGGGGGCACATTGGCACTCGCGCCCGACCTGTGCGATCTCCATGTATGGTCGTTGAGCGCGCGCAAGGTTTAGGTGATTTATCGCAAGCGGTATCTAACACCATCGACGCGGTTCGAGCACCGTCCACAAGACGGGCTTACGCGCTTAATGAAACCTTTTTCGTCACCCGGTGCTCTTCGCAACGCGAGGACCCCAGAGAATGCCCATTAACATTGTGCTTTATGTCTTTAACATAGGTTAGATGGTAGGCTGTCCCTCCGCCATTTAAGTTGATATCGCCGCTATTTCTGCTCATCACTCACTTATCAACGGCAGATCAGTTGGCCAGCATGATTTAATTATTACATTTTAAGAGGCGCTCGCAGGCTAAACCCCTCGCGCCCTCCCTCTTTTCCTGAGACCTGTCCATGGTGCTGAAGCCTTCAGGTCTCCCTTTTGAGCCTTTGCAGTCTACGAGTCTGATGTTTTTATCAATGAAAACTCTGACCCTGATAGCATTGGCCTCCATGAAGAGAGTAGGGGATTTACATGCATTCTCTGTTGACGTTTTGTGCTTTTAGTTTGGTCCTGCTGTTTCACTGAGACCCAGACCAGGCTACGTGCCCAAAGTGCCCACCACTCCCTTCAGAGATAGGTGGTGAGCTTGCAAGCGCTGCCCCCGGAGGACGCAGACCCAACCATGGCCCCGTACGCGCACTGCGACTCTACGTGGTTCGCACACAAAGCCTCAGGACCTCAGTCCAGCTCTTTGTTTGTTATGGTGGCCAGCAGAAAGGGAAAGCTGTCACTAGCAGAGGATGTCTCTTTGGATAGTTGATACTATCGCCCTGGCTTATAATCTTCAGGGTATTCCTTGCCCCTTTAATTTGAGAGCGCACTCCACACGGAGCGTTGCCTCATCTTGGGCTTTAGCTCGTGGTTCCTCGCTAACAGACATCTGCAGAGCTGCTGGTTGGGCGACACCTAATACGTTCATTAGATTTTACAGTGTTCGTATCGAGTCTGTATCCTCTCGTGTTCTTTCCTCACCAGGGAGGGCACGGAGAGCAGACTCGCAAGTCGGCTTGCAGCCTCCGACTGAGGCTCCTAATTGAGTTTCAGTATGGAAGGCCATCAGAGCAAAAATGCATAATGGTTTGAATTGCTCTTCCTCCGCTGCCTTGGCAGCCTTTGTTGCGGAGCATTGGCTGTCAGCCTTTCACTAGCTGTATTCTTACGAACCTACGTGTTTGGCTTGGGCTCCACATTGTGTCCCAACGGGTTCCTTTGTGAGTATTATTCCGTGGGGTTAATCCTACCAGCCCACGTTTCCCTTAGCAGAGCACTGCTTTGCTTACACAGCCACGGCTGTCATTTTTACCTCAACTATGGTTGACTTTTGCCCACCATTAGCCCTTAAGAGGGGCGGTGGCTTCCGCAGCGTTCCTATCCCGCTCAGGTAGGGCGCTTCCCAGTCGCTGGCACTTCTGTGGGGTTAAAGGAACAACTAGTGCCCGGCCTTCTACCTTAAAACCTACCTCCTCCTCCTTAAGTGGAACCGGAGGGCTTTTACGCAGACACTGGAAGAGGTCAGCCCCTGGTGGCGTTTTGGTAGGGATTCCCAATTCGTCGGTCACGACGTGACGTCGTAGTGACCGACTGAAAGGGAACGTCTCGGTTACGGATGTAACCCTCGTTCCCTGAAGGAGGGAACGGAGACGTCACGTCCCGTCGCCACAGGTGCTGCCACCTGCTGTTACGGCCGGTCACACTTTCCGGCTTTCTCAGCGAAAAAGAAGCTAATTTCCCTATTTGCACCTGCTGCTTATATACGCACCTGGCGGGGCGGCGCCAGCATTATGCAAATATCTCAATGCCAAGTTCATTGGCGTTTTAGTAGTATTCGAAGCAGATTGGTCTCTCTAAGCGAGTTCCCAATTCGTCGGTCACGACGTGACGTCTCCGTTCCCTCCTTCAGGGAACGAGGGTTACATCTAACCGAGACGTTTCCTGACAATATTCTTTAAAATACCAAAGGGGGATTTGAATGATGTAGTTTCATTTAAAATGATTATTTTATTTCACTGTGTGCAATGTGTTCATCTTAGGTCACACCATGCAGTATAGGCCAGTATTATAGGATGCTTTACAAAATATTACGTGATTTGTAATATATGTGAATGTTTTTACATCTGAGAGTGTGGATGGTTGTCTGAGAGCTCATCTTATTGTAAGTGATATATTTTTTTCTTACTTTTAGTTAAATTAAGTGGGTAATATAAGGATCTACTTACGTTATTTTGTCTCTCTTTGTATATTATTCCCCCTGCCGTATTTTTTGCTGTAACTTCACACCAGTGAAATAAGAGATTTGAGTGTGCCGTGTATTATCAAAATCATTGCGAATGTCACAAGGTGACGATCTTTTTAAGGGCGGAACCAAAGTTAGGGAAGTTTTGGTTCCGCCCGGAAGGTTTCCCCACCGGGCCACATACGAGGACGGACCTTCTCACTTCCTGGTTTCCAGGACAACGGAATCAGGGCTTTACGAGCCGCAGGTGAGAGGAATTAAGCAAGCGAAGTGTGATTGGAGGCTGTGTGAAATAAATAGCTCTGCTAAAACACAAAGAGGGAGTGCGGGCACGAGAGGGGATCGACGCGGGGAAAGCTCCTCTGCCTAGGGCAGAAAAGTAGATACGCACCTTTTGAAGAGCCCGCAGGCTCTGTTGATCCGGGCTGCGCTTGGAGCGCGCGGAGAGAAGACAGGAGCTGCCTGGGGCGAAAGAAAGGCTATACGTGGATGGAGAAAAGGAGCACCCCGAAGAGAGCAGTGTGCTGTCAAGTTTAGTGCGTGCTGAGGAACGTAGCTGTGCTCGTGATAGACATTGGTGGCTGTCTACATTTTCTCTCTCTCTCGTTTGCAGTCTGCGGTGAAGACGCTGGAGTTAAAGGAAAATCCTACGGATAGAAGAAACATTGGTCTAAGTGGCACATTTAAAGGAGTAAAGCAGGAAGGAAACCGACTTTGTTTTGCAACGTAAACAAAGGCAAACCGTTGTGAGTATCAACTCTTGTGTTGAGCAACTTGTAAAAGCTAACCTGTGCAATTGTTGGATACCTCCAGGAGAAGGAGGGCGGCCCTACCCCTGAAACAGCGTGGTGGGTGAGCTGCAGAAGCGTCCATCCAAGCAGCCACAGCAACGAACTACTATTCAGGTCGTTTTTCCATCGCCCTTATCCAGCCCAAGCGAAGTGGAGGACGCCGGGCGTCCCTTGTTGTGTACACTGATAGTGTGGTGAGTGAGTCTTTGTAATTAGTAAACTTTTCACGTTAAAGTGGTGCTGTGTATTTGCTGTGGGTTGCTGTGTGTCTTGTCAGACGAAACCCCGCATCATCCATTTTTCACTGAGCAGAGGACGGAGAGGCTAACGACCCCAGGAATTACCAGCTATTATACGCAGTGTGCTGTTTGGAGTGTGAAGTGACGCAGATTAAGAGCTGTCAGCGAGTGTGAGTACGACATTGGATTATTTGTATTGGAAACGTACCCGTGTCTGCCCCTGTTGCAGAGTCAGAGGCGAAAGAGTTCCGCCGCCCCGTGGTCTCTACAAAGGGGCGCCCCTGTCCAGTATTCGACCGCCCTACGGGTAGTGAGGATAGGGCAGTGCTCGACCCGGTGAGGCGGTGTGTCATCTTCGCCCCTCTGCTTGACCTGTGGAGAAAGCTATACCTACCAAGAGCTGTAAACAGCAGAACCGGTGAGAAGTGTTCGAAGTCCAAGTTAACAGTGCTTTTGTGTCCCAGCGGCCACCTGGGGAGAAAAAGGAGAACAAGAGTGAACATTAGGAGAACAGACTGTGGAAAGCTATACCTACCAAGAGCTGTAAACAGCTGAGCCGGTGAGAGGTATTTGAAGTCCAAGTTAACAGTGCTTTTGTGTCCCAGCAGCCACCTGTGGAGAAAAAGGAGAACGAGAGTGAACATTAGGAGAACAGACTGTGGAAAGCTATACCTACCAAGAGCTGTAAACAGCAGAACCGGTGAGAAGTATTCGAAGTCCGAACTAACAGTGTCTTTGTGTCCAGCGGCTGCCTGTGGAGAAAAGGAGAGCAGTAATGAACGCTAAGAGAATGAACTGTGTGAAGATCCAGTTGGTGTTGAAGGAGGAGAGCCTAGAGTGGCCGTTATTTTAAGTTCCCCTTTTTCCCTTCCCTATATATTCTTTTAAGTAAATTAAATAAAGTACATTTTAAATTATGCTTACCTTGTCTGTCTGGTCATTGGGGTGGCTTTGGGAATCTCCTCGAGGTGGAGAAAGGGGCGTGACCTTATTTACATCTGGGTCCACCCCTACCTGTGACAGGAACCTGACTCAATACTGGATCAGCTGTTAATCAGACCTACTGGTTTTATTTAGTTTTTATGGCTTAGCTTTTATCACAACCTTCTGGTTTTGCACGCTGCAGTTACTCCTAAGGGCCGTTCACACATACAGCGATATGCATTGACACAAGTTGTTGCAGTTGTACTCATGAAAGTTGGTGGTTATCCAATAGAGATGAGTCTTTGGATCACATGTGCCTTGCCAACCAATCATATAATGGCCCTGATGTCTACCGACCTGACTCAACTATTGCCAAATACCACAGATTTAGCTAGGTATTAAGCCCGAGTGTCGGGTCGGCTCACATTGGCTTTGTCTCCAGATTTGCCCTGACACACCAAGCTGACGGTTGACCAGGTAGTATGTGAATATAGTTGGTATTCATTACTCAAAATGGGAAACCAGAAGAGCTAGTGAGTGAGCTTATAAAAAATACATAAACAAAGCAACGCTCATAACAGATGGATTTGTCATGACTGTAATGTCTGGTAAGTTGCAAGTGGCACTGCCGTTGTCAGCCCTTAAATGAGATATGCAAAAATAAAATGAGATCCCTCATCCCTTTAATTTTTCTTCTTGTGCACTGGTTGGCTAAGTCGAACAGCCAATCAGAATAATCGGACCCCTATAACCACACCAATAAAACTATGTCAGACAGCTGACCATTGGCTTGGTGTGTACTTACTGTAGCATTACCTGTGATTTCTCAAATAAAACAGCTGTTCTTAATGTTGTATACTCAATTTATTCAGTCTACCTGTTTTCGTGCTTTTCCTGTACGCTTTCCCTAGAGGAGCGATCTGGCCACAGTGACCATCGGCAATGCGTTGTAGGTGTGTCCAGTGATGCAACAAAGTTGAGAGAAGTTGAACTTTATGCAAATGAGCGGCGACACAGCGTAGCGACTACCAGTAGGATTGAAGACACTGGACTTCTGTGAGATACTGTAGTTAAGAACGTTAATACAACGACCTGGACAATGACCCGTCTATTAATCGCTGTATGTGTGAACCCCCACTATTACAAGGCAATACAGAAAGATCCAGGACTAAATAAAATGTTTAAGGTTCAGAATTAAATATTTAATCGTATTCCCACAGAAATGATCTCACATTTAAACACACCTCATGCTCACAGTATTGTTTTAGTTATTTGAAGATGAAACACTTCATAGCATAGAAATCAATGAACATCTCAAATCCAGATCATCTGTGTTTTGAGGATTAACCCAGTGGTCTCCATTCATTTATTAGTCTGGAATATCTGATGACTTCTTGAAATGCTCTCCTTTCATTTTCTTGTGACGTCTGATGAACTGAAATCTGAGGAGATGAGACAAACACATACAGATCATGCATCTACTCTCAACAGTACTGTGTGTCACATAACAAGGAAGAAGATTTTGGGGCCAATAATTTAAAGAGCAAAATGTAATGTATGATTTAATAAAATGGGCATTGACTGTTGAATAAATAGACTTCTGTTAAGTGAATGTATTTACTGTGACATTCATGAATGAATCAACGTCACAAACTAACAGAATGTAAGAATGTTGCACATGACGTAATGCTCTTCAAATACAAGGATAAAGATACAAAACAAACATGTCTGCTTTTATTGTTGCTCTCATAGTGCCCATATTTCCTCATACTTTATAATATCACACATTAGAATTAAAGTATTACAAATATTCTTTACAAGCATTTCAATACATGAATAAAATGAAAGTATGTGAATTATTTAGCAACCAAATAAATGTTATTGTAGGCTATATCAAAATGATCATATATTTTAGCTAATTCTTAGTACCCTGTATACTTTGACCATTATCTTAACCAACTTCAGGAGGTGCGTGATTTTAATAGGACAAAAACACTACTGCACTCTCAGAAATAAAAGTACAAAATTTGTCACTGGAACAGTACCCTTTGAAAAAGGTACATATTTGTACCCAAAAAGTGCATATTAGTACTTCAAAAATACACATTGGCAGATCAAAGATACAAATTTGTACCTAAACATCGCATCCCTCCACTCAAAAGGGGGAGAGCTGTGACAGTTAACTTTTAAACAGATTGAACTAAAAGAAAAATGTCACAATTCTTTACTTTGTGAAATTACACAACTGTTAATCCAGATAAAGAAATCATATTCATATAAACATGACATCATTATTTACAGTTGTGTAATTGTCACCACCAGGGGCTGGCTGTTTTAGACTAAAGCCACGCCCCTTTGCAACTCCCACCTCGAGGAGGTCCCCAAAGCCAACCCAATGACCAGACAAACACGGGAACAGGTAAGTAAAATTTAAAACAAGCTTTATTTAGTTAAATATTTAAAAGGATGGGGAATTTGGGGAAGGGGGAAATTAAAACTAATAGGCCTCTTCTTCTCCCTCCAGGGAGACTGCAGCCACGGCAGACAGGCCAAGGGCAGCAAGGGTGCCGACCACCATAAGCTGGGGGAAAAAGGGAAACGTCAGGCTCCGGCCTGGGCCCTGCTAACCGTGGCGCCCTCCTTCTTCCGTCCTGGAGGCAGAATAATTTTGGTGTGACTGGTAAGGAAGATCTCCACTGTCGGTGTACCTTTCCTCGGGCCGGCAGGGGGTCCTCGCCCCACGTGCCTTTACGTTCCCTGTCGTACGTCCGTCCACGTTCTCCTTATGCCCCACAGATAGTCACTGCTACACAAAAGCACTGTTAGCTTGCACTTGAGGTGTCTCTCACCGGCTCTGCTGCTTGCAGCTCTCTGGGTGGGTATCACGTTACACAGTCTGTTTCCTAATTGCTTCTCCTTGCTCTCCACAGGCGGTCTCTAGAACACAAATGACACTGTTACTTGGACTTCGGGTATTGCTCACCGGTCCTGCTGCTTACAGCTCCCTGGGTAAGTATCACGTTCGCAGTTTGCTCTTCAGGGGTTCACTCTCGTTCTGCTCTCTCTCCACAGGTGGCCGCTATGACACAAAGACACTGTCACTGGGACTTCGAGTAATTCTCACCGGCTCTGCTGTTTACAGCTTTCTGGGCAGGTATCACATTCACAGTTTGCTCTTCAATGATTCACTCTCGTTCTGCTCTCTCTCCACAGGTGGCCGCTAGGACACAAAGACACTGTTACTGAGACTTCGAGTATTTCTCACCGGCTCTGCTGTTTACAGCTTTCCGGGTAGGTATCACATTCACAGTTTGCTCTTCAATGATTCACTCTCGTTCTGCTCTCTCTCCACAGGTGGCCGCTAGGACACAAAGACACTGTTACTGAGACTTCGAATATTTCTCACCGGCTCTGCTGTTTACAGCTTTCTGGGTAGGTATCACGTTCACAGGTGGCTCTTCAATAATTCACTCTCGTTCTGCTCTCTCTCCACAGGTGGCCGCTAGAACACAAAGACACTGTTACTGAGACTTCGAGTATCTCTCACCGGCTCTGCTGTTTACAGCTTTCTGGGTAGGTATCACGTTCACAGGTGGCTCTTCAATAATTCACTCTCGTTCTGCTCTCTCTCCACAGGTGGCCACTAGGACACAAAGACACTGTTACTGAGACTTCGAGTATTTCTCACCGGCTCTGCTGTTTACAGCTTTCTGGGTAGGTATCACGTTCACAGGTGGCTCTTCAATAATTCACTCTCGTTCTGCTCTCTCTCCACAGGTGGCCGCTAGAACACAAAGACACTGTTACTGAGACTTCGAGTATCTCTCACCGGCTCTGCTGTTTACAGCTTTCTGGGTAGGTATCACGTTCACAGGTGGCTCTTCAATAATTCACTCTCGTTCTACTCTCTCTCCAAAGGTGGCCGCTAGGACACAAAGACACTGTTACTGAGACTTCGAGTATTTCTCACCGGCTCTGCTGTTTACAGCTTTCTGGGTAGGTATGGTTCTCCTCCGTAGGTCAGCAGAGGGGCGAAGGTCACACACCACCTCACCGGGTCGAGCGCTGCCCTATCTCCAATGCCCATAGGCCGATCGATTCCTAGACGGGGGCGCCCTTTTCGTAGAGACCACGGGGCGGCGGACCCTTTCGCCTCTGACTCTGCGACAAAACAGACACAGGTAAGTTCACACCACGAATGTTTCCAATGGTTTACTCACGGTCACGGACAGCTCTTAGTCTGCGTCCCTTCGTACTCCAAACAGCACACTATTTATAATAACAGTGGTTTCTGTAGTCGTTGGCCTCTCCGTCCTCTGCCCAGTGGAAGAAAATGGATGATGCGGGGCTTCGTCTACAAGACACACAGCAACCCACAGCAATACACAGCACCACTCCAAACGTGAAAAAGATTTATTACACAGTCTCACTCACCACACTATAAGTGCACCACAACAAGGGAAGCGCCCGGTGTCCTCCACTGCGCTTGGGCTACGATAAGGCGATGGGAAATACGACCACAATAAGTCTCGTTGCGGTGGCTGTTTGAAGTTGGACTTCTCACGGCTCGCCCACCACGCTCTTATAGGGGTAGGGCCGCCCTCCTTCTCCTGGAGGTTTCCAATAGTTATACCAGTTAACTTTTGCCAGTTACTCCACACAAAAAGGGTATACTCACGGCGAAATAGCCTTTGTTTACGTTGTACCAGAAGGTCAATTTTCTTCCTGCTTTACTCCTTCAGTATTGATTAGAACAAGTTCCTTTCGACCCATAGGATTTTCCTGTTTACTCCAGCAGCTCCACAATCAAGACTGCAACGAGAGAGAGAGAGAACCACAGACAGCCACCACGTCCAAAAACGAGCACAGCTCCGTTTCCCAGCACACACTAAGCACCTCTAACTGTGTTCTAACTGTGCTTTATATACTCCTCTCTGTACTATAATCATCCAATTGCCCGGCGATCTCTTCAACTAGGCGCAGCTGTGCCCAATCGGCTGATTACAGCCTCCGTGAATCTGCCGGATGTCCGGTGTTTCCGTTTTCCGGTCTGGACGGAAACATCCGGGCGGAACCAAAACTTCCTCAACTTTTGGTTCCGCCCTGAAAGATCGTCACCCCGTGACATCCTCCCCCGCCAATGCATTCCAGTCCCTGGAATGCCTTTGAGTAGTCCACTCACCGTAACGGGAAGGGGGTCGGCCTCGATTCTCCCGTTGGGAGCGCCTCACAGGGGAGTCAGGTTCGGCGGGCTCGGGCACAACCTCAGGTTGTCCTTGGGCGGCCGGGGGTTCGGCTGGCGCTGGTACCGGCTCTGCTTGTCTCTGGGCGGCCGGGGGTTCAACTGGCTCAGGTGCTAGCTCTGGCTCTCCTGGGGCGGCCGGGGGTGGTGCTGCCACGGGTAGGCCTGGTACCACAGCCCATCCTTCCATCGAGGGGGCCGTCGGTGCCGGTTCTGCCACTACCTCCTTCGCGACCTCGGGATAATTTGGGCAAGGGCGAATCATGTTTCGGTGCACCACACGTTCCGGGCCGGCCTTTCCTTCCGGCCGGATGGTATACACCGGCTGTCCCGGCCTCTGTTGCCTGCAGACTACGTACGGGATGGGCTCCCAACGGTCGCTCAGCTTTCCTTTGCCTTGCCGCCGATTGTCTCGTACCAAGACTCTCTCTCCTGGCAACAAGGGGGCGTCCCGGGCCGTCCGGTCGTACAGCCGCTTGTTCTTTTCCCCTGTAGCCCGTATCTTCTGGGATACCTGCTCGTAAGCAAAGTGTAGCCGTTGGTGGTGGCGCCCCGCCCATTCCGTCACGCTCCCTTCCTCTTGGCCAGCGGCCACTCCCAAGACCAGGTCCGTGGGCATCCGCACATGTCTGCCGAACATCAGATAAGTGGGGGCATACCCCGTCGTACTATGAACGCTGTTATTATAAGCTTGCAAAAGATTCGGTAGAGCACTCACCCAATCGCTCTGCTTCCGTTGGTCCAGGGTCCCTAGGAGCCCCAACAGGGTCTGATTAAACCTCTCACAACAGCCATTCCCTTGAGGGTGATACGACGTCGTATGGGTCTTCGTACACCCATACAGCTGGCATAATTCTCGGATCACCTTTGATTCGAAATTTGCCCCTTGGTCTGAGTGCAGGAACTCTGGACACCCGAACGTTTGGAAGACGTGCCGCCATAGAGCCGTTGCGGTGGTGTTTGCCGTCTGATCAAGGGTGGGAACTGCCCATGCATATTTTGTAAACAGGTCGGTGATTACTAAGATGTTCGGATAGCGGTCCTGTGGCCGGCCCAGTGTCAGGAAATCCATTGCCATGATGTGGAGGGGGGCTTTGGCATGTATGGGCACCATCGGCGCTCGAGCCTCTCGTCGAGATTTAAACAACATACACCTGGGGCAAGCTTGGACCAAGCTGCGTACTGACGCTTCCAGCCCCGGCCAGTAGAAAAACCTGCGCAGCAGCGATACTGTCCGTTCCTGTCCCTGGTGCCCCAGCTGATCATGGTAGGCGGACACCAAGGCTGCTGCTTGATCGGCGGGCACCACGATCTGGCGCACCTCTTCGTCCAGTTTTGGGTCACTAACCTTCCGGCAAAGCACCCCTTCCTGTAGTTCCAACTTGTCCCACTGTCCCAGCAGTCTTTTTCCCGTCTCTGTTTGGGTCAGCCTCTCAGACGATGTCGGCCGTCGGCCCTGCTCCACCCACATCTTTACCTGGCACACATCCTGATCCTGGGCCTGCCTCGCTTTCCACCGACAGGGGTCCCAGCCCCAATTCTCCGGTACCGCCTCCTGCTGGCCTCCGGGGGCCTCCACGGCCCCTATCAGGTAGCCCTCCCTCTGGCTTTCTTCTTCCTTGCCTCCCCGGCAACCGGGGTGGTCCGCCTCTGGCAATCGGGACAAGGCGTCCGCATTCGTGTGTTCTCGCCCAGGCCGATACTGCAGTCGATATTCGAAATTGGCAAGTTGTGCCACCCAGCGCTGCTCCACAGCTCCCAACTTCGCTGTCTGTAAATGTACCAAAGGATTATTGTCTGTAATCACCGTTACCTTAGCACCCCAGAGGTAGTCCTTAAACTTCTCGCTCAGGGCCCACTTCAGGGCCAGCAGTTCCAGTTTAAATGAGCTGTAGTTGGCATCGTTCTTCTCAGCTGGGTGGAGGCTTCGGCTTGCATAAGCAATCACCCGTTCTGTTCCCGCTTGTCGTTGGGCCAAGACCGCCCCCAACCCCAGGTTGCTAGCGTCTGTATACAAGATAAATGGTTGAGTAAAGTCTGCATAGGCTAAGATAGGAGCCTGTAACAATTCCTGTTTCAATCTCTGAAATGCCCCCTCACAGGACTCATCCCAGTCAATCGGGGGTGATCCCCGTCCCCGGTTCCGCCCTGTACCGACCAGCAGCTGGTTAAGTGGCTTAGCGATCTTGGAAAAATCTTTGATGAACCGTCTGTAGTATCCCACAAACCCCAGAAATGAACGTACTTGCCTCACAGTCTTGGGCGCACTCCAATCTCTCACTGCAGAGACTTTCCCAGGGTCTACAGCCACCCCAGCAGCGCTGACCACGTGACCCAGGAACTGGACCTCTCGCCTCAGCAGATGGCATTTATCGGGTTGCAACTTCAGCCCATATTTCTCCATTGCCTGGAAAACCTCTTCGAGGTGCCGGAGGTGGGACTCGAAATCTGGGGAGTACACAATTACATCATCTAGATATACCAAGACTGACTCCATTAACTGACCTCCCAAACAGCGCTGCATCAGGCGTTGGAACGTGGCTGGGGCGTTGCAGAGCCCGAAGGGCATCCGTTCCCACTCGAATAGTCCAAACGGGGTCGTGAAAGCGGTCTTCTCCCTATCGGCCTCGGCCACTGGCACCTGCCAATACCCACTGGCCAGATCCAGAGTGGAGTACCATGCGGACCGCGTGAGACCCGCAAGGGAGTCTTCGATCCGGGGTAGGGGAAAAGCGTCTTTCTTAGTCACCAGGTTGAGCTTACGATAGTCCACACAAAACCTCCAAGCTCCCGACTTCTTCTGCACCAGTACGATGGGGGCCGCCCATGGGCTACTGCTTTCCCGGACGATGCCCCGCCCCAGCATACCCTGCAATAGTGAGCGTACCTCTGTATACAAAGTAGGTGGGATCGGCCGGTACCTCTCCCTGCTGGGTCCTGCATCTCCAGTCGGGATGTGATGTTCTACCACCTTAGTGCATCCGTAATCCTCCTCGTGTCTTGCAAACACATGTTGCCATTTCTGAAGGAGGGCTTGGAGTCTTTGTGTCTGCGCCTGTTCCAGCTTTTCCCCTTGCAGGGACTCACCTGCCAGGTGTCTCGGCACGTCCCTTTCCCCGTTGTTCGAAGGGGCTTCCATCTGTGTCAGGGCCACCTCGATGACAGTGGGGCACACCTGACGGAACTTAACATCTCTCTCTTCCCTCACCTGATGGGGTGCAACCCCCGTGAGTCGGGCCAGCCGCTGGTGTCGATGTAAGTGTACTGGGTAGGGATGGTCATTTCGAACCTTTACAGGGACCCTCCCCCGGTGGACCGCCGCTAGGCCTCGTGCTACCTCCACTTGGGGGCAATCAGCGTGGGGTTCAACCAATACCCACTCTTCGGGGCCAACTCCTCGGGGGGCCACTCTCACCCACACCATGGCCTCACTCCTAGGGGGGATAGATAAAGCATAGCGACACATTACTCTTCCTACCTCTTCCCGGCCTCTACGGACCTGGGTCATCTGGACCCGACGACAGTCGGCGACCACTCGCTCCCATAGGGGCCTCTCAACAGGGGAGATCCTAGGGCCGGGCCTAGCCCGAAATAACTCCTCCCAACACTCGGAGAGCACGTTCATCCCTAGTAGGGCTCGGTGGACTCCCAAACATCTGTCTTCCACGATGATCACCCCTTTTTGGGGAACTAACACCCCGTGCACTTCTAAGTCCGTCAGCCGATAGCCAATGTAAGGAATCTCTAAGCCGTTGGCGCCCCGCAACGTCAGCCAGGGGGCCTCTCCTCCTTGGGTTCTCTGCTTCCCGAATACTTCCTGCGAGAGACTTTCGGCAAACAATGTCACTTGAGAGCCTGTATCTACCAGGCACTGTACTGTCTTGCCACATACCTTCACCTCCGCCGTTGGGCTATGCCCCACCATCTGGCCTCTTGAATTCTCACGTCTTTCCGGGTCTCCTCGAGGGGTCCCGGCCACACGACCCACTGTGGCCGGCCGTCCTAAAAACCCCCTTCCGATGCCCTGCGAGGCCCACACTGACGGCTATAATGCCCTGGTTCTCCACAACGATTGCAGATTGGCCGCCCTTGGTCATCCCACTCAAAGCGGGGCCGGTTAAAACGGTTCGGGCGCCCCGGTGGCTCTCGGCCCCTCTCAGAGTAGACTCGCTCTCGGGGTGCCGGCCTCGGTTCCTCTTGCGCCCTACCTTGACGAAGTTCTCCCAGAAGAGTCTTAGATAGTTCCGACATCTGCTCTCGGACATCTTTCAACAATTCTACTCTGAGGGCTTGCTTCCAATCTGCGTGTTCAGGTGGTGCTGCGGTGTTCCCACTTACGGCTGCACATACAGGGGTTTCACTTACTTCGACCTCATCACCTTCCAAGGCCAGCGCCTCCTTCTTTAGGTCCTCAAAGGTGAGCCCGGAGTCTCGTCGAAACTGGACCCTCAGACTTTGTCTCACGGGGCCCTCTTTCATCCCCAGGAGGAACTGGTCGCGTAACAAGGTCTCTCCGTCTCCTAGCCCATGGTCTCGTCGGGCCTGCAGGCGAGTGAACTGCTCTCGCAGCCTGAGGGCAAAAGCTCTAATAGGTTGTCGGGGGCCTTGCTTACAATTAAAAAATTGTGAACGGAGGACAGCTACGGGGGTATGGTCGCCATATTGTTCAGTAAGGAACTGGAACACAGTCTGGGCGGTGGCTCGGATTGCTTCGGGGGCGGCTTGTACCTCTCGCCGTGCTTCTCCCTCTAGGGAGTTCAACACAAACTGGAGCCGCTGAGCGGCGCTAAGGCCCTGCAAGTCGGCCAAGTACTCTAATTGGGCCTTCCATTCGGTCAGTCGTACCTCCGACTCTGCTCCTCCGTATTTCTGGATCCATGGGCTTCCCATGATAATAGATGTGGCACGGGTGGGGCTGCAGGCCCCGCGTTGTCAGTCATTGGGTGACCTTGGTTACTCAACTCGAGGTGGGGCCCTGCCGACTACGCCAAAATCTGTCACCACCAGGGGCTGGCTGTTTTAGACTAAAGCCACGCCCCTTTGCAACTCCCACCTCGAGGAGGTCCCCAAAGCCAACCCAATGACCAGACAAACACGGGAACAGGTAAGTAAAATTTAAAACAAGCTTTATTTAGTTAAATATTTAAAAGGATGGGGAATTTGGGGAAGGGGGAAATTAAAACTAATAGGCCTCTTCTTCTCCCTCCAGGGAGACTGCAGCCACGGCAGACAGGCCAAGGGCAGCAAGGGTGCCGACCACCATAAGCTGGGGGAAAAAGGGAAACGTCAGGCTCCGGCCTGGGCCCTGCTAACCGTGGCGCCCTCCTTCTTCCGTCCTGGAGGCAGAATAATTTTGGTGTGACTGGTAAGGAAGATCTCCACTGTCGGTGTACCTTTCCTCGGGCCGGCAGGGGGTCCTCGCCCCACGTGCCTTTACGTTCCCTGTCGTACGTCCGTCCACGTTCTCCTTATGCCCCACAGATAGTCACTGCTACACAAAAGCACTGTTAGCTTGCACTTGAGGTGTCTCTCACCGGCTCTGCTGCTTGCAGCTCTCTGGGTGGGTATCACGTTACACAGTCTGTTTCCTAATTGCTTCTCCTTGCTCTCCACAGGCGGTCTCTAGAACACAAATGACACTGTTACTTGGACTTCGGGTATTGCTCACCGGTCCTGCTGCTTACAGCTCCCTGGGTAAGTATCACGTTCGCAGTTTGCTCTTCAGGGGTTCACTCTCGTTCTGCTCTCTCTCCACAGGTGGCCGCTATGACACAAAGACACTGTCACTGGGACTTCGAGTAATTCTCACCGGCTCTGCTGTTTACAGCTTTCTGGGCAGGTATCACATTCACAGTTTGCTCTTCAATGATTCACTCTCGTTCTGCTCTCTCTCCACAGGTGGCCGCTAGGACACAAAGACACTGTTACTGAGACTTCGAGTATTTCTCACCGGCTCTGCTGTTTACAGCTTTCCGGGTAGGTATCACATTCACAGTTTGCTCTTCAATGATTCACTCTCGTTCTGCTCTCTCTCCACAGGTGGCCGCTAGGACACAAAGACACTGTTACTGAGACTTCGAATATTTCTCACCGGCTCTGCTGTTTACAGCTTTCTGGGTAGGTATCACGTTCACAGGTGGCTCTTCAATAATTCACTCTCGTTCTGCTCTCTCTCCACAGGTGGCCGCTAGAACACAAAGACACTGTTACTGAGACTTCGAGTATCTCTCACCGGCTCTGCTGTTTACAGCTTTCTGGGTAGGTATCACGTTCACAGGTGGCTCTTCAATAATTCACTCTCGTTCTGCTCTCTCTCCACAGGTGGCCGCTAGGACACAAAGACACTGTTACTGAGACTTCGAGTATTTCTCACCGGCTCTGCTGTTTACAGCTTTCTGGGTAGGTATCACGTTCACAGGTGGCTCTTCAATAATTCACTCTCGTTCTGCTCTCTCTCCACAGGTGGCCGCTAGAACACAAAGACACTGTTACTGAGACTTCGAGTATCTCTCACCGGCTCTGCTGTTTACAGCTTTCTGGGTAGGTATCACGTTCACAGGTGGCTCTTCAATAATTCACTCTCGTTCTACTCTCTCTCCAAAGGTGGCCGCTAGGACACAAAGACACTGTTACTGAGACTTCGAGTATTTCTCACCGGCTCTGCTGTTTACAGCTTTCTGGGTAGGTATGGTTCTCCTCCGTAGGTCAGCAGAGGGGCGAAGGTCACACACCACCTCACCGGGTCGAGCGCTGCCCTATCTCCAATGCCCATAGGCCGATCGATTCCTAGACGGGGGCGCCCTTTTCGTAGAGACCACGGGGCGGCGGACCCTTTCGCCTCTGACTCTGCGACAAAACAGACACAGGTAAGTTCACACCACGAATGTTTCCAATGGTTTACTCACGGTCACGGACAGCTCTTAGTCTGCGTCCCTTCGTACTCCAAACAGCACACTATTTATAATAACAGTGGTTTCTGTAGTCGTTGGCCTCTCCGTCCTCTGCCCAGTGGAAGAAAATGGATGATGCGGGGCTTCGTCTACAAGACACACAGCAACCCACAGCAATACACAGCACCACTCCAAACGTGAAAAAGATTTATTACACAGTCTCACTCACCACACTATAAGTGCACCACAACAAGGGAAGCGCCCGGTGTCCTCCACTGCGCTTGGGCTACGATAAGGCGATGGGAAATACGACCACAATAAGTCTCGTTGCGGTGGCTGTTTGAAGTTGGACTTCTCACGGCTCGCCCACCACGCTCTTATAGGGGTAGGGCCGCCCTCCTTCTCCTGGAGGTTTCCAATAGTTATACCAGTTAACTTTTGCCAGTTACTCCACACAAAAAGGGTATACTCACGGCGAAATAGCCTTTGTTTACGTTGTACCAGAAGGTCAATTTTCTTCCTGCTTTACTCCTTCAGTATTGATTAGAACAAGTTCCTTTCGACCCATAGGATTTTCCTGTTTACTCCAGCAGCTCCACAATCAAGACTGCAACGAGAGAGAGAGAGAACCACAGACAGCCACCACGTCCAAAAACGAGCACAGCTCCGTTTCCCAGCACACACTAAGCACCTCTAACTGTGTTCTAACTGTGCTTTATATACTCCTCTCTGTACTATAATCATCCAATTGCCCGGCGATCTCTTCAACTAGGCGCAGCTGTGCCCAATCGGCTGATTACAGCCTCCGTGAATCTGCCGGATGTCCGGTGTTTCCGTTTTCCGGTCTGGACGGAAACATCCGGGCGGAACCAAAACTTCCTCAACTTTTGGTTCCGCCCTGAAAGATCGTCACCCCGTGACATAATTATATTAAAACATATCAAAACAAAAACACAATTTATGATTCTGTGATTAAAATGACTGCCTGATGCACGAGTCAGTTTTACATGAACAGATTTTCTGTGTTGCCAAGACAACGATGCTTTTTACAAAGTAAAAGTCGTCTTATACTTTCTGCTACTAATGGACTTCAGTGGTGCATTACTGCCATCTACAGCATTATAACATTATAGCAGTTTATATACAACGAAGACCGGGGCTAGTTGTCACACTTTTACTCCAATGAATATTAGAAATGTCTTTACTGTCATTGCTTATGGAAAGTAACTTAAATATAGACTTTACAACAAATGTAAATAATGAACCAATAAACCTGTAAAAAAATGACATTTTCCTTTTAATCATACTGATGTCTAATCAGTGGAAATCTTTATCAAAATAACAAGACAATATTACAGTTTATGAATCCATAAAGTGTCACTGCTCACATTCACTTCTAATGTATTACAGCGGATAATGACTGAAATGATTTTAAAGTTTTATGTTAAAAAATATCATCAGGGTTAAAACTTAACAATGAATAAAGTAAAATATCTGTGAACATCACTGTGATGGTTTGAAGAAAATCACAATGCAATTATAACTTCTGACCAATATGAGTCGCTGTTATCAAACTGATATGAAGCAGACAGGATGTGGTGACATTATGATTACTATGAAATAATTTACTATGAAAACTTAAATAAATTAAAAACATGTCAGTTCTTATGTAAAGTATAATATTAAGAAGAGAACTCATGATATGTGTAGAAGACAAAGACAGAAATATTTCTGTGACTAAAATGTCAGCATCTTTAATGTTTGTTAATATCTTATTACAGTAGTAAGTTAATGATCGTAATTATTTACTAATTGTGTAAATACTCTTATTGAACATTTCATATAAAGGATCTTGTTTAAGTCAAATCTTCATCACATCTTGAATCTCATGTGTCTACAGTACATTGTGATGATGTGTGTGGGTCTTATAGTGTTTTGTGTTTTTAGCTCCTCCCTTCAGATCTCTTGAGTCTCTTAAAGTTTCTCTGTCTGATCATTTCAGCATTATTCAACATCATCTGCTCATCTTTACACAAAACAAATCACAAGATGATGAGAATATTCTTCACTTTCTTCACTCTTCTCACCTGTGAGTTTCTCAGATCAAGCGTGTCTTCAGTTTGAGATCTATGAGATCTTTCACTTCAATCAGATTCAGTGATGTGTGAAGATTTTCTTCAGAACAGAAACTTCTGTAGTGACACACAGGAAACATCTGCTGTTATAACATTTATTTACTTCAGCTCTATGTAAATCATCACATCTCTTTATTTGATCTGTTTATCTCTTCAGTTGATGTTCACTCAAGCAGACTTTTATTTTCAGGTTTGACTGAAGTTTTAAAGAAATATATTTAAAAAAAAATGAAAAAAAATATGGCATAAAGTGAATGACTGGTGACAGACAACAAAAACAAATTTAAAATCTCTCTAACAAATAATAAATAACAAACACAAAAGTGACAAATAAGAGAGTGAGATGACTCAAAGTGGATTAACGGTCATCATAAATATTTATTTTTACAGTATTTAATAATCTCAGAGTGAAGAGTTTATATATGAACTAGTGTGATAGTCTCTCATTCACTGATTCTTAACCTGATGTTGAATTATGATGATGATGAAGTTTGGTGAAGCTCCTCCTTCTTCATCCTCCTCAGTGTCTTATAGCTCCTCTCTCATCTCTCTCCTCACATCACACACTGACATCATGCTGATCATCTTCATCATCTTCATCATCACACCATCATGTAAGATACATCAGATGAACATTTAATATCATCAAAAACAGATGTGAGTTATTGTGTATCATTAAATGTGTTTTTATTCATCAGGTGTGAGTGGAGTGACTGTAGTGACCCAGACTCCAGAGCTCACAGTGAATACAGGAAATAAAGTCACAATCAACTGTAATCTGGGATCTGTTGATAATTATGCTGGATGGTATAAACAGATTTCAGGAGGAGTTCCTCAGTATGTCTTAAGCTTTTATCATGGGGATAGCTCACCTGATTATGGATCTGGTTTCTCTGCTCCTAAATTCACATCAACATCTTCATCTAAATCAGATTATAGTTTGATCATCAATAATGTAGATGTGAGAGATTCAGCTGTGTATTATTGTCAGACATGGGACGACTCTGCTAAGGAGGAGGTATCACAGTGATTCACATCATGACAAAAACCTTCTCACTGTTCACAGTCACTTCTGCTTTCATATAAACAGAATGAAGGACATGAACACATTTATGACAATCTGACAGTAAATGATGTCTTGTTTCTTTATGAATGTTCACAGTAATTACAAACTCACCGTTCAGTGATCAGTCAGATTGATAATAAAATAATCAAATTCATTCAAGAAGAGTTTATTATTATACAGTCAAACTAAAACACTAGCAGTGATAAACAAACACTGTATATATTTCTGCTTGTGTATAAAGTTGTATGTTTGTCATGATATTTAATCATTGAAAGAGCTGTAATGAGTTTCAGTTTAGTGTCATCATTTTGATTTATTTTTACATTTGTTCAGTTATTCACAAGATTAATGAATTAAAATACAACCTAAAACGAAATGCATAAATGTAAGATTTCTCTGCTTTTACACTGTAAAACTAATTTTTACATATAATGGCAGTGTAATAAGAGCGTTGCTGGAAGAGTTTAGGTTTAGAGTTTTAAATGATGACAATAACTACTAACAAAGATAGTTCATATGTCTGCATTCTGTTTTTAATTTTAATATCAGACTGTCTTTGTCAAAACCTACAAGTACCACAAGCGTGATAATAGATGAACTGAAAACCCAAACAGTCCCTTATGTTAGTCTTAAAGAGCTCCTATGGTTTGATTCATGATTTTACATTTTCTTTGGTGTTTAAGTGTGTAACGATGACGCAAGTTATCGTCTCCAACGTGAATCTCCTTTCTTGGACAGAGGCGGACAATCCATGTGCCATGAGTAAAAGTTAGGGATGGCTCCCGCGAAACTGCCGTTTCGACACTGTGTCAAGATCCCGAAGCGTAAATGTTTCGAAACACTGGTCCGAAATGTGATTCGAAACACCCATGTCACGTGATGAAGTGATTCGAAACACCAAGCGGTGCATTTCACAAGTATTTCGAAAGGTGGCGTACCTGTCGAATCTGCTTCGAATCTTAAACTGACAGGGTAGGAAACAAAACTGACAATACCTCATAGATGCGTTTTTGGCAAGATCAAATAATATAAATTACTGAAAAGAAGTAATTTTTCCTCATAGGTATGTAACACTTAGGCTACTTACAAAAAATGCATGCCAGCAACAAGTGTCCCTTGTGTGAGAATGTTTTCAAAGGCTGGAGAAATTAGATGTAAAAAAGTAGCTGGTTGAGTTTATCAACACAGAACAATTTATATATTTGAATAAAGATCTTTATATATAAACAATGTGGCATATTATGGCTTGATATATTTTATGAATCTCTTATTATTTATTTGGTATATCTCTATTCTATGTTTTTTTCATAAAATAGACCCGAATAGCCTATAGTTATCGACAATTGTGAGCCTAAAAGCTCATGTAGTTGTCAAACAGATGTTAAAACAACAACAAAACTATTTTATTATGATGACGTAGCACATACACTGTAAAAAATTGCTGTTAAAAAACAGCCAAATTTAACAGTATGATTCTGTTTTTTAACAAAAACAGAAGTATACTGTTAAATTCTGCATTCTGTAAAAAAACAGTTCTCAGAATAATGTGAATTTACAGCCCTGAGAGTCCACCGTTTAAGACTGAGTCCCAAATCACACCATACACCCTTATTCACTATTCCCTACATAAGTTTCCTAATGATCCACCTGAAATCAAGTCAATGAGTTCAGATACTGAAGCGTTAATGATGGACACCTGCTGCTAATAAACAGAATCACTAAAGAAAAGAGAAATAAAAAAAGAGAAGAGATGAGCAGAAACACTTACAAACACAAAGACTTTGATGAACATCAACTGAAAATAACACAACACATTAAATCTCTCCATATATCACCAGAGGAGAATTAAACATTTCCACAAACACCATTACAATCTTCACTTAGAAACCACTTTGACTTGATTTCTGTTATACATTTACAACAGTTCTTACTGAGAACAAACATGTGTTTACTAGACTTTACAAGCAATTTCTTTAAAGTCACCATTATTGTGATCACTGTTTTCATTAGTTGGGCTCTTGACTTGGTTTACAGTCAGGTTGCTAAAACTGTGTCTTTATGATGCATGTTTGATATGGCAAAGAAACCCAAGAGATGATAGAGTCTCGTGAGGTTGGATGAGTGATTGTAGATCAGTGCTTTTTTTACTAGATTCATGGAGCTGAATCATAACAATTAATAATACTTAGGAATGTTTATGACTAAGTATTTACATATTTGAATCAGAATCATTACATGAATTATTAGTATAACAGTAATCTGATAGCTTGACAAAGTTGCCTACAAATGGATTTTTGCAACTTGAAACCAGTCTTCAGATGACACTCACAGACATCAAGAATCAGCCTACGATTCTCAACTAGGGTGACAAAAGAAACTGGAAAAACAGTTCATCGGCCTAATGAGTTTTGTACTATGCTGATACCCAGCATGCATTGCAGCATGAAGCTTTTCATTTGATAGTCACCATTGTTGAGATTCATAGCCTGATTCTTGATGTCTGTGTGTGTAGTTTGCTCGTGTTTTTTAATTTCATTTAATCCCAATGTTTTTAAAATTCCTCTGGCTACCTCAACACTCAGTTTCTGTCACATTATAAGACTACTATATGGGCTTGACACCCATTTAATCACTTATGAGCTTCTGTATAAATCAGTACATTACTTTTGACTCATGAGACTTACACCATAACGGTCACTAGTCAGTGATAATAATTAACTTATACTTTTTTGCCATATTCAATGTCTTTCAAATCACATTGATAAGCATGAATAAATATAACACCAAATGGCAAACCCAAGGATCAAGAGTCCTACTAAAGCAAACACTGATCACGAGAATGGTAACTATTATTTAGTGATTAGACTATTAGACTGGAGCTGTCCAAACTCAAAACAACTTGCACTGACATATCTTAAAATACATCAGTGCCCTTTGTTTCGCCTGAAAATGCACAAGTAATGTTTTTAGTTAGGCATGTTTGTTAAAACTTGTTATATTTCCTAATTAAACTATTCCTGGTTTAAGATAATACCTGTTCAGGAAACCACACATTATGATTTACTTCTCAGTAAGAGCTAATGTACATATAAAATAAAATCATACTGGTTTGTAATAAGTGAAGATTTTAATGCTGTTTGTGGAGTTGTTTGATGATCTTCTTGTGAGATCTTAGAAAATCTGAGTAAGTCTGAGTCTCATCTAAGTCTGTAAGTTGAGTTTCTGCTTGTTTTCTCTTTAATTCGGTTCGTGTTCATCTTTCATTCAGTGATTGTGTTTGTTAACAGCAGCTGTTCATCATTAACTCAATCATCACTTCATTATCTCATTAACTTCAACATTGGCTCTGTTTCTTTTACTCTTTGTAGTGTGGACACAAATAGTGTTCTTTTGACACCAAGGATTTTGCGATGGGGTTTAAAGGGTTAAATATGTAAGATATAAAAACACAGAATGCTAATGTTTTTTAACAGTCCGAAGGAGACCGTAAAAAAACATTATCTTGCTGGCAACCAAGCTGCCAGTTGATTACTGTTATTTAACAGAATGTGCTGTTAAAAAACAGAAAACCTAACAGTCAAATTTGCATACAGAAATATGTTAATTTCACACAGACATTAGAGAAAAGTCCTTGTATTTTGTTTTTTAAATCATGTGAACTTAAAAACTGATCAGGGGATTAACACAAGATGATAATGTGAGAGATCTCTTAGTGTTTAATGTTTAGTTTTGTCAGGATTTGGCTCAGTTTTTGGGTTACCATTGTGCTGAAGAGTAGTGTGGTTGTTTAGGTCAAGGATGGGCAGTAGATCATTGATGTTATGCTGCCTGTTGTTTTATTTTAAAGCAGTAACTTTGTAGTTTGCTAATGGTGAACTACATGAGATTTGTGTGAAAGTTTAAATGTTTGCAGTTCAATTTTAGAAGTAATATTTGTATTCAATGGACTCAAATGTATTAAGTTCATAATACTAACACCACCATATAAATATATATATATTTATAAACTTGAATGGATCCTGCAATTGGTTTCCTAAATTAAGTGAGTTGCTTTCAGGGCATTATAACATTAACATACTGTTAAAATAGGGGAGCTGTAAATTAACGGAAGTAGAACTGTATTTTAACAGAGGCAGAACCGTAAAATAACATTATCTTGCTGGCAACCAAGCTGCCAGTTGATTACTGTTTTTTAACGGCACAATTTTTTACAGTGTACATTTCCCAGGTTCGATCCTAAGATCTACGAATGAGAGTCGAGAGCACTATCCACTCTCCCATTCTATCACTTGTGTGTCAATCAAACAACATGTGGGATACAATTTGTCAGCGCTCGTCTAAAATCTTGTCAAGGCTGCTTCATGTAAAGACATGCAAACGACCGCTAGGTGTCACTGTGGAGGCGGTTTCGGATTGATGTTTCGAAGCCTCGAAACATACGGCACAATTGATTCAACTGTTTCAGTGTTTCACGAAGCCTCGCTCTGCCCACCACTAGTAAAAGTCCTCTCCAGTATTTTGTTCCAATCACCTGGATTTGCTAATTAGTTTTTCAGCAGGAGGTGACCTCCTGGCTCGTTGGTGTTTTAAGACCTCAACGAAGACTTCAAGGCCGCGCTGCCTGGAAGGCACTCCACGTGCCCCAAGCGTTTGAGCCAATCACATCACTGGTGCTAGATATTGAGCCTTCCACCAGCTTCTGGCAGTTTGAGCTCACCGTTGGTCAGATGAGTAGCGCAGATATGTTAAGATAGGAATGTGACTGTATTTGAATTTAGCTTGAAATGTTTCGAGGGTTTAAGTGACGTGTTTCCAAATGTCTGCAGCACGACATTCTTTTTCGTGCGAGTTTCACATATTGGTTACTCAACTGTTTTTCCTATTTTCTTACCATTGTCGCTTGGGATTTGGGTTAGAACAACTTTCTGTTACAGAATATTACATCCTCACCCTAACCCAATTATAAACCCAACCACAACCGAAAACAGTTTATAGTTCTGACAAATAAACATAAACCAATGCTTAAAATAATATCCACATTTATGCCAAACCCAACTTTATCCTCGCACGAAAACAGCAGAAAAAAGAGAGAAAAACCACAAATCTAACCCCAATCCAAGACAAGGGTTTGAAAAAATTAAAACCAATTGCGTAACCGATACGTGAAACTGGCACAAAAAGAAAGTCGTGCCACAGACACGTGAAGACGTGCAAAAACGTCACTTAAACGCTCAATTTTTTTGAGTTGAATTCAAAAAGAGTCACATTCCTATCTTACCATATCTGCACTTCTCACCTGACCAACGGTGAGCCCGAACTGCCAGAAGCTGGCGGAAGGCTCGATATCTAGCACAAGTGCTGTGATTGGCTGAAATGCTCGGGGCACGTGGAGTGCCTTCCAGGCAGTGCTGCCTTGAAGGCTTCGTTGAGGGCTTAAAACGCCACCGAGTTAGGAGATCACCTCCTGCTGAAAAACTGTGCTAATTAGCAAATCCAGGTGATTGGAACAAAATACTGGACTTTTACTCATGGCACATGGATTGTCCGCCTCTGTTCTTGGAATACAACAAACACACGGATTGTAGGCAACAGTTTACCAGCTAACAGAAAAAAGTTCTAAGAATGTTCCCTGAAAGTTCCCAACGTTTCCAAAAACGTTCTGCCAACAGAAAAAGTGTCCAGTTTTCTTGACGTTCTAAGAACGAAGTTTCTGTGTTGTCTGAACGTTAGAGGAATGTTACATTTTACCATTTTTAAACGTTATGACAAGGTCATGTTTTAATGTTCACAATGTTTAAAACAACAGCTGTTTATTATATTGACTTGTTTAATTGTTATGTAAATGATAGAGAAACATTGCATTTTATTTTTTTATAAAACATTATTTCTGAATGTTCAGTAAATATATTGCTGTAGAAAACACAATTCACTTATTAGGTTTAGATGTTGATGCTTTGTTTCTTTTCAAGTCACAATTATTGTGATTAGTGTTTGTTTTAGTTGGACTCTTGACTCTTGACTTTTTGCTGGAGGAGCTGGAACACGCAGCGACATCGAAAACTTGAGTCCTGAATGGTCTGGGGGAAGGATTATAGTGTCTCTGATCCAATACCCACAGTAGATGGCGGTAATGCTCTTTTAAGAATGCGAGCCGCCAATAAGCTCAAAGAAGAAGAAGAAGAAGAAGACTTTTTGCTTTCTTCTCTGGTTGTGTTAAATTTGTGTTAATACACCACATTTGTTATGAACATGTAAAGTTAACAGTTTAGTTCTGTGGTGTTTGGTATATAATGGTAAAGTTCATCATCTAGTTAATTTACTAATCAAAAGTTTATTTTCTGTCAATAATGTATATGAGATCCAGCACTTTCACAGCAGTTTGTTATCGAGGAGTTTTAGAAACTTTGGACAAAAATGTCCGCTGTATAATTGGGACGCACAAACATCAAGAATCAGAGTATGAATCTCAACCATGGTCACAAATAAAATTATAAAAAAAAACATTATTTATCCATGCCACAGTGCATGCTGGGAGTCCTGAATGAGATTTGTAATTTGTTAATACCCAGCATGCATTGCAGCATGAAGTTTTTTATTTAATTGTCACCATGTTTGAGATTCATACTCTGATTTTCTGACATTTTTTTATTTTTTATTATTTTATTTTTATGTTGTTAAAATATGATGTTTAAAAAGGGTAGGCATTATAAGCAAGGGCTTCAGCCTACACCTGTTTCAGACTGAAGCATATATTTGGTTGCTTGTTAGCTCAACTGTGTTGACTGTCAGTCTGAAATAAATCATTCATTCATTCATTGATTCTTGATGTTTATGCTTCCCAATTACACAGCAGAATTTTTTTGTCTTTGCAAACATTACTGTGTTGTTGCTGTTTGTTGGCTTGTGGGTTAAAATATCTTGCACCCAACCACTGCAAAAGTGTACACACTTGCTGTATTCTAAATACTAAATAATTGATGACGTTTGGGTATTGTACGTCAGAGAAGGAAGTTTTCAGGGTCTCTTAGCCATTCTTTGGCTGGCAACTCGTCTGGGTCGATGCCGTTTATTGTCTTTATTTTATCTAAATATTATCCATTGGAAACAGTATTCAGTATGTCGTGATAAGCACCTCGCTTTTGCTTACTCCATATTTACCTTACTGTATGTCCTTATTTAACACAGCTTTGGTCAGACCAAACAAACTCCAGTACAGATCAAAATAGCGTATGGTCCTTCCAAATGGCATTGGTGCCCCTGCATGCACTGTGGCGTGACGTTGCTTAAAACTCGCTATACATAACTATATATATATTCAGTGGTATATAAAGACCTTACATAATGAACGGTTATGTTTTTATTACTTTAGAAGCTGTTTTGTCTTGATACACTGCTGGTCCTCTTACATGGAAGTTGCTATTTTGCACCGCCATGTTTCTACAGCAGCCCCTAAACGGAGCTCTAGAGAGTTTTTATCACTATGTTGTCTCAGACGATGACATGTTTGTTTGATTTGATTTTACATAACATTTATCTGAAGATTGATTTTTGCAGGCAGACTGATGAAACTCTTTTGCTCTCTAGCAGGAAGTGAAGCTGATTGGCTGAATTTTTATGAACTTCCTTCTTTCAGAGTTTTTCTTCTTCAAAATCTCTATATGAGAATCAAATTGTCTTCATGTCTTCACTAAACTCAAACAGCTTCACAAACACAGACAAGATGCTGATAATATTCATCAATCTCTTCACTCTTCTCTCATGTAAGTTACACATTTCACTCTTAACATATTGATGTCATGGACATGAAATGAAGGATTTTCTCATTTGTTATTTCAGGTGTCAGTTCAGCTAAAGTTGTCACACAAAAACCCTCAGTTCTGACAGAAGAAAAAGGAAAATCTGTCACTATGGACTGTAATATAGGAAAATATCATGGCAACTATGTTCCTTGGTATAAACAGCTTCCAAATGCAGCTCCTCAGTTTGTGTTGCGTTCCCATCCAAGTACTGGCTCTGCTGATGCGTATGGTGCCAGTTTTTCATCCAGCCATTTCACATCTAAAAAAATTTCAGATCTTGACTATCAGCTGATCATCAATAATGTAGATGTGAGAGATTCAGCTGTGTATTACTGTTACAACTGGGATGACTCTGCTCGTGAGGGCGTATCACAGTGATTCACATCATGACAAAAACCTCCTCACTGTTCACAGTCACTTCTGAGAGCTGACTGACATTATTATTACTGTTTAAAACCCTATTATTAAAAATATGTGGCAGTAACTGACTGAAGAAATTATTGAAACACAAATCAAATCATAATAATTTAAAAAGTAAAACGACCTAAAATTAAAATCCCTGTATATAAGTAACTCTAAACTCACTGTTATAATAAACTCACTGAAGACGTTTACTGATATTTAATATTTGACAGAACACCGAGTTAAAATTTATCCATGCTGGGTGGTTTTATCCCAAATGCTGGGCTATTATAACCCATGGCTGCATTACAACAACCCAACATTGGGTCATTTTTAACCCAGCATGCGTTGTTTCCAATATTTACCCAGCATGACTAATTAATAAAAATAACACAGGCAGTTTTAAAGTGTGGATTATAAATAATGTGAACAGGTTTGTTGTGTAGTTTAATATATCAATCTTCTTCAGCACATCAGTTTCAAGTTTCAATGATTATTAAACAAGTGTTTGAATCATTTCAAAATATAAACTAAAGGAGACAGAGATGAGTTGAAGTTGAGTGACTGTTTCACTTCTGTTTGTATCACATCAGAGACTGAGGAGGTTTTTGTACGACTGAAGATCTGAAATCTATCACTGTGGTATTCGGACAAGGAACAAAACTCATTGTGACCGGTAAGTCATCTTTCTACTCGTATACAAGCTGTTTTTATATTTTAAATGTATGTAGAGATATTATAAAATAAAATAAATGATAATTGGGGCAATTCATATTTAAAGAAACATTTTACTGCTTAATCAACACTTAGAAAGGCTTCATGTGAATTTTTACCTGGATTAATTCTTTGTGTACTTTCAGTTTTTTATTTATTATAAATTATCCGGTATTTATGTATTTTTGTAACTTAAAAGATGTTTTTATCAGCACACAAATTGATCTGCTTTACATTTACAGGGATGATAGTTAATATTTTGTTCAATTTAATCACCTGTTAAACATTAATGTTACTGACAAAAATGATGAAAACATTGTATAGATGATTGTATTAATTGGCAGTTGTCCAGTTCTCTAGATACAAAACCAAATAACCTGTTTAAATAAGTCAAGTCCTATACTAATAAAACATTTTGGATGGTATTTTGAAATGGGATGGATTACGTAAATTAACTCAAACACAGTTATTAAGTAAGGAATAATTGACGATGGGCTGTTGAATTATTAGATTATTCAACGATGTGGTTATATTTTCAATAATTCGATTTTCATTTTTGGGTGAACTATCCCTTCAAAAGAACATATCAAAAATTCATCAATGAAACTTAATCTTTAATCTTGAGAGACTTTAATGTTGTGAAATCTAAAATGTTAAAAAGTTTAACACTTATTATTTATTTCTTCATCTTTCTTCATGATTTGTGTTGTGTAGATTCAGGTGTTTCTCCTCCTGTTGTGAAGATTTTGCCTCCATCCAGTGAAGATGTGAGCTCCAGTAAAGTGACTCTGGTGTGTTTGATCAATGACATGTCTGTGGGATTTGCTGATGTGAGTTGGTTTGTGAATGGAAACTCAGTTACTGATGGCGTCTTCACCGGATCTGCCGAACAGCAGCCGAATGAGAAATTCAAGTTGAGCAGTTATTTAACCATTGAGAGATCAGAGTGGGAGAAAGACAAAGATCTCACATGTAAAGTGACTGCTGCTGGAAAGATCACAAACACAAAGATCAAGAAATCTCAATGCAATTAATAAATGCAAAGATTATTGTGTGCTAATTGTTTGTTTTTATGAAAGCATGTGTTAATAGAAACAATTTAATGTTTATGAGATTTCATTTCTGCAAACATTTCTGCTTTTGATTTTATTGTAATTTGATTTCAATCCTTAATAAATTTGAATAAACTTCATAATAATCAAACAGTTTACTTATTGATTTATGGGGAAACTAATAAAATTGAGAAATATGTATTAGTTAATAATTTAAACCTAAAAGAAAGAAATGATTACATGAAAGAAACTTTCTTTAGTTTGTATACAGAGTACAGCATCTCTATTATTAATTTATTGATTATTTGTTTTTTATATTTTAAACTATAATGTTTCTGAAAATAAAGATAAATAAGAGAAGAGTAAACTGTAATTAACAGAACTACATGTAAATTTGAGATTCACATGAAGTCTCATGTTTAGAAAAATAAACTATAAAGAGTTCATGAAAGATGTTTAATTCACTGAATTATTTAAAAAAGAAGTTAAGTTACAATGAAAACATCATGAAAAATCTTTGAGTGTAAATATCTTGACTTTTATTGAGAATAAAGATGAATAAAGTCATTAAAGTTCATCAGGCAGTGTTGAAGTTTCTCTTCTTGCAGATTCAGTGAAGTGTGGAGATTTTTTGAAGAAGTTTTGCTCTGACACACAGGAAACACCTGCTGTTATAACACTCATTTATTTTAACTACATATGGGGTGGTTTCCCAGACAGGGTTATGATTAATACGTAATAATTAATAAATAAGCAATTTTTACAAACAAACCTTACAAAAACAACACAGGTGTGCATCCTGAGACAAAACAATGGCACTGATATATGTTAAGAGATGTCAGAATAAGGTGTTTTTAAATTAAGGCAACTCAAACATGCAGTTCAGACTGGGACAAGTTACTAAAAGTGTCACACAAAACCTCAGTTTTTGTGATTTTATCCTGAAAATTGGATCACATCTAGATTTATGGCTTAATTTAATATTTTTTTATAAATTTTTAATATAAAATATATACTTCTAGCATTATTTTTATTTATTCATGTAAACTTAAACTGCTATAATTATTTTTAGATTTTTAAAGCAGGGAAAAACTATAAAGTGTCTTTAAAAAAACAGATATACTGACTTGAAGGTAAACATCGCCTTTTCATCGCTCCAATCAAAAGGGGGAGAGATGTGACAGTTAAGTTGTTAAATAAAAATTAAACAGATTGAACTAAAGGAAAAAGAAAAATTACAAAACTGATAATCCAGATAAAGACATCATATTCATATAAACATGACATCATTATTTACAGTTGTGTAATTATATTAAAACATATCAAAACAAAAACACAATTTATGATTCTGTGATTAAAGTGACTGCCTGATGCACGAGTCAGTTTTACATTAACAGATTTTCTGTGTTGCCAAGACACCGATGCTTTTTACAAAGTAAAAGTCTTCCTTTACTTCCCATTACTAATGGACTTCAGTGGTGCATTACTGCCATCTACAGCATTATAACATTACAGCAGTTTATATACAAGGAAGACTGGGGCTAGTTGTCACACTTTTACTCCAAGGAAAATTAAAAAATGCCTGTAATTGCTTATGGAAAGTAACATAAATCTAGACTTTACAGCAAATGTAAATAATGAACAAATGAACAGTCAAAAATGACATTTTCTTTTTAATCATACTGATGTCTAACCAGTGGAAATCTTTATCAAAATAACAAGACAACATTACAGTTTATAAATGCATAAACTGTCACTGCTCACATTCACTTCTAATGTATTACAGCAGATAATGACTGAAATGATTTGAAAGTTAAAAAATATCATCAGGGTTAAAACTCACCAATGAAATAAACTAAAATATCTGTGAACATCACTGTGATGGTTTTAAGAAATCACAATGCAATTATAGCTTCTGACCAATATGAGTCGCTGTTATCAAACTGATATGAAGCAGACAGGAAGTGACTTTGATTACTATGAAATAATTTACTATGAAAACTTAAATAAATTAAATAACATGTCAGTTCTTATGTAACCTAAAGTATAATATTAAGAAGAGAACTCATGATATGTGTAGAAGACAAAGACAGAAATTTTTCTGTGAGTAAAATATCAGCACCTTTAATGTTTGTTAGTATCTTATTAAAGTAGTAAGTTAATATTCGTAATGATTTACTAATTGTGTTAATACTTTTATTGAACATTTCATATAAAGGATCTTGTTTAAGTCAAATCTTCATCACATCTTGAATCTCATGTGTCTACAGTACACAGAGCCGGCCTTAAGCATCTGGTGGCCCGTTTCAATAACTAATAGGAGGCCCTACCCACATAAAACATAAGCATAATAGAGCAAAAAGCAAGGATTCCTGTTGATTTGCATCAATGGTATATTATTTTATTACGTGCACTTTTAGCTTCACGAACAGGCAGCTCAAAAGAAATGATCCAACCTTATTTAATTACAACTATACAATTATAGTTGCCTCGCCCTTTCATGGACGCTAAATTCTCTGCTTAATTGATTTGCGCAGTATATTTTCAGCTGTCTGGGCTGACTTTAAAAAAAAACATCTCAAACATCCCCTCAACTTGAATTATTTAACAAAAGCAAACAAGACAAGTGTCTGACTGACACTGAACCGAACTTATAAATAAGGATGGGCTCCGCGTTTTTTCAGCACCGTAGACAGCTCACCTGGCGGCGAGCGTAGATTTCACCTAAACCTTATTAGAAATCCACCTTTCTGTGTTTGGGTGCTGAGAATTCCCTGATAAGTTTATCTTTGTCCAGCGATTTTGTCACCTCGTGCTCAATAAAAATCTGAACGAGAGCTGACGGCATCTATGTTCAATAGGCTATTATAAAAACAGTTTACATTGTTATGCGGGAGCAAAACAAAAATAGACGATTTCCAAGCCACTGTAAAAAAAAATCACCCCTCATTTATCTAAAGTTCTTGGTCATTATGTTCATTTAATGGAACATTGTGTGGATGTTGCGTTAGAGGAAAATGCCGTCATGCACAAAATATATTAAAGGCAGTCAGTAAATGCACACAGATGTTATACACATATTTTAAATACAATTAAATACTGCATTAAGGTTAGTATAAAATCCAATAATATTATTTAAAAAAAAAACCCATTGAAATCAGTCCCTAAAATAATGTATTATTAAAAACCTGGAATCGCACTTGCACAGACAAGCCTGATGAGAGAGAGCATGATCGAATTCAAAACTGCGTTTTTGCGCCCTTGAAGGGCACTTCGGGAAGGGGGCCGCTTAAACTTTCACTCCAGATAAAATGAAAATGACGTTGCTTTCATTGCTCTATTCTCCAAGTGTATTTTAGCGGTCACAGTCACGCAATGAGACACAATTGCGCAACTCTCTGCACAGCTCTGATATTTGAAGGGAATAAATAGGGCATATAGCGATGAGTACTTCAAATTGATATTCTCTCCATTTGTGACGGAAAATTTGTCGGAATGAATGCGCACGGGCTAACTACGACAGGTAACACATTTAAGAAATGTCGGTTTTCACAAAAATAAGGCTATTAAGCTCTCGTCTAGTGATCCCGATGCTAAAGAATAATTAAACCTCTAGAATTATCCACATGTGCACGTTTTCTTAGAGTTTTTATGAAGCACTGTGATGCTGCTGTAAACGATTCTACATTGATTTATAAAAATGAAAGAAATTACTTTTAAAAATAATTTAAATGACATATAATAAATATTAATGCAGTTCTATATTTTTTTTATAAAAAACATTCATTTCATATTAATAATCCGATTTCTATAGGCTAAAGCGCGTATGAACGTCCGAGAGAAAATAAAGAGCAGAAATTAATTGATTTAAAATGAAAGATATGTGATTGCTTAACATCCACAGGCACTGACAATGTGAGCTCCCCCGTGCAGGAATCATAGCCCCACGTTCAAACATTCTTGCGCCGGGCTGGGGCCCTCCTTTAGGGCGGGGCCCGTTTCAATTGAAACGGTTGAAACATAGCTAAGGCCGCCTCTGACAGTACATTGTGATGTTGTGTGTGGGTGTTATAGTGTTTTGTGTTTTTAGCTCCTCCCTCCAGATCTCTTGAGTCTCTTAAAGTTTCTCTGTCTGATCATTTGAGCATTATTCAACATCATCTGCTCATCTTTACACAAAACAAATCACAAGATGATGAGAATATTCTTCACTTTCTTCACTCTTCTCACCTGTGAGTTTCTCAGATCAAGCGTGTCTTCAGTTTGAGATATATGAGATCTTTCACTTCAATCAGATTCAGTGATGTGTGAAGATTTTCTTCAGGACAGAAACTCCTGTAGTGACACACAGGAAACATCTGCTGTTATAACATTCATTTACTTCAGCTCTATGTAAATCATCACATCTCTTTATTTGATTTGTTTATCTCTTCAGTTGATGTTCACTCAAGCAGACTTTTATTTTCAGGTTTGACTGAAGTATTAAAGAAATATATTTATAAATAAATGAAAAAAATGACATAAAGTGAATGACAAACAAAAACTATGTAAAATCTTTCTATCAAATAATAAATAAAAACATAAAAAAGGGACAAATAAGAGAGTGAGATGACTCAATGTGGGTTAATGGTCATCATAAATATTAATTTATATTTTACAGTATTTAATAATCTGAGAGTGAAGAGTTTATATATGAACTAGTGTGATAGTCTCTCATTCACTGATTCTTAACCTGATGTTGAATTATGATGATGATGATGTTTGGTGAAGCTCCTCCCTCTTCATCCTCCTCAGTGTCTTATAGCTCCTCTCTCATCTCTCTCCTCACATCACACACTGACATCATGCTGATCATCTTCATCATCTTCATCATCACACCATCATGTAAGATACATCAGATGAACATTTAATATCATCAGAAACAGCTGTGAGTTATTGTGTATCATTAAATGTGTTTTTATTCATCAGGTGTGAGTGGAGTGACTGTAGTGACCCAACCATCAGAGCTCACAGTGAATAAAGGAAATAAAGCCACAATCAACTGTAATCTGGGATCTGTTGAAAATGATGCTCGATGGTATAAACAGATTTCAGGAGGAGTTCCTCAGTATGTGTTAAGACATTATCATGGCTGGAGCTCACCTAGTTATGGATCTGGTTTCTCTGCTCCTAAATTCACATCAACATCTTCATCTAAATCAGATTATAGTTTGATCATCAATAATGTAGATGTGAGAGATTCAGCTGTGTATTATTGTCACACATGGGACGACTCTGCTAAGGAGAACGTATCACAGTGATTCACATCATGACAAAAACCTCCTCACTGTTCACAGTCACTTCTGCTTTCATATACCGTATTTTCCGCACTATAAGGCGCACCTTCATTTAATGACCTATTTTAGAACTGTTTTCATATATAGGGCGCACCGGATTATAAGGCGCATAGAATAGAAGATACTGCAGTCAAAGTTTGACTGGGTTTGCGTTATGCATCTACTAGATGGAGCTGTGCTAAAGGTAATGTCAACAAAACAGTCAGATAAAGTCAAACTTTATTAAGCATTCTGACAACTCCTTCCACTCCCATGGTAACATTGTTTAAATGTTAATGTGCATATTAACAATATCTCACAGCCTTGCTCAAAACGTGGAGGGGAACTTTTCCCTAATTCAGTAAACACGCAGTAAAAGAAACAGTCTGTGAAAAAGCACAGTACCTGTGTTTACTGACTATGGTAGCCGTAATGCTGCAAGCGCTGCATTTTTTCATATATAAAAATGCAGGGCTTGATCCATATATAAGGCGCACCGGATTATAAGGCGCACTGTCGTTTTTTGAGAAAATTAAAGGGTTTTAAGTGCGCCTTATAGTGCGGAAAATACGGTAAACAGAATGAAGGACATGAACACATTTATGACAATCTGAGAGTAAATGATGTCTTGTTTCTTTATGAATGTTCACAGTAATTACAAACTCACCGTTCAGTGATCAGTCAGATTGATAGTAAAATAATTAAATTAATTCAAGAATAGTTTATACAGTCAACACACATTCAATGATAAACAAACACTGTATAAATTTCTGTTTGTGTATAAAGTTGTATGTTGTCATAATATTTAATCACTGAAAGAGCTGTTAATGAGTTTCAGTTTAGTGTCTCTGAGATGTCATCATTTGGATTTATTTTTACATTTGTTCAGTTATTCACAGGATTAAGATTTATTCATTAAAATACAACCTAAAAGAAATAAATTTGTAAAATGAAATGTAAGGTTTATTTAACACTGTAAACTAATTTTTACATATAAGAGCAGTGTAATAAGAGTGTTGCTGGAAGAGTTTAGGTTTAAAGTTTTAAATGATGGCCATAACTGTCTGCTAACAGAGATCATGGGCCCTATTTTAACGATCTAAGGCTTAAGCGCATTGTCTAAAGCACACAGCGCAACGTCTAAATGGGCGTGTCCGAATACACTTTTGCTAATTTAATGACGGGAAAAATGGTTTGTGTGCCAAGCGCATGGTCGAAAAGGGTTGGTACAATTTTTTATTTGAAATGGGAGTATTTCGCGCGTAACGTGCAATAAACCAATGAAAGTCTCAGCTCTCATACCCTTTAAAAGCCTGTTGCGCTGGCGCTATGTCTAATCCCTATTTAGATGACCGCCTTTGTAAACTGAAAATAATTGTGTTGTTTATCACTTGTATTGAAATTGTTATTTTTTGGATTAAAACCTTTAAAATCTGTTTTCTTTTAGTCATGGAAGTAAAAAAGCAGGCTTTTAATAGCTTTAAATGTATGGCTATCCAATATCATCAAAAAATAATTTACAAGTATGTAAGAAAAGGTTTGTACTCTAAAAATACTTTATTTGTAACAAACAGGAGATAAAGAATTTACAAACGGCTCTCTGCAAGGTTCAGCACTTGGACAGCGTCAGTTTTTTTAAGCATTACTTAAAAATGTTTCTCATTTCACTATATCCACAGTTATCATATACAATAAATCCGTGAGGTAGCATTTAAAAAAAAAACATTTAAAAACAGATGCATTTGTTTAAAGCAAAGCATTTATTTACTTACCAGGCTACAGGTGAAGCAGCTCTTTGTGCCTTCTAACGTCTCATAATTAGTCCTCATTTATGTCTAAGAGACTCAATAATAATCTTTTACATTCAATCCTTTAATCTTTCATATTTAAAATAGTTTTTGTGCTGCTGCGCATTCATGTATGTATTAAGCAAACCCGCGTTGTCCTCCCGTTTAGGCGCATATTACTAATGCGCTCTTTAAATAATAAAAAAAATATTGCGCTATTGACTTTAGACTTTAGACCAGGTTTTGGTAGGTTAATGGCATAGTGTATTTTAGTTGCCTCAAAATAGCAATGCGCCAACAATGCGCCTGAACACACCTCGTTTTCAGACCAGAACGCCCATTGGCGCAAAAGGGGGCGCAAATGCATTTGCTATTTAAACAACGTGGTGCTAAACGTGAAAATTATAATTGCGCAGGGTGGAAACTAGCAAAAGACACTTGTGTCGCGCATTGCGCTGCACTGCGCCGGGTGTAAGACACTAGCGTAGCCAGGATTTACAATTTGGGTGGGCCCAGAGAAAATCAGGTGGGCCTTAAATGAAAATGCATCTGTTATCAAAATATACAAACACACAATTTCACCAGCTTCAATATATCACCTTTTTTTAAGAACAAAAGCCTGTATGGGCCCTATTTTAACAATCTAAGCGCAATGTGCCATAAACCAATAAGAGTCTCATCCCCTTTAAAAGCCAGTTGCACTGGCGCCATCCCGATTACATATTTTGGCAGAATTTGTAAACTAAAAAACTAAGCGGAGGAAGAAGACCAACAGTTTAAGATTCATATTAAAAAAGTGTGTTGTTTTTATTTGTAATGAATTCATTGTTTTTTGGGATTAAAACCTTTAAAAGTCGTTTTCTTTCAGTCATGGAAGTAAAAATAGCAGGTTTTTAATTGCTGTAAATGTATTGATAGCCCAGATGATCAGTGTTATCTCAAAGAATATTTTACAAATATGCAAGAAAAGCTTTGTACTTTAAAACTACTTCAGAAATCTTGTTTTTTGGTTATGCATTCCAATTAATATCAATTCAACTGCAGTTGGTTTGTTTTGATTTAAAACTTCATAACTTAAAAAATACAGCTAAGTACACAGTAAAACTCCCAGTGTTAAATTAACACTGCTGGGAGCATATATGGTCCCACTCTACAGAGTGTTAAATTTACACTGAATCAGTGTTAAAATTAATGAGATAATGAAGTGATGATTAAGACATTAATGGTGAACACCTGCTGGTCATTCTGTGTCAAATTAACTTCATTTTAGAATTGTTCATGTCTCTAAGTTTTTATTTTATTTTTCTGGAGAAAGTAATACTAAAATAATGAAAAAGGTCAAAATATTAAATGCAATAGATATATAAAAACTGCAGTGTGTATATATGAGTCTATCTTACAGAGTTTTAAAAAGTTACACTGAAGCAGAGTAAAAAGCTGCAATCTTTAACTTTTGCCTCTCTATCATCATCTCTGTTTGAAACCCAAACTTACAACTTTGTTGTAGAGCTATTTTGTAGACGATGATAAGTTTAACTTCTAAACAACTGTTGTCAGAAAAAATAAAAGTGCTCAACTATTCCAGCATCCACACATGTGATTTAGTAGACAAATCTTCTTTCTGATACGATGTAATCACAAGTCAAATGGATATTTATCACAAAAATTATCACAATAAATCTCCAGTTTGATTCATTTGAAGTCACCATTATTGTGATTAGTGTTTCCTTTAGTTAGGTGTTTGTCCCTTGACCTTCACTAAACTAGTTCTCCAATATTAGCAATTGCAACAGTGTTTCAATAAAAGCACTTGTTTGTTGCTTGATGTAGAAAAAATCTTATCAACCCACCTAAAATTGCTTGTTTTAAAAATATTAATATATGATATGATATGAAAAAGGTAAAGAAAAAAGCATAAAAAATGTTTCTCTATGCAAATGACACAGTTTTGGATAAGGGTGCTTTGATTCTATAGTTTTTTTTTTTTTTTTTTTTGTTTTTAGAGAGACTTCATGACTTCGGATACAAATCTCAACAATGGTGACAGTAAATGGTAAGAAAGTTGCACAACTGTGTCATGTTGCAATGCATGATGGGAGTTATGAAAGAGTTTTCTACAATCCTGGTACCCAGCATGCATTGCGGCATGAAGCTTTGTTGTTGATTGTCACCATGGTTGAGTTTTATAGGGTGATTGTTGATGTCATGAAGCTTTGTTGTTGATTGTCACCATGATTGTGTTTTATAGGGTGATTGTTGATGTCTCAGGGTGTCCGACTGAAACCACAGATTAGATTTGTGTAAAAAAATTAACTTTTAAGGGTATGGATTTATAGCATAGGAACATCACAGGTTTGACTGAACATAAAAAAATGTAACTTACATTTAGTGTTTTTTTTAGTTTGAGATCAGTGAATCACAATATTTAATAACTACTGTAGCACACCAACAGTTTATAACTTCATCTGTGTCACCTCCATCTGCTCCAACAGATGTGTTTAATAAACACAATGAACAAAAGAAGGCCAACTCTAATCTTCAAGACTCAAGTGCCCAACTAATGGAAACACTAATCGGGACAATGGTGACTCACTTTATTAACCAGAAATACAGCTGTTGTATAGAGATTAAACTTATCATCCATGTAACTCTACAAGCAAGTTGTAACTTTAAGTTTCAAACACAGATGATGATAGAGAGGCAAAAGTTAAAGATGGCAGCTTTTTACTCTGCTTCAGTGTAACTTTTTAAAACTCTGTAAGATAGAATCATATATACACACTGCAGTTTTTATATATCTATTGCATTTAATATGTTGACCTTTTTCATTATTTTAGTATTACTTTCTCCAGAAAAATAAAATAAAAACTTAGAGACAGGAACAATTCTAAAATTAAGTTGATTTGACATGAAATGACCAGCAGGTGTTCACCATTAATGTCTTAATCATCACTTCATTATCTCATTAACTTTAACACTGATTCAGTGTAAATTTAACACCCTGTAGAGTGGGACCATATATGCTCCCAGCAGTGTTAATTTAACACTGGGAGTTTTACTGTGTAGCACTATAAAACAAAATAATAACCTGATAACATAATAATAATTTGACAAATTTTTTTAAAAACAAAGTTATCTCGTTTTGCAGCGAAATTCTTCATTTAAACCTTTAAAAGTCGTTTTCTTTCAGTCATGGAAGTAAAAATAGCAGGCTTTTAATTGTTGTAAATGTATGGATAGCCTACATGATTAGTGTAATCTCAAAGAATAATTTACAAATATGCAAGAAAAGGTTTGTACTTTAAAAATAGTTTATTTGTAACAAACAGGGGATAAATATTAAAACGTGCCGTAGAACAGCGCCGGTTGTTTTGAATTTTAAGCATAACATAAAAACAGTTCTCATCTCATGATACCCACAGGTACAAAGTAATCATATAATAATATTTGCATTTGTTTAAAGCAAAACATTTAATTACTTATCAGGCTACAGGTGAAGCAGCTTTATACGCCTTCTAACGTCTCATAATCGGTCCTCATTCCCAGCTAGAAGAAAAAAGTTCTAAGAACGTTCCCTGAAAGTTCCCAAGGTTCCCAAAAACATTCTGCCAACGTTAAAAGTGTCCAGTTTTTTTAAGTTCTAAGAACGTTTCTGTGTTGTCTGAACATTAGAGGAATGTTACATTTGACCATTTTTAAACGTTAAGACAATGTCATGTTTTAATGTTCACACAATGTTTAAAACAACAACTGTTTATTATATTGACTTGTTTAATTGTTATGTAAATGATATAGAAACATTGCATTTTATTATTTTATAAAACATTATTTCTGAATGTTCAGTAAATATATTGCTGTAGAAAACACAATTCACTTATTAGGTATAGATGTTGATGTTTTGTTTCATTTAAAGTCACCATTATTGTGATTTGTGTTTGTTTTAGTTGGACTCTTGAACCTTGAATTTTTGCTTGTTAGTTTTTTCCTGGTTGTGTTAACTTTTTGTTTATACACCACATTTGTTATGAAAAGTTAATAGTGTAACTCTGTGGTAGTTGGTACATAATGGTAAAGATCATCACCTAATTAATTTACTAATCAAAAGTTTATTTTCTGTCAATAATGTAAATGAGATCCAGCAGAGTATGAATCTCAACCATGGTGACAAATAAATGAAAAACGTAATGCTGCAATGCATGCTGGGTATTAACAAATTACAAATCTCATTCAGGATTCCCAACATGCACTGCAGCATGGATAAATTAGGATTTTTTAAACAATTTTATTTGTCACCATGATTGAGATTCATACAATTTGGTTCAATCATTTGTAAAATTTTATTAATTATGTTTCAATTATGGAACAATTTATATTATATTTATTTGAAAGAATTAAAGTGTATCTGTCCGGACGTGCAGTACATAGATGATGATGTGTTTTTAGTTTTAGGCAGTTTTTATGTAAGCAATAAGATGCAGTATGTGAAAGTGATGGTGCTGATATCTGTTGACAGTTTCAGCATTCAGTAAACTGTTCATTGCCTTTTTTGCAGCAGAAGTGTAAAACATTTTGTACCCAACCTCAGACTGTACTTTGTTTATATTGCTTGTTAGGATCCAGTAAGCAGGTTTGTCTGTGCAATTCTTCACTTCCCTGCAACAGACAGTCACTTTGATTTTAAACAGCATGTCATTTTTCTAATGTACATAAACAATAACAAAATTAAAACATTTTTAAAAAGAATGTGATGTGCTTTAATAATTTGATGGACAAACACATTTGCAAGCATTACTGTGTTGTTCCTGTTTGTTGGCTTGTGGATCAAAAGATCTTTCATCCAGCCACTGTAAAACTGTTCTTGAGCTTACAGGGATTTAACATTTTGAAATTCCCGCAAAGTGTAAGCACTTACTCCAAATACCAAATAATTGATGAAGTCTGGGGACTGTATGTGTCAGAATCCTGCAAGATCCTTGTTTATATTTAGATCTAGTCAGCATGGCAGGGTTCTAACCATACAATGTTTCATGTGGGAGATGCGTGGTTTTTGTATTGATTTATTATGACCACGCATTTCCCGGGTCTCATCACTTTTTCCCCGATCCCTTACTTGTAATTATTTCCAGGTGTATGTCATTTACTTTCTCCCTATTTAAGAGTCCTTGTGTGTGGTGTTCAGTACGGGTTCGTCTGTTGTTCAAGCCAGTCGTTGTCTCCAGCTCCAGCTCCAGCTCCAGCTCCAGCTCCAGCTCCAGCTCCAGCTCCAGCTCCAGCTCCAGCTCCAGCTCCAGCTCCAGCTCCAGCTCCAGCTCCAGCTCCAGCTCCAGCTCCAGCTCCAGCTCCAGCTCCAGCTAATATCACCCTGTAGCCCAAGACAGCTTGCCCACTGAAGCTAAGCAGGGCTGAGCCTGTTCAGTACTTGGATGGGAGACCACCTGGGAAAACCAGGTTGCTGCTCTTAGTGGTGTTAGTGAGACCAGCAGGGGGTGCTCACCCTGTGGTCTGTGTGGGTCCTAACACCCCAGTATAGTAATGGGGACACTATACTGTCAAAAAAAGCACTGTCCTTTGGATGAGACGTTAAACCGAGGTCCTGACTCTCTGTGGTCATTAAAAATCCCAGGATGTCCTTTGAAAAGAGTAGGGGTGTGCCCTGGCATCCTGGCCAAACTTGCCCATTGGCCTACTAATCATCCCTCATACTAATTGGCGATATCACTCAGTCTCCTCTCCACTAATAAGCTGGTGTGTGGTGGGCGTTCTGGCGCAATATGGCTGCTGTCGCATCATCCAGGTGTATGCTGCACATTAGTGATGGTCATTTTCGAAGCACTGCTTCATGAGGCTTCGAAACATTTACAAATCTTTTGTTTCGAATCAGTGGTTCGGAGCGTGTTTCAAACTGGCCAAAGTCACGTGATTTTAGCAAACGAGGCTTCATTACGTCATAACTGTTTCGAAACGTTTCGAAAATCCGATGGTTCACCACTAGGGGGAGTTGATCACATGACCAGTGTCTAATATGTTTCGGTGAACTCGGGTCAGTTTTATTATAAAAGTTCATAAAACATTTATCCTTCTGACTAATAACACTGCCATTTTGTCTATTTATTGTTTATAGACAGATTTAATGACAAAAATGTGCATAATTAAAAGGGTAGTTAGTTTTAATGATTTGTTTGCCCTAAATAAAACTAAAAACACATAATACACTTTTAACTATGTCTTAATTAAGTTAAATATTTTTTTAAACATATTTTAATAAAAATCTTGCTATTATTTTGTAAAAAAAGTGTAAAATGTTTGGACATATCTGCTTTACACTATTTTGACCAGCAGGGGTCGCCAGCATGTGTGGTGTTTCGAACTGCTTCGAAAAACTGAACCAATTTTTGAAGCAATTGGTTCAATTGATTCGAAGCTTCGTTTCTCCCATCACTACTGCACATTGGTGGTGGTTTAGGAGATTCCCCCGTTCATATGTAAAGCGCTTTGAGTACTGAGAAAAGCGCTATATAAATGTAAGGAATTATTATTAATTATAAGTTAAGTGTAGTGTGTTTTGGTTAATGTTTAGTGTTTTGGTTTATATGTTATGTTTAGTGTATTTCTAGTTTTAGTGTTTTGATCTGTTTGTTTGCCCCCTTGTGGGTTTTTGTTTTCTGTTTTTGTATTTAATAAATTATTATTATTTTGTATCCGTGTCTACGTTTGGGTTCATCCTCCAGTCTAAATCCTGACAGTACGAACCCGTCATAACTGAACCCAGCGGACCAGTATGGATACTACCCAGTCCACCCAGCGAGCCACCCAGGCCCATTTATTGTTCGGTCTCCGCCAGAAGGGGGCCGACATCAAGACGTTCGCGTTTCAATTCCTTGAAGCAGCGGGGGGTTCCGGTTTTAACGAGGCAGAACTTAAGACTGTGTTCAATGGTTGCCTCGACGAACCCCTCAACCTCAGCGAGATGGGGTTGCTGAGACCCCTGGGCTTTCCAGACATGGTCAATTTTATGTTAAATCGACCTGAGCCCAGGGTATCAGCCAAAGCCGCTGACCCAGCCCCTTTACCTTCTGTTCTGATCCCATCATGGGATCAATAAGGCTGGGGAGTTCCGTTGCCTCCTCTCCGACCCCAGGGTGCCCTCTCTTACCTGTCTCAACCAGAGCTTCTCATTCTGTCCCGCTTTGCCCCATCATGGAGGGTAGGCCTATGGGGGTTGTGGCCCTAAGTGACCCGAGACCCTCCTCTCCTACCCTAGAAAGCTCCACTCCACCTGTCTCCCTCCGTGGAAAACGTGAGAGGTGGGTTTCGTGGGAGTCGTCATCCAAGGGGTCCTCGTCTGAGTTTGCTGCTCCCACCACCATGCTCACCTCTCCTGCCACGGCTTCTGCGCCTCGTCCGAGGAGAAAGAAGAAGAGGAAGGGGCTGATGTCACAGCCTTCTCCATCTCTCACCGGGGAACCAGCGCAGCTCCAGCCGTTGGCTCAGCCGGCGCAGCCTCTGCCACAGCCAGTGCACCCAGAGCCGCCAGAGCAGCTGCCAGCGCACCCGCCAGCGCACCCAGAGCCGCCGCCAGAGCAGCACCCAGAGCTGCCAGAGCAGCCGCCAGAGCAGCCGCCAGAGCAGCCGCCAGAGCAGCCGCTAGCGCACCCAGAGCCGCTAGCGCACCCGCCAGCGCACCCAGAGCCGCCGCCAGAGCAGCACCCATAGCTGCCAGAGCAGCCGCCAGAGCAGCCGCCAGAGCAGCCGCCAGAGCAGCCGCTAGCGCACCCAGAGCCGCCAGAGCAGCCATCTGCGCAACCCACGCAGCCACAGCCGTCTGCGCAACCCACGCCGCCACAGCCGTCTGCGCAACCCACGCAGCCACAGTCGTCGGGACCCAGAACCCATATCCCACCCAATTCCATCCAGTCCGGATCACCACCTTTTTTGAACGTTTTTGTACCCCTTGTTATTTTGTTTTTGTTGGCTTGTGGATCATTTGTTATCTTTTCTTGTTTGCCTATGTTGTTATTTTTTATGTTGTCTTGGTCTTTGTCTGTTTGTCTGTCTCTCGTGTCTCATGTTTAGTGTCCCCCCCTGAAGGCGTCTAGTATCCGCTCCTGAAGGGGGGGCTACTGTCAGAATCCTGCCAGATCCTTGTTTGTATTTAGATCTAGTCAGCATGGCAGGGTTCTGACAGTACAATGTTTCATGTGGGATATGCCTGGTTTTTGTATTGATTTATTCTGACCACGCATTTCCCGGGTCTCGTCACTTTTTCCCCGATCCCTTATTTGTAATTATTTCCAGGTGTATGTCATTTACTTTCTCCCTATTTAAGAGTCCTTGTGTGTGTTATTCAGTATGGGTTCGTCTGTTGTTCAAGCCAGTCTTGTCTTCAGTTTGTTCCAGTTCCAGTTAAGTTAAGTGTAGTGTGTTTTGGTTAATGTTTATTGTTTTGGTTTATATGTTATGTTTAGTGTAGTTCTAGTTTTAGTGTTTTGATCTGTTTGTTTGCCCCCTCGTGGGTTTTTGTTTTCTGTTTTTGTATTTAATAAATTATTATTATTTTGTATCCGTGTCTGCGTTTGGGTTCATCCCCAGTCTAAATCCTGACAGTATGTAAGAGGAGGAAGTTTGTTGGGGTCTCTTTGCCTCCTTCAGACATTCTTGGGCTGGTAATTCGTCTGGCTTGATGCCGTTTATTGTCTTTATTTTATCTAAATATTATCCATTGGAAACAGTATGTTGTGATAAGCACCTCGCTTTTGCTTACTCCATATTTTCCTTAAAATACTGTATGTCCTTATTTAACACCGCTCTGGTCAATCCAAACAAACTCCTATATAAATCAAAATAGCTAATGGTCCTTCCAAAATGGCACCGGTGCCCCAGCATGCACCGTGGCGTGACGTCGCTTAAAACCCGCTATTGTCAAGATACGCAGAACAGGTAGAAGGATGCAGACGCAAGTTACCAACAACATATATTTATAATACAAATAACGAATATAACAACAGGTAGAGAGAACAGGGGGGTATTGCACAAAAGTAGAATTAAGAAAGCCAGGATAACAGAAAAGGCCCAGCTTGACCTAGTTTAATCAGCGCATCCTGGCTTAGTCTGTTGCACGATTGCTAAGCCAGGATGAGAATGTGCAGCTATGTCAAGCCAGGTGTACTAGCTAGGATAAGTGCACGTTCACGGCATTCTTAAACAGACCACAGGATCGATCACAGAATCACTGATGCAAAAATTTATAAAACTCATAAAAATTCATCATGAAACTGCAAGCACTTAACTACTATATGTGTATCTACAGTATTTGATGGAAAAAAAGTGTGTATTATCTTAAAAAAGCTATTTATTTTCTATAACAATTTATATTTGGTGGAAGTAAACAGAAATCATTGAATTATTATAAGATTTATGTACAGGATTTGACCATATGAAGAATTTTTTAAGGAAAATATTAGGAAAAGGCATGGTGACAAATAAAATGGTAAAAAAAACATTATTTATCCATGCTGCAGTGCATGCTGGGAGTCCTGACTGAGATTTGTAATTTGTTGATACCCAGCATGCATTGCAGCATGAAGTTTTTCATTTATTTGTCACCATGGTTGATATTCATACTCTGATTCTTGATGTTTGTGCGTCCCAAATATACAGCAGATATTTTTTGTCCAAAGTTTCTAAAACTCCTTAATGACAAACTGCTGTGAAAGTGCTGGATCTCATTTACATCATTGACAGAAAATAAACTTTTGATTAGTAAATTAATTAGGTGATGATCTTTACCATTATGTACCAACTACCACAGAATTACACTATTAACTTAACATGTTCATAACAAATGTGGTGCATTAACACAAAGTTAACACAACCAGGGAAAAAACAAGCAAGCAAAATGTCAAGAGTCAAAAGTCCAACTAAAACAAACACTAATCACATTGTGTTTTCTACAGCAATATATTTACTGAACATTCAGAAATAATGTTTTATAAAAAAAATAAAATGCAATGTTTCTCTATCATTTACATAATAGTCAAACAAGTCAGCATAATAAACAGTTGTTGTTTTAAACATTGTGTGAACATTAAAACATGACATTGTCATAACGTTTAAAAATGGTAAAATGTAACATTCCTCTAACGTTGAGAAAACACAAAAACGTTCTTAGAACGTCAAGAAAACTGGACACTTTTTCCGTTGGCAGAATGTTTTTGGGAACCTTGGGAACTTTCAGGGAACCTTCTTAGAACTTTTTTCTGTTAGCTGGGTTAATGCTACTAGTCTACATATGTACTTAATTGAAAGCGCCTTTCAACTTCATCAGTCATTTCTTATCTCAACAAGTGCATTAATAAATGTATTCATCAAACCCCTGGCAGCAGTCTTCATAATAACACTAAAATAACAGTATGTATACTTAGATAAATTACAGTATATCTAGTATTTTAATGCAGGACCATGAAGTGACTAAAACACATGAATATCTAGTAGGAATGACAGAGGAACTAGACAATTAATCTGAAATGGTATAGTCTGCTATACTATGCTGTGGATGTTTTATGAGTCTGTGCTGTTTAGCATAATTTTTTATGCAGTGGTCTGTTGGGGAATTGGAATGAAGGTGGCGGACAGAAATAAACTGGACAAATTAATAAGAGGGGCTGGCTCTGTACATGGTATGGAGCTGAACTCTGTTCATGTTGTGGCTGAGAGAAGAATACTGTCAAAACTTAATTCAATTCTGAACAATCCCTTTCACCCACTTAATAGGGTGCTGGCCGACCAGAGAAGTACATTTAGAGACTGATCACTGCTTAGTGTTCTACTGAGCATTTTAGAAGATCCTTTATACCTGTGGCCATTAGGCTGTATAACTCCTCTTTGTAAGTGCTGGGACAAATCACTATTGAAGTAAATTACCCTTTTTTATATGTTTATTAATTTTTTTACATTTCTTATCTATTAATTTTTTAAATCATTGATGGGCATATAATTATGTTTTATTTCTTTTTCTTTAATTTCTTTCTTTTCTATAATTGTAACATTAAAGCAATTTCCCCCTGGGATTAATACAATTCTTTGAATTGAATTAATCACTATTAATCTTAGCCTGGTTGTTAGCCTGCTCTGGAGCAGGCTAGCTGCAAAGAGAAAATCTCCATAGTAACTTCATCTAGATTAATTTAGCCTCCCTTCATGCAACCAAGTCAGGGCTAAATTCAGCCAGGATAACTGTAAATCCCTTATCTTGCTTTTGTGCAATACCCCTCTGATACGAAAACTCTAAGGACTCAATGACAATACTAACACATCAGGGGCCCGTTCTTCGTACGTCGCTTAATACATCCAAGATCAAATGAGACATCCGAGAAGTTTAGATCTGGCTAATTATAATCTCGCTTATTTGGTTCTTTGAACACCACTGCTGTTGATGATTATTATGGCAGGATTGAATTATCTGAGATCACTGCGCGTTCGTGCACTGCAAGAAAAGTCAATACATATCGATAGTAGAATCACTGATCAGCCACGCTGTGATTGGCCAGTTGTTACAATGGCCAAGAACACGCCCATTTTTAACCCCTACAGTCTGAGAGCTATTGATGGAAGGTTGTGAACTTTTTATGTGACTGAATTTAAAAACCCAGTTAAAGCTACTTTAGTACATAATCACCATAAATAATGTACAATTTTCTGTAAAAAAATTATCTTGATATCTTTACTATGCTTGTCAAAGATTGAAATTAATGATTGTAATTAAAATTTGATGCTCCTAAAGTACTTTAAGTCTCTTTTAAAAACAGTTAAATGCTATTTTGTCTGTTTGTAACAGCAACTTAAAAAGCAGAATAAAAAAACACAGGTGGTGGCCCTCCATCTTCATCTGATGTGCTGGCAGGAGTGATGTCTCTAAACTGGCTGATTGTACAGATCATCTCTGGAGCAGTTGCTCTTTCTTAAACCGACAGCCAATGCAACAATTTAATTCCTGATAAATAAAATTTTAATTGTAGTGTATTATAAGATAATATAAGATTATTTTCCTCTCTTTTGTGCAGTTGTAGATAATACACCAACACTTTTAGCAGTTTCTAAGAATGTGGTAAATAAAGTATGATGTGCAGTAAGGGAATGGTAATGTTATTCTACATCAAAAGATTATAAAATGCAACCGTTTCTGATAGCATTGCACATGACAGTAAAGAAATCCTCTCAGATGGTAGTCCTTCAGAGAAATATGCAAGTGGTTAAATAAGTTTACTTCAATTGCATTATTCTTAACTGATTTCTGACTATATTAGCAGAATCCCACGTTAACTGAAAGTCCTGCATCTGCTGAGTCTGCACAGAAAAGTGTAGTTATTTTGCTCATTTTTGTCACAGAACAGGGACAGGGTAGCATATTTGTAGACAACGATTTAAAAATAAAACAGATAGAAATTACTAAACGAAAACCCTTTTTATGCATGACATTGAAAGCTACTTGACAATCTAAAGACAAAACTAAAATAGGAGATTACTTTATTCAAATGAAAATTTTTTCACACTGAGTAATATTCTTTATTGTACATAACATCTATTAGTGCTGGGTATGATTAATTGCTGTTTTTATTAAGGAAAATTCAAACAAATTTAAAATGAATGTGATCAGCGTGTTTGTCTTCTCATTCGTTTAAGAATAATAATCAAACACCTGTTACACAAAAACAAGTCGCACAAGTACAGAAAAAATATATTTGTTATATTATATATTTTTTAAATAACATCGCTAAAAGATTTAATTAATATATTCTTTTTTTATTACGTGTTAAATTTGAAAAGCTCTTTATATTAATCATGCATCTTACGCAGATTGCGCTCGTATAATGAAGAATACGCGACTGCGTCAGACTTTCCGTATCACATCCGCTTAAAAAGGTACAAACTAATCTTGTTTACATGAAATAAGCCTGCTCCCGAGCAGGTTTGAGCTTACGGACCTGTTGCTATGACAGCAAGTTTAAAATGAGCTTCGAAGAACCAAATAATCCAAGATCATGCCAAATCGTCAACAATCAAATCCAGCTAACTGAGTTAGCGACGTACGAAGAACGGGCCCCTGATCAGACAACAGACAGGCATATACACAGGTGTTGATGATGATAATAATTAACGAAATGTCCAGGTGACAATAATCAAAGTAACAAAACACACACAAAAACAGATGACAGTGATTAACCATGACAGCTATATTTTCAGTGGTGTATAATGCATACTAAGAAGCTGTTTTATCTTATACACTGCTGGTCCTCTTACATGGAAGTCGCCATTTTGCACCCCCATGTTTCTACTGCAGCCCCTAAACTGAGCTTTACATTGAGTTTCATCACTACATTATCTCAGACGATGACATGTTTGTTTGATTTGATTTTCATAATATTTATTTGAAGATTGATGTTTGCAGGCAGACTGATGAAACTCTTTTGCTCTCTAGCAGGAAGTGAAGCTGATTGGCTGAATTTAAATGAACTTCCTTCTTTCAGAGTTTCTCTTCCTCAAAATCTCTATATGAGAATGAAATTGTCTTCATGTCTTCACTAAACTCAAACAGCTTCACAAACACAGACAAGATGCTGATAATATTCATCAATCTCTTCACTCTTCTCTCATGTAAGTTACACATTTCACTCTTAACATATTGATGTCATGGACATGAAATGAAGGTTTTTTTCATTTGTTATTTCAGGTGTCAGTTCAGCTAAAGTTGTCACACAAAAACCCTCAGTACTGACAGAAGAAAAAGGAAAGTCTGTGACTATGGACTGTAATATAGGAACATATCAGGGCCATTATGTTTCTTGGCATAAACAGCTTCCAAATGCAGCTCCTCAGTATGTGTTGCGTTCCCATCCAAGTACTGGCTCTGCTGATGAGTATGGTGCCAGTTTTTCATCCAGCCATTTCACATCTAAAAAAATGTCAGATCTTGACTATCAGCTGATCATCAATAATGTAGATGTGAGAGATTCAGCTGTGTATTACTGTGCAACATGGGACAGCTCTGCTAATGAGGGCGTATCACAGTGATTCACATCATGACAAAAACCTCCTCACTGATCACAGTCACTTCTGAGAGCTGACTGACATATTATAACTGATCAAAACACATGAATAAAATATTGTTTAAAAAGTATCAGTATAATTTAATATGTTTTATTATATATAAATATAATTTGTTTTACTTTTATTAAATATTGCAGATGATTATTTAACAACAGGCTATTATTGGAAATATGTGAAGGTTGACTGGAAAAATAATGAAACTCAAATCATAATATAAAAAGTCAAATCATGACTTCAAATCCAAATCACTGTTTCTTTACAAAGTTACTTTTCATTTACTGTATAATAAACTCACTGAAGTGCTGATGTGACTCTGGATTATAAATACTGTAAATAATGTCAACAGTTTGTGTTGAGTTTCAATGATTATAAAACAAGTGTTTAAATCACAAGTATGTTAAAATAATATTAAATAACTAAAGGAGACAGAGATGAGTTGAAGTTGAGTGACTGTTTCACTTCTGTTTGTATCACATCAGAGACTGAGGAGGTTTTTGTACGACTGAAGATCTGAAATCTATCACTGTGGTATTCGGACAAGGAACAAAACTCATTGTGACCGGTAAGTCATCTTTCTACTCACATACTAAGCTGTGTTTATATGTATTTTATAAAGACATTTTCATAAAATAAAAAAAATTATGTATTTATTATTTATGTATTTTGGTGTAATACATTTTAGGAGAAACATTTTACTGCTTATTCAACACTTAGAAAGGTTTCATGTGCATACCTGGATTTATGCTTTTTGTACATCCAGTATTTATGTATTTTTGTAACTTTTTTAACAGCACACAAATTTATCTGCTCTACATTTTAGAATACTGTAAAAATTGGCAGCATTTTTGTCAAATCAATACATATTTTATGTTACATTAACTTAAAGTTCAACTTGAATTCATAAATTATGTCAACATTTTAAGCCAGAACTTAAAAAAGTTAGTTGAATTGACTAAGTTGTTTTACGTGCTGCATTTTTTTCAGTGCAGGGATGGTAGTTAATGTTTTGTTCAATTTAATCACCTGTTAAACACTATGGTTAATAAAATGATGATTGATTTAATTTACAGTTGTTCCAGTTCTCTAGAAATAAATCTTTAGAAAACCAATTAACCTGTTTAAATAAGTCAAGTATAAATTTGGATTGAGATGGATTTACTTAAATTGACGTTTTTTAATTAACTACATTTTGAAGCTTTCAAACGGAGTTATTAAATATTGTTTACAGAATATATCAGTAAATTAATCAATGAAACTTAATCTTTAATCTTGAGAGACTTTGATGATGTGAAATGTTTAAAAGTTTCAACACTTCTTATTCTGTGATAAAGTGCATTTATTTCTTCATCTTTCTTCATGATTTGTGTTGTGTAGATTCAGGTGTTTCTCCTCCTGTTGTGAAGATTTTCCCTCCATCCAGTGAAGATGTGAGCTCCAGTAAAGTGACTCTGGTGTGTTTGATCAATGACATGTCTGTGGGATTTGTTGATGTGAGTTGGTTTGTGAATGGAAACTCAGTTACTGATGGCGTCTTCACCGGATCTGCCGAACAGCAGCCGAATGAGAAATTCAAGTTGAGCAGTTATTTAACCATTGAGAGATCAGAGTGGGAGAAAGACAAAGATCTCACATGTAAAGTGACTGCTGCTGGAAAGATCACAAACACAAAGATCAAGAAATCTGAATGCAATTAATAAATGCAAAGATTATTGTGTGTTTGTTTTCATAAAAGCATTTATTAATATTTCCTGCAATAAATAATGATTATAGAAACAATTTAATGTTTAAGTATGAGATTTAATTTCAGCTTTCGATTTTATTGTAATTTTTATTTCGATTCTTAATAAATTTGAATAAACTTCATGATAATCAAACAAACTGTTATTTTAATCTTATTGATTTTGGGGGAAACTGATAAAATTGTGAAATATTAATGACTTAAGCCTAAAAGAAAGAATTAACCATTTCAGTGTGAATATACAGAAATCTCTGTCATTAATATATTGCTTATCTGTTTCTTGCATTTTTAAATGAATGAATAAGAGAAGAGTAAACTGTAGTTAACAGAACTGAATTTCAAATGAAGTCTCATGATCAGAAAATAAACTATAAAGAGTTCATAAAAGATTTTTAATTTATTGAATTATTCAAAAGAAGTTTAGTTACAATGAAAACATCATGAAAAAGTTTTGGGTGTAAATATCTTGAATATTATTGAGAATAAAGATGAATAAAGTCATTAAAGTTCATCAGGCAGTGTTGAAGTTTCTCTTCTTGTAGATTCAGTGAAGTGTGGAGATTTTTGAAGAAGTTTTGCTCTGACACACAGGAAACACCTGCTGTTATAACACTCATTTATTTTAACTACATGTAAATACTTTATATCATCTATTATCTTTATTATCACTTGATGTTTATCCAACCAGTAAAGATCATTCAGATAAACTTTATTGTTGTTTATGATGTTGTCTTTCCATCATATTCTACATGAAAATACAGAATAATACAATCTAAAGATTTTTATGATCTTAATAAAAGTTTAGATTGATTAATTCATAGCCTATAGTGGATGCAGCTGTATTTTGCATTTATATATTCTGATCATAAATCTGTTATTTTGGTGTTTGTAATTAACAATCATTGTACATAATGAAATAAATGAAATATAACCTGACTTTAATCTATAGTAAACTCAAATGACACACAAGATGTTATGTTAAGATCTCAAGAGACAGTTATGATCCTCACACACTTCAGTCTGTTAGATTCATCTGCTCAGTACACATTTATACACTTAGATGTAAACTATGAAGTTTCTCACTCAAGATGAAAACAAACCGACTCAAACCCACCCAGCTAAAGCTTCACATGACAAACATCTAAACAACATTAAGATTTACAGACCTCTAGCCAACAAGGAGTGAAGGGGTGGGCAGCAGGGTGGGACAGGACAGTGTCATCCCTAATACTCACAGTAACAGGGTGAGTGAGTTCAAGGGTGAGGAGATGGGTGACAGCTCCACAGTAAAGTCTATAATCCAGCGCTGCTCAGCTTGTGTGTGGACAGACCAGCAGATATTTGCTCAATGATTGAAGGTTTCTGGTTCTGGGACAGATATTGTGGCTGATTCAGGCTGTGGGACAGACACTGTGGGATGCTTCTGGTCTCTGTTTATTTAATCGTCTGGTTAACTTTAGTGTCCACAAGACTATACGAAACACTGATTTGTGGCAAATGACTTACCGGTGTCCCATTGAAGGGGAGATTGTGAGACGGAGATGGGCCTGTTTAAACCGATAGATAACATCACCAAACAGGCACTCACCTGGAATTCTCAAGGAAAAGAAAACGAGGAAGGCCAAGAAACACCTTGCGCTGTGACCTTGAAGTAGACATCAAAGTGACTGGCCTGTCCTTGGGCGAACTTGTGAGATTAGCACAGAATCGAAAGAGCTGGAGGGAAGTCGTCAATGGCCTAAGGACCAGGAGGTGCAATGGGCTTAAGTAAGTAACTTTAGTGGCTAAACTGAACTCTGGACAAATACCTCTTTAAAACAAATAAAAAAAGCTTTGATTTGAACTAAGGCCATCTACTTGTTGGGAGACATTTATGAGAAGAGCACAGCACGCTGGGTGAGAAAGATTTTAAATTGCAATATTTAAATGTCTTCCTAAAGTAAATGTGATGTTTCCTGACAATATTCTTTAAAATACCAACGGGGGATTTGAATGATGTAGTTTCATTTAAAGTGGTTATTTTATTTCACTGTGTGCAATGTGTTCATCTTAGGTCACACCATGCAGTATAGCCCAGTATTATAGGATGCTTTACAAAATATTACGTGATTTGTAATATATGTGAATGTTTTTACATCTGAGCGTGTGGATGGTTGTCTAAGAGCTCATCTTATTGTAAGTGATATATTTTTTTCTTACTTTTAGTTAAATTAAGTGGGTACTATAAGGATCTACTTACGTTATTTTGTCTCTCTTTGTATATTATTCCCCCTGCCGTATTTTTTGCCGTAACTTCACACCAGTGAAATAAGAGATTTGAGTGTGCCGTGTTTTATCAAAATCATTGCACTGTCAGTAATATTTTGTGTTTTCATTTTTTTGTTTTTGCTTCTTGTGCTCTGTTTTTATTTGAAACCAATAAAACTTGGTGTCCATACAGTGGAAACAAAATAAATTAACCAAAAGTTTTTTTTTTATGTCAACATGCCACCTCCCTGCTCAGTACCCAAGGGAAATCCCTGGAAATCTGCTGCTACCCCTTTCAACATCATCCATGCTTGCCGATCCAGACCAACACAACCAGAATCCATTCCTATGAAGGAAAACTCGACCGCACTCAGTATCTACTAGCCTGGAGAAAGACAATGCTTTTAAAAAGACAATTTAACTACAAAACTGGATCAGCTGTTTATCAGACCTACTGGTTTTATTTACGTCATTCACACATACAGCGATATGTATTGACACAAGTTGTTGCAGTTGTACTCATGAAAGTTGGTGGTTATCCAATCGAGATGAGTCTTTGGATCACATGTGCCTTGCCAACCAATCATGTAATGACCCTGATGTCTACCGACCTGACTCAACTATTACCACATACCACAGATTTAGTTAGGTATTAAGCCGGAGGACTGTGGGGTCAGCTCACATTAGCTGTGTCTCCAGATTTGCCCTGACACACCAAGCCAACGGTTGACCAGGTAGTATGTGAATATAGTTGGTATTCATTACTCAAAATGGGTAACCAGAAGAGCTAGTGAGTGAGCTTATAAAAAATACATAAACAAAGTGACGCTCATAACAGATGGATTTGTCATGTCGGTAATGTCTGGTAAGTTGCAAGTGGCACTGCCGTTGTCAGCCCACAAATGAGATATCCAAAAATAAAAATGAGATCCCTCTTGACTTTGTTGCTTGCTTTGTCACTTTATTTTTCTTCTTGTGCACTGGTTGGCTAAGTTGAACAGCCAATCAGAATAATCAGACTCCTCTAACCACACCAATAAAACTATGTTAGACAGCTGACCATTGGCTTGGTGTGTACTTAGCATTACCTGTGATTTCTCAAATAAAACAGCTGTTCTTAATGTAGTATACTCAGTTTATTCAGTCTACCTGTTTTCGTGCTTTTCCTGTATGTTTTCCCTAGAGGAGCGACTCTGACCACAGTGACCATCGGCAATGCATTGTAGGTGTGTCCAGTGATGCAACAAAATTGAGAGAAGTTGAACTTTATGCAAATGAGCGGCGACACAGCATAGCGACTACCAGTAGGATTGAAGACACTGGACTTCTGTGAGATACTGTAGTTAAGAACGTTAATACACCGACCTGGACAATGACCCGTCTATTAATCGCTCTGTGTGTGAACACCCACTATTACAAGGCAATACAGAAAGACGCAGGACTAAATAAAATGTTTAAGGGTTCAGAATGAAATATTTAATCCTATTCCCACAGAAATGATCTCACATTTAAACACACCTCATGCTCACAGTATTGTTATAGTTATTTGAAGAAGATGAAACACTTCATAGCATAGAAATCAATGAGCATCTCAAATCCAGATCATCTGTGTTTCATTCATTTATTAGTCTGGTGATCTGATGACTTCTTGAAATGCTCTCCTTTCATTTTCTTGTGACGTCTGATGAACTGAAATCTGAGGAGATGAGACAAACACATACAGATCATGGATCTACTCTCAACAGTACTGTGTGTCCCATAAAAGGGAAGAAGATTTTGGGGCCAATAATTTAAAGAGCAAAATCTAATGTATGATTTAATAAAATGGGCATTGACTGTTGAATAAATAGACTTCTGTTAAGTGAATGAATTTACTGTGACATTCATGAATGAATTAATGTCACAAACTAACAGAATGTACACAGGAAAATCCCCAGTGTTAAATCAACTCTACCAGTGTTAAAGGGACACTTCACCCATTTGCATTAAGCTTTGTATAGTTAGAACCCCAGTCATGTTTTTGAATGGTCATGCCTCATTTCCTCAGTTGCCGCTGAGACAGGAGAAATACAGATTTCAGTGTTGCACTTCCTTCTTTCAATGATGTAAAAATCATCATTTTGCATCATTGAAAGAAGGAAGTGCAATGTCTTTGTTGAGGGAGTGAGACTACAAACACCCCTTTTCTCGGTCAAATAGGCACCAAATTCTAAATGTATGTTACATTTCGACTACAAATATGACACACTTTTAATAAAGATTAATGTTTCTACGGGTGAAATGCTCCTTTAAATTAGGGATGTCCCGATCCGATCACGTGATCGGAAATCGGCCCCGATCACGTGGTTTCAGACTCGATCGGAATCGGACGTTACCTCCCGATCAGGACTCGGATACATATGCAGGGTTTAAAATCCATTAAGTTCTCGCTCTGCTCCGCGCCAGTGTACGCGCTGCACTGGTGCGTGTGAACTGAAGAGAATAGGCTTGTTCGACTTCATCCGGCTGCCGGTTCTTGTGGTGCTGCATGACGTCAAAGTTCCGCGAGAACGATTTAAAAGCAAACTCCTCCGTATGATTTCGCGGATCACTCTCGCGGTAGTTTGACGTCACCCGGCTGTCGATTGTTGCGGCGCCGCATGAAGTCGAACAAGCCTATTGATGTGCTTTCATTCATAGGCTTCACACTCGTGCGTGCAAGGAACCCACGACAAAACCGCGTTTTTACCGCTCATTTAAACCACGCGTTGATCGTTATTGTCAACATGTGCTCAGACGCAGTTCCGCGTCTCACTCAGAACCTCAAGAACGCGCATTCGCGCAGGATCATTTGACATTACTGTAGAGATGAGAGAGAGAGAGAGAGAGAGAGAGAGAGAGAGAGAGAGAGAGAGAGAGAGAGAAAGAGAGGTAAGAAGGGTGCCCATGTCGAAAAAACTTAATAGAAGTCTAGAAACAAAGTATTAAAGTATGTATAGCCATGTCACTCATCTCATTACAAAATGTTAACTAGATAACTGGATACAACTGATTGTATAGTTTAATAAAATAATGTATTTTGATTATACAAATGAATCACGACCTAACTATAGGTATTTTATAACTAACTGCTGACCAGCTTAGGGAATCTCTATGGCTAATTTATAAGATATATTGCTGAATCAGTATGTTGTTTTTCTTGTTAATTGAGTCTTTTTGGGTAGCCTATCTTATGCCTAGAATGAGTCAAGGAGGTTAAGTCTTATAACTTCCTTCAAAGTTTGATCAATTGTGCATAATGACATGTGCACCAAATGCATATAGGGTGTCAGACTCATAGATTTGCATAATTTAAAGTTCAGGTTTTAAAGTTTGGATCAACATGTGGCACAGCTTTAAAACTGAAACTTATAGGGGTGGTTTCCCAGACAGAGATTAGCTTAAGCCAGGACTAGGCCTTAGTTTTATTAGGAAATATAACTAGTTTGTAGAAACATGCCTCACTAAAAACATAACTTGTGTGCATTTTGAGGCAAAACAAAGGGTACAGATGTATTTTAAGATATGGCAGTGCAAGTTGTTTTCAGTTTGGACAGCTCTTACAATTATTTTAGTACAGGACTAGTCTAATCCCTGTCCGGGAACCCCCCCCCATAAAATCCTATCAGAGATACAAAATGTCATTGAAACAGACCCAAGTGGCTTTGCTGTCATCAGGATTAAACATGTTACCCCTCGAACCCTCCCTCCCAACAGAGCAAACAGAGCCTCCCCACAAAACAAACCCCAATTTAACCCCTGAACATATATAGTATATATTCATTATTTTTTAACACATCTGTAGTTATGCGCTGGCACAGAGTTAGACTCTTTTGACTCCACACAGAAACAGCAATGCGTGCGGCATGACATAAGGAACATCCTGGACTGGTTCTGTTTTTTCGCTCTTCTTTATTTATTTTTTTAAATGTATTATAGAAGTATCGGATCGGGACTCGGTATCGGCAGATACTCAAAATCAAATGACTCGGACTCGGACCGAGGGCTAAAAAACCTGATCGGGACATCCCTACTTTAAATCAACACTATTTGGTGTTTATATAATCCACACCAAGATCTGTGTTAAAAAAGACTGGTGTTACAAATATAACTCTGAGGTTATGTTTACACGTGGGCGGTTATTTTCATAAACGGACATTTCAACCTGTCCGGTTTCAAAAATAATATCGTGCACACATGTTAGCTTTCAGAAAAGTGTTTATTTACACGTACCCGTGCATATATGCTGTCAAGAGAAGCTCAAGCCCACGTAACCCAATCACCGGCTGCGCTGGTGGTGACGCGAACTGGTTCTTCATGTTGGAGGGAGGAGTTGTTGCAGTAGGTGATCGATGACGTCAAAGTACCGCGAGAGCGAGTTGAGGAATCATACGTAGAGGTCTAATTTCGAATCGCTCTCGCGGTACTTTGACATCATCCGTTGCAGCGCCGCATGAAGTCAAACACGCGTAAAATTGCTGACCTCAGAGCACTCGTCTCTGCTCCTCGACATAATGGAGCAGCTGTATTTGCAAATACAAACACACGAAACGAGTTTGCACGAACATAAATGTGATCTTGGAAGCGTTCAGAGTAACAGTCACATGTAAACATGGGTCGCACTTTTGACGTAGGTGCGAGCTCTGGCGCATACTCTGTGACGTTGCCTGCTTAAACATCCGTTTGTCTCACTTTACATGCAACCGTGCAACCGAAGATTTTCAAGATCTCCACTCTGGCCGGAGTTCTTAGAAACAATCGGTTTCACAGGCGAGTTCTCCGTTTGCGTGTAAACGAGGGGCACAAACGAAGGTAAATCTCTCAGTTTTTAAAAATAACCATGTACGTGTAAACAGAGCCTAAATTTTTATTTTGATGACTCGTTTTCTGGAGAAAATACTAAAATAATAAAGAAAGAGTAAATGCAATAGATGAATACTGTTGGGTGTATGCCTCCAAAAGCTGCAATCTTTCACGTTGCCTCTCTATCATCATCTCTGTTTGAAAAATAAAATGATAACTTGCAGAGTTATTTTCTAAATGGATAAGTTTGACTTCTAAACAGCTGTCAGAACAAAATACAAGTGCTCAACTATTCCAGCATCCACACACGTGATTTAGTAGACAAATCTTCTTTCTGATGTGATGTCCCACAAGTCAAATAGACATTTATCACAAAATGTATCACATTAAATCTTAAGTTTGTGTTTGTTATGAGTTCATTTGAAGTCACCATTACTGTGATTAGTGTTTCATTTAGTTAGGCATTTGTCCCTTGACCTTTACTGATCTAACTTTCCTCTTTTAGCAATAGCAACAATGTTTTAGTAAGACCACTTGTTCATTGCTTCATGTAGATAGTGGTGGGCAGAGCAAGGCTTCGTGAAACACTGAAACAGTTGAATTAATTGTGCCGTATGTTTCGAGGCTTCAAAACATCAATCCAAAACCGCCTCCACAGTGACACCTAGCGGTCGTTTGCATGTCTTTACAAGAAGCAGCCTTGACAAGATTTTAGACGAGCGCTGACAAATTGTATCCCACATGTTGTTTGATTGACACACAAGTGATAGAATGGGAGAGTGTATAGTGCTCTCGACTCTCATGCGTAGATTTTAGGATCGAACCTGAGAAATGCATGCGCTACGTCATCATAATAAAATAGTTTTGTTGTTGTTTTAACATCTGTTTGACAACTACATGAGCTTTTAGGCTCACAATTGTCGATAACTATAGGCTATTCGGGTCTATTTAATGAAAAAAAAAATAGAATAGAGATATTCCAAATAAATAATAAGAGATTCATAAAATATATCAAGCCATAATATGCCACATTGTTTAGATATAAAGATCTTTATTCAAATATATAAATTTTTCTGTGTTGATAAACTCAGCCAGCTACTTTTTTACATATAATTTCTCCAGCCTTTGAAAACATTCTCACACAAGGGACACTTGTTGCTGGCATGCATTTTTTGTAAGTAGCCTAAGTGTTACATACCTATGAGGAAAAATTACTTCTTTTCAGTAATTTATAGTATTTGATCTTGCCAAAAACGCATCTATGAGGTATTGTCAGTTTTGTTTCCTACCATGTCAGTTTAAGATTCGAAGCAGATTCGACAGGTACGCCACCTTTCGAAATACTTGTGAAATGCACCGCTTGGTGTTTCGAATCACTTCATCACGTGACATGGGTGTTTCGAATCACATTTCGGAGCAGTGTTGAAACGTCAGTTTCGCGGGAGCCATCCCTACATGTAGTGGGAAAACCTTCCAGACCTTCTCAGTTTATTTTTATTATATTGTACTTTATGAGTTTAACTTTATTGTCCAGTCTGTTTTCACAGAGCGGAAATTTGTCTTTGACACTGCAACATACAAACACATCACACATCAACAACAAAAATCATACAATTAAACACTTTTAAAAAGATGAAAACAGCCCTTCTATTGCTTCACTTAAAATACTGTACGATTCAAAATAATCACTGCCATTGGGAGAAAAGATCGTTTATAAACATTTTTCCTAGCTAAGGGAATTTTCAGTCTTCGCCCAGATGGGAGCAATTCAAAACTAGAGTGTAGAGGGTGTGTATTGTCTTTAAAAATCGCAATTGCCTTTTTTCCCATAAAATGATCGAACAAGCTCTGAAGTGGCTGTTGTTTGTGCCGGGTGATCTTGTTTGCTTGGTTAATTATTTGTGAGAGTTTGTTCTTTTGTTTTAAAGTTAAATTGCCATACCATGAAACAATGTTATATGTTAGTGTACTCTCGATCACTGATTGATATAACATAGTTAAGGTCTGAGGACTGACATTGAAACTTCTTAATTTCCTGAGGAGTCCCAGGCGTTGTCGTGATCTTTTATAAATGTACTCAACATTACTTTCAAAATTAAGTTTCTCGTCGATAATTGTACCCAAATATTTAAAATTCGCGACCTGCTCTACAGTCTTTCCCTTTATGACAACTGGTTTATATTCAAAAGCAGTACCTACTTTTTTCGATTTATTTCCCAGACATAGCTCTTTTGTCTTTTCAATATTAAGATGCAGAAAACTGCTCTCAAACCAACAAGTAATACTGTCAATGTACTCAAAGTATGAGGAGCAATTAATTCCCTTCTGACATGAGACTAATGCTATATCATCGGCATATTTTATAAGGGTAAGGTTATCGTCATTACGCTTCAACTCATTGATATATACTGAAAAAAGAATTGGAGACAATACACATCCCTGCGGTACCCCAGTATCTAAAACCAAGCAGTCTGACATAACACTATTATTAATACGGACTCGCTGAGGTCGACATTTTAAAAATTCCTTAATCCATAAAATCATCCAACTACTAGCACCCAAATCATAGAGCCGTTTTAGAAGAAGATGTGGTTGAACAGTATTAAATGCAGATGAGAAATCCATGAAGAGAATTCGAACATAGGAGTTTGGGTTATCTAAATGATTTTGAACCTTATTTAAGAGAGTGAGGGAGGCATCCACAGTGCTTCTATTTGCCCGATAGGCAAATTGCAAGGGGTCTATAGATGTCTCAATTTGTGATAACAATTCCTTACACACTATGCGCTCCATACATTTACAGAGAACAGATGTGAGTGCGATTGGGCGAAAGTCTTTGGGAAATTTTGCATTTGGTATTTTCGGCACCGGGATAATGATGGAATTTTTCCAGGCTAATGGTACAAAACCATTGTCCATGAAAATTTGAAATAACCTTGTACACACATATCCAAGTTGTACTGCACATTCTTTCAGAACTTTCCCCTTCAGGCCATCTGGACCAGTTGCCTTATGCGGTTTAACTTTACGAAGCACTGTGACAACCTCTCTCTCCTGAATAGTCATCATAGGCTGTGATTGGGTCATGGTCATCATTAATTCATTATTAACAGTCAGATCATCGTTAAAAACATTATCAAATCTTGAATAAAAAATATTAAGATTATTTGCAAGATTGTGAGGGTCATCATGTTGTTGAACTCTTTTCTTTTGTCTACCCATCATTGTATTCAATCCCTTCCATGCATCTCTTACATTCCCTGTTTTTAATTTCTCTTCCACATTCTCTTTATATTCATTCTGTGCATATTTTATCTTACGTTTTACAGCTTTATTTAACTCTTTTACTCTCTGCTGATCATTCTGCAAGAAAGCAGTTTTCTTCATGTTTAAGTAATATTTCAGATCTTTGTTGATCCACGGCTTATTATTTGGGTACACTCTGATATTCTTTGTTTGAACCACAGAATTTACACAGAAATTAACATAACAGGTTATTGTATCATTTAACAGTTCGTGATTACTACAACAGTCATCATCATTAAAAAACAAGTCCCATTCAGTGCACTCAAAACAGCCTCTTAGCTTTTCTGTTTCGTCTCTGGACCATATTTGAACCTGCTGAACGGCAGGCTTAGTCCTCTTTAATAGCTGCCTATATTTTGGTAACAGATGAATAACGTTGTGATCTGAGCGTCCTAGAGGTGGATGTAGCCTTGGCACATATGCCCCTTCTATGTTACCGAAGCATTTATCCAGAGTCTTAACCAGTCTTGTCGGACAGGTTACATATTGTACAAGATTTGGCAACAGCGTAGATACATTGCATTTATTAAAATCTCCAAGCAAAAAGACTGGACTATCGGCAGAATTGCAAAGCATTCTGTTGTAACTAGCGGCTATGCATTCGGCAGCGAGTGCAAAGTTTGGACCAGGCACATAAACTAAAATTACTGTTATTTGTCCAAACTCACGAGGCAAATAATATGGCCTAAAAGAGACAGTCAGTAGTTCATAGTGAGCAGAACAATGTGTTTCGCGTACCGTAATATTCTTTGCCCACCTGTTACTGACGAACATACACAGTCCTCCTCCGATGGTTTTGGTTGACTTGTTGCTATCACGGTCCAGACGGATTAGTGAGTATCCTTCCAAGTTTATGTTGTCAGTCGCCTCCGTCAGCCATGTCTCCGTGATGCAAATCAAGTTAGCTCTTTTAAAGTCTCTGTTGTATTTCACCAGTGCTGTGAGTTCAGACATTTTATTTTGAAGCGAACGAGCATTAGTTAAAGTTATAGTAGGAAGGGGGAACCGACTGCCGCGGGATTTAAGTCTGTTTCGGATTCCGCCTCTAGATCCTCTCCGTTTTAGTTTCTTCCTTCTATATGCTGTATCTATAGAACAGATTATTTCCGGGGGTTCAAAAAGAAGCTTTGGTGGAGTTTTAACATGATGTCGGAATCTCAGCAGATCTTCGCGGCTGTAAAACATTGTCCTCATTGGTCCATTGTTGTTCCTTAGATTTTTAGAATCCACACCGTCTCCCAACGCAGACACGCAGTCCAAAGCGCATTTTAAAATCCATAGCACAATAATTATCTTTAAAAGCATATTTGCTTTTAAAACATAGGCTGTTTAGACAGTTTAAAACAAACAAAACAAGTTTAAGACAGACAAGCAAACAAACTGAGCACACCAGCGTCTATGGTCAGCACTTGCGCATGCGCCCCTTTACAAATCATTGAAATGTTTGATCACAAATTAATTATGAAGAAACAGGCATATAAAAAAGCTCTACGCAAATGACATTGTATTGAATAAGACTGCCGTTATGGTTTAGTGTTTTTGCTGTTGTTTTTTGCTTAAGAGAGACTTCATGATTTCTGATACAAATCTCACCGATGGTGACAGTTAATGGTAAGAAAGTTGCTAAATTTTTGTCATGTTGCAATGCATGATGGGATTTATGATTGAGTTTTCTACAATCCTGATACCCAGCATGCATTGCGGCATGACATTTTGTTGTTGATTGTCACCATGATTGTGATTTATAGGCTGATTGTTGATGTCTCAGTGTGTCTGTTTAACACCACAGATTAGATTTGGGTGAACAATATTTAACTCTTCAGGGTATGTGGACTTTTACAGCACTGTTGGATTTCATGGAAGCCTCACAGGGTTGGCAGAACATATATTAAACACTTAGATTCAGTGATTACTTTTTTATGATAACGTTGAATCCCAAGAATCCCAATACTAATTAACATAATAACAGTAATAAACTTCACTTCTCTCATCTTCCTCTGCTTCAACAGATATGTTTTATAAACACACTGCCACAATGAGCAGAAGAAAATTAACACTAAACTTCAAGACCCAAGTACCCAACTCAAGGAAACACTAATCGGAGCAATGGTGACTAACTTTATTAACCAGATATACAGCAGTTCTTTAGAAGTTAAACCTATCATCCATGTAACTCTGCAAGCAAGTTGTCATTTTAGTTTTCAAACAGAGATGACGATAGTGTTCATTGAACTCTAGTCATTTTGTCTATTACATTTAATAATTTGGCTTTCTTCCTCATTTTAGTATTACTTTCTCCAGAAAAAGAGTCAACAAAATACATTTTTTAAGACAGGAACAATTCCAAAATTGAGTTGATTTGACACGGAATGACCAGCAGGTGTTCACCATTAATGACTCAATCACTTCATTATCTTATTAACTTTAACACTGATTTAGTGTTTTTTTAACACCAATCTTGGTGTGGATTATATAAACACCGAGCAGTGTTAATTTAACACTGGGGATTTTGCTGTGTAAGAATGTTGCACATGACGTGATGCTCTTCAAATACAAGGATAAAGATACAAAACTAACATGTCTGATTTTATTCTTGCTCTCAGAGTGCCTATTTTTCCTCATACTGTATAATATCACACACATTATATTGAATTAAAGTTTAAATATTCTTATGCATTTTTTAAAACATGAAAAAAAACAAATAAATGTTATTGTAGACTATATCAAAACTATCATATATTTTAGCTACTTCTTAGTACCCTTTGACCATTGTCTTATCCAACTTCAGGAGGTGCGTGATTTTTAAACTGTTGTTTTCATAGGACATAAACACTTGTTACTTTACAAAGACCTTTCCTGTGTTCAGCTTACAGAGCATTGAGACGACTGAATATCAGGACTTATCTTCATTTCATAGTTCTTTGTATTCACATCCTTTGCGTGTAAGTGTTTTGAAAAGAGCCAGATGAGAACTTTCTGAAGACCCTGACTAGAACCAGGACTGATCTTAAATGTTGTAATGTCATCCATCCTTAAGAATGACTTGAAAGAGACATGGTGCATAATAGATCCCTTTAATAGAGGAATAATATATTAGGAAATGCATTTAATGTGATATAACTATTAAGAGTACAAATCGAATTCAGAGTTGCTGAGGAATTAGAACGTACTGTAAATTCAACACATCCTCTGATCCTTGCATGTTTTTTAATCCACTCTAAAAATCTGCTCAGAAAATGCTGACAAAACATTTTCCATCACATCTGTGCTCGCAATTCCGTATCTTGTACACGTACATACAGTGTGAACATATGCACATCTCTCTCAAGAACTCATAAACGAAGCAGTAAAGATAATCAATGTGGAAACAATCTTCATTTTCAATTACTGATAATTCAGAGACAACAATCCTTTCAAATTGAGCAAGGCTTGCTGATTAGACAGATATTTAGTATACAGTTATATATATACAGTTTTATCACTGCACAATGCCACAGATGTCACAAGTTTTGAGGAAGCATGCAATTGACATGCTGACTGGAGGAATGTCCACCAGAGCTGTTGCCCGTGAATTGAAAGAGTGTAGTTTTTTATATTTTACACCTGCTTTGCAAAAAGAATGACGTAGTTAACAGTGATTTTGAGGAATGTCACTGACCCACAGGTGGGCCCTATTTGTTATTACATATTTTTGACACTAATGTCCTATTCTAAACATAAAAAAACATGACAAACTGTATAACATAGGAAAACTCAAAAAATTTAGTCTTCATATTTAAAAGCCATTTGATAATAGCAATTGTGTAGTGACAGTCATTTTGTTAAATGTCACTGACCCCCTACACAGAAAAGCATTTTAATTATAATGATAATATAACAGTAATATACCATTATAAAGCTTCAAAAATCTTGACAAACTATATATCAATGGAAAGCAGGAATGCAGTGTTCATATTGCAAAACTGTTTTGAACTAATAGTAATGCAGTGACAGTAATTTATCAATTTGTGACGAGAGTATGCAGCAAACTATTGACACCTAGTGGCTGTTGTTGGTAAATCTACTAAAAGTGTCATAAAAAACTCAGTTTTTATCACTAGTTGACACTTATGGCCTTTTTTTAGCATATTTGGTGTGAAATTTTTTTTTATAGATTTTTAATATAAAATATATACTTGTATTTTTTTTTAGATTTTTACAAGAGTGAAAAAATTTAAAGTGTCTTCTATAAAAAAACAAAACAAGATTAGGCTTCTAGACCAAAAATATATATATATACTGATTTGAAGGTAAACATCCAGTTTTCATCCCTCCACTCAAAAGGGGGAAGAGTGTGACAATAAAGTTGTTTAGTAAATTTAAACAGATGGAACCAAAGGAAAAAGAAAAAGTCACAATCCTTTACTTTATCTGCATTAACAGTTGTTTAATTTTACAAAGAAATCATATTCATATAAACATGACATCATTGTTTACAGTTATATAAAACCCTATTAAGACAAAAGCACGATTTGCGATTGTGTGTTTAAAGTGACTGCCTGATGCACGAGTCAGTTTTACATGAACAGATTTTCTGTGTTGCTAAGACAACAATGCTTTTTACAAAGTAAAAGTCTTTTTTTACTTCCTGTTACTAATGGACTTCAGTGGTGCATTACTGCCATCTACAGCATTACAACATTACAGCAGTTTATATACAAGGAAGACTGGGGCTAGTTGTCACACTTTTACTCCACAGAATATTAGAAATGTATACACGGTCATTGCTTATGGAAAGTAACATAAATATAAAGTTTACAACAAATGTAAATAATGAACCAATGAACCTGTCAAAAATGACATTTTCATTTTAATCATACTGATTAATAACCATTTAAAATCTTTATCAAAATAACAAGACAATCTTACAGTTTATATATGCATAAACTGTCACTGCTTACATTCACTTGTAATGTATTACAGCAGATAATTACTAAAATGATTTTAAAGTTTTAAGTTAAAAATATCATCAGGGTTAAAACTCACCAATGAAATAAAGTAAAATATCTGTGAATATCACTGTGATGGTTTGAAGAAAATCACAATGCAGTTATAACTTCTGACCAATATGAGTCACTGTAACCAAACTGATATGAAGCAGACAGGATGTGGTGACATTATGATTACTATGAAATAATTTACTATGAAAACTTAAATAAATTAAATAACATGTCAGTTCTTATGTAAAGTATAATATTAAAAAAAGAACTTGTGATATGTGTAAGACAAAGACAGAAATATTTCTGTGACTAAAATGTCAGCATCTTTAATGTTTGTTAATATCTTCCCAGATAGCATGCAAACCATTGAAACAATGTTAAAAACAGTTGATTTGTCAATGTTAACTGCACTGAATCAATATCAGGTTTGCACCCTCCATTAATATTGAAAAAATATTGATATTTCAACAAACCACCATTATTGTGATCAGTATTTGCTTTAGTTGGGTCCTTGACTCTTGTGATCACGAAGTTAAATTTTTCTTTTTTTTTCTTTTCTTTTCGTGTTTGTATGTGTTTATGTAGAAACACATGTGCATTGATAAAGAAAGATGTGTTTCAAAGTTAAGTTGAAAGTGATTGCTTTTTGTGAGGATGTCAAGATTATATAAAATTAAGCTGCTTTACATGATTATGTTGATCCATTTTTGACAATTATAAATGTTTTGGTTTGTAAATACCACTGTGACGAGACAAACAGAAAAATTGCTGACACATTTAGACATCATTACTCATCCTACAAATCACGTCAATGGTGACAATCATCAAACAAATTCATATTAAACGATCAACTGCAATGCATGCTGGGAGTTATAAATTAGTTTAGTACTATGATGATACCCAGCATGCATTGCAGCATGAAGCTTTCTTTTGTTGATCGTCACCATTGATGAGATTCGTAGACCGATTCATGATGTCAGAGATCGATTCAGTAGTTTAACTTTTTAAATGTGTTTTTGTAATCCTCAAAATAACAGACCTTACACTGTTTCCAACTAGTACTGTAACATCAATTTTTTGCATAACTTTAACAATATTTTATTAATATCATTTAGGTATACCTTCAAGAATTAAACTACTTCATAACATTAGATCTTTGTTTTGTTTTTTTGCAATAGCTGATGTATTTTAAAACACTACTTCAGCAGCCAAAGAAAACTTACCATTAAAACACAAGAGTAAAGGGCCCAACTAAAGCAAACACTGATCACGATAATGGTGATTTGTTGAAATTTCAATATTTTTTCAATATTAATGGAGGGTGCAAACGTGATATTGATTAAATGGTATTAATATTGACAAATCAATGATTTTTAACATTGTTTCAATGGTTGCATGCTATCTGGGTTATTACAGTAGTAAGTTAATGATCGTAATGATTTAATTGTTTTAATACTTTTATTGAACATTAAGGATCTTGTTTAAGTCAAATCTTCATCACATCTTGAATCTCATGTGTCTACAGTACATTGTGATGATGTGTGTGGGTCTTATAGTGTTTTGTGTTTTTAGCTCCTCCCTCCAGATCTCTTGAGTCTCTTAAAGTTTCTCTGTCTGATCATTTCAGCATTATTTAACATCATCTGCTCATCTTTACACAAAACAAATCACAAGATGATCAGAATATTCTTTACTTTCTTCATTCTTCTCACCTGTGAGTTTCTCAGATCAAGCGTGTCTTCAGTTTGAGATCTATGAGATCTTTCACTTCAATCAAATTCAGTGATGTGTGAAGATTTTCTTCAGGACAGAAACTTCTGTAGTGACACACAGGAAACATCTGCTGTTATAACATTCATTTACTTCAGCTCTATGTAAATCATCACATCTCTTTATTTTATTTGTTTATCTCTTCAGTGGATGTTCACTCAAGCAGACTTTTATTTTCAGGTTTGACTGAAGTTTTAAAGAAATATATAAAAAAAAAATAAAAAAAAAATGGCATAAAGTGAATGACTGGTGACAGACAACAAAAACAAATTTAAAATCTCTCTAACAAATAATAAATAATAAACACAAAAGTGACAAATAAGAGAGTGAGATGACTCAAAGTGGGTTAACGGTCATCATAAATATTTATTTTTACAGTATTTAATAATGTCAGAGTGAAGAGTTTATATATGAACTAGTGTGATAGTCTCTCACTCACTGATTCTTAACCTGATGTTGAATAATGATGATGATGATGATGTTTGGTGAAGCTCCTCCCTCTTCATCCTCCTCAGTGTCTTATAGCTCCTCTCTCATCTCTCTCCTCACATCACACACTGACATCATGCTGATCATCTTCATCATCTTCATCATCACACCATCATGTAAGATACATCAGATGAACATTTAATATCATCAGAAACAGATGTGAGTTATTGTGTATCATTAAATGTGTTTTTATTCATCAGGTGTGGGTGGAGTGACTGTAGTGACCCAGACTCCAGAGCTCACAGTGAATACAGGAAATAAAGTCACAATCAACTGTAATCTGGGATCTGTTGATAATTATGCTGGATGGTATAAACAGATTTCAGGAGGAGTTCCTCAGTATGTGTTAAGACATTATCATGGCTGGAGCTCACCTAGTTATGGATCTGGTTTCTCTGCTCCTAAATTCACATCAACACATTCATCTAAATCAGATTATAGTTTGATCATCAATAATGTAGATGTGAGAGATTCAGCTGTGTATTATTGTCACACATGGGACGGCTTTGCTCAGGAGCACGTATCACAGTGATTCACATCATGACAAAAACCTCCTCACTGTTCACAGTCACTTCTGCTTTCATATAAACAGAATGAAGGACATGAACACATTTATGACAATCTGACAGTAAATGATGTCTTGTTTCTTTATGAATGTTCACAGTAATTACAAACTGACCATTCAGTGATCAGTCAGATTGATAATAAAATAATCAAATTAATTCAAGAAGAGTTTATTATTATACAGTCAAACTAAAACACTTGCAGTGATAAACAAACACTGTATATATTTCTGCTTGTGTATAAAGTTGTATGTTTGTCATGATATTTAATCATTGAAAGAGCTGTAATGAGTTTCAGTTTAGTGTCATCATTTTGATTTATTTTTACATTTGTTGAGTTATTCACAAGATTAATGAATTAAAATACAACCTAAAACGAAATGCATAAATGTAAGATTTCTCTGCTTTAACACTGTAAAACTAATTTTTACATATAATGGCAGTGTAATAAGAGCGTTGCTGGAAGAGTTTAGGTTTAGAGTTTTAAATGATGACAATAACTATCTACTAACAAAGATAGTTCATATGTCTGCATTCTGTTTTTAATTTTAATATCAGACTGTCTTTGTCAAAACCTACAAGTACCACAAGCGTGATAATAGATGAACTGAAAACCCAAACAGTCCCTTATGTTAGTCTTAAAGAGCTCCTATGGTTTGATTCATGATTTTACATTTTCTTTGGTGTTTAAGTGTGTAACGATGACGCAAGTTATCGTCTCCAACGTGAATCTCCTTTCTTGGACAGAAGCGGACAATCCATGTGCCATGAGTAAAAGTCCTCCCCAGTATTTTGTTCCAATCACCTGGATTAGCACAGTTTTTCAGCAGGAGGTGACCTCCTGGCTCGTTGGTGTTTTAAGCCCTCAAGGAAGACTTCAAGGCCGCGCTGCCTGGAAGGCACTCCACGTGCCCCGAGCGTTTCAGCCAATCACAGCACTGGTGCAAGATATCGAGCCTTCCACCAGCTTCTGGCAGTTCGAGCTCACCGTTGGTCAGGTGAGTAGCGCAGATATGTTAAGATAGGAATGTGACTGTATTTGAATTTAGCTTGAAATGTTTCGAGGGTTTAAGTGACGTGTTTCCAAATGTCTGTGGCACGACATGCTTTTTCGTGCGAATTTCACATATTGTTTACTCAAGTGTTTTTCCTATTTTCTTACCATTGTCGCTTGGGATTTGGGTTAGAACAACTTTCTGTTACAGAATATTACATCCTCACCCTAACCCAATTATAAACCCAACCACAACCGAAAACAGTTTATAATTCTGACAAATAAACATAAACCAATGCTTAAAATAATATCCACATTTATGCCAACCCCCACTTTATCCTCGCACGAAAACAGCAGAAAAAAGAGAGGAAAACCACAAATCTAACCCCAATCCTTAGCGACAAGGGTTTGAAAAAATTAAAACCAATTGCGTAACCGATACGTGAAACTGGCACAAAAAGAAAGTCGTGCCACAGACACGTGAAGACGTGCAAAAACGTCACTTAAACGCTCAAAATTTTTTGAGTTGAATTCAAAAAGAGTCACATTCCTATCTTACCATATCTGCACTTCTCACCTGACCAACGGTGAGCCCGAACTGCCAGAAGCTGGCGGAAGGCTCGATATCTAGCACCAGTGCTGTGATTGGCTGAAATGCTCGGGGCACAGGGAGTGCCTTCCAGGCAGTGCTGCCTTGAAGGCTTTGTTGAGGGCTTAAAACACCACCGAGTCAGGAGATCACCTCCTGCTGAAAAACTGTGCTAATTAGCAAATCCAGGTGATTGGAACAAAATACTGGAGAGGACTTTTACTCATGGCACATGGATTGTCCGCCTCTGTTCTTGGAATACAACAAACACACGGATTGTAGGCAACAGTTTACCAGCTAACAGAAAAAAGTTCTAAGAATGTTCCCTGAAAGTTTCCAATGTTTCCAAAAACGTTCTGCCAACAGAAAAAGTGTCCAGTTTTCTTGACGTTCTAAGAACGAAGTTTCTGTGTTGACTGAACGTTAGAGGAATGTTACATTTTACCATTTTTAAACGTTATGACAATGTCATGTTTTAATGTTCACACAATGTTTAAAACAACAGCTGTTTATTATATTGACTTGTTTAATTGTTATGTAAATGATAGAGAAACATTGCATTTTATTTTTTTATAAAACATTATTTCTGAATGTTCAGTAAATATATTGCTGTAGAAAACACAATTCACTTATTAGGTTTAGATGTTGATGCTTTGTTTCTTTTCAAGTCACAATTATTGTGATTAGTGTTTGTTTTAGTTGGACTCTTGACCCTTGACATCGAAAGCTTGAGTCCTGAATGGTCTGGGGGAAGGATTATAGTGTCTCTGATCCAATACCCACAGTAGATGGCGGTAATGCTCTTTTAAGAATGCGAGCCGCCAATAAGCTCAAAGAAGAAGAAGAAGAAGAAGAAGAAGAAGAAGAAGACTTTTTGCTTTCTTCCCTGGTTGTGTTAAATTTGTGTTAATACACCACATTTGTTATGAACTTGTAAAGTTAACAGTTTACTTCTGTGGTGTTTGGTATATAATGGTAAAGTTCATCATCTAGTTAATTTACTAATCAAAAGTTTATTTTCTGTCAATAATGTATATGAGATCCAGCACTTTCACAGCAGTTTGTTATCAAGGAGTTTTAGAAACTTTGGACAAAAATGTCCGCTGTATAATTGGGACGCACAAACATCAAGAATCAGAGTATGAATCTCAACCATGGTCACAAATAAAATTATAAAAAAACATTATTTATCCATGCTGCAGTGCATGCTGGGAGTCCTGAATGAGATTTGTAATTTGTTAATACCCAGCATGCATTGCAGCATGAAGTTTTTTATTTAATTGTCACCATGGTTGAGGTTCATACTCTGATTCTTGATGTTTATGCTTCCCAATTACACAGCAGATATTTTTTGTCTTTGCAAACATTATTGTGTTGTTGCTGTTTGTTGGCTTGTGGGTTAAAATATCTTGCACCCAACCACTGCAAAAGTGTACACACTTGCTGTATTCTAAATAATTGATGAAGTTTGGGTACTGTACGTCAGAGAAGAAAGTTTTCAGGGTCTCTTAGCCATTCTTTGGCTGGCAACTCGTCTGGGTCGATGCCGTTTATTGTCTTTATTTTATCTAAATATTATCCATTGGAAACAGTATTCAGTATGTCGTGAAAAGCACCTCGCTTTTGCTTACTCCATATTTACCTTCCTGTATGTCCTTATTTAACACAGCTTTGGTCAGACCAAACAAACTCCAGTACAGATCAAAATAGCGTATGGTCCTTCCAAATGGCACTGGTGCCCCTGCATGCACTGTGGCGTGACGTTGCTTAAAACTCGCTATACATAACTATATATATTTTCAGTGGTATATAAAGACCTTACATAATGAACGGTTATGTTTTTATTACTTTAGAAGCTGTTTTGTCTTGATACACTGCTGGTCCTCTTACATAGAAGTTGCCATTTTGCACCGCCATGTTTCTACAGCAGCCCCTAAACGGAGCTCTAGAGAGTTTTTATCACTATGTTGTCTCAGACGATGACATGTTTGTCCGATTTGATTTTACATAACATTTATTTAAAGATTGATTTTTGCAGGCAGACTGATGAAACTCTTTTACTCTCTAGCAGGAAGTGAAGCTGATTGGCTGAATTTTAATGAACTTCCTTCTTTCAGAGTTTCTCTTCTTCAAAATCTCTATATGAGAATGAAATTGTCTTCATGTCTTCACTAAACTCAAACAGCTTCACAAACACAGACAAGATGCTGATAATATTCATCAATCTCTTCACTCTTCTCTCATGTAAGTTACACATTTCACTCTTAACATATTGATGTCATGGACATGAAATGAAGGATTTTCTCATTTGTTATTTCAGGTGTCAGTTCAGCTAAAGTTGTCACACAAAAACCCTCAGTACTGACAGAAGAAAAAGGAAAATCTGTCACTATGGACTGTAATATAGGAAAATATGATGGCAACTATGTTCCTTGGTATAAACAGCTTCCAAATGCAGCTCCTCAGTTTGTGTTGCTTTCCGATCCATCTGATGGCTCTCCTGCTGAGTATGGTGCCAGTTTTTCATCAAGCCGTTTCACATCTAAAAAAATTTCAGATCTTGAGTATCAGCTGATCATCAATAATGTAGATGTGAGAGATTCAGCTGTGTATTACTGTTACAACTGGGATGACTCTGCTCGTGAGGACGTATCACAGTGATTCACATCATGACAAAAACTTCCTCACTGATCACAGTCACTTCTGAGAGCTGACTGACATTATTATTACTGTTTAAAACCCTATTATTAAAAATATGTGGCAGTAACTGACTGAAGAAATTATTGAAACACAAATCATATCATAATAATTAAAAAAGTAAAACGACCTAAAATTAAAATCCCTGTATATAAGTTACTCTAAACTCACTGTTATAATAAACTCACTGAAGACGTTTACTGATATTTAATATTTGACAGAACACCGAGTTAAAATGTATCCATGCTGGGTGGTTTTTTCCCAAATGCTGGGTTATTATAACCCATGGCTGCATTACAACAACCCAACATTGGGAAATTTTTAACCCAGCATGCGTTGTGTCCAATATTTACCCAGCATGACTAATTAATAAAAATAACACAGGCAGTTTTAAAGTGTGGATTATAAATAATGTGAACAGGTTTGTTGTGTAGTTTAATATATCAATCTTCTTCAGCACATCAGTTTCAAGTTTTAATGATTATTAAACAAGTGTTTAAATCATTTCAAAATATAAACTAAAGGAGACAGAGATGAGTTGAAGTTGAGTGACTGTTTCACTTCTGTTTGTATCACATCAGAGACTGAGGAGGTTTTTGTACGACTGAAGATCTGAAATCTATCACTGTGGTATTCGGACAAGGAACAAAACTCATTGTGACCGGTAAGTCATCTTTCTACTCGTATACAAGCTGTTTTTATATTTTAAATGTATGTAGAGATATTATAAAATAAAATAAATGATAATTGGGGCAATTCATATTTAAAGAAACATTTTACTGCTTAATCAACACTTAGAAAGGCTTCATGTGAATTTTTACCTGGATTAATTCTTTGTGTACTTTCAGTTTTTTTTTTATTATAAATTATCCAGTATTTATGTATTTTTGTAACTTAAAAGATGTTTTTAACAGCACACAATTTGATCTGCTCTACATTTACAGGAGTGATAGTTAATGTTTTGTTCGATTGAATCACGTGTTAAACATTAATGTTTATGACAAAAATGATGGACACATTGTATATATGATTGCATTAATTTACAGTTGTTCAGTTCTCTAAAAATAAACCTTTACAAAAAAAATTAATCTCTTTAAATAAGTCCTACACTAATAATACATGTGAATGGGATTTTGGAATGGGATTGATTTACATAAATGAACTCTGTGTAAAATATAAAATGTTAAAAACTTTAAACACATGTTTATGATAAAGTCCATTTATTTCTTCATGATTTGTGTTGTGTAGATTCAGGTGTTTCTCCTCCTGTTGTGAAGATTTTGCCTCCATCCAGTGAAGATGTGAGCTCCAGTAAAGTGACTCTGGTGTGTTTGATCAATGACATGTCTGTGGGATTTGCTGATGTGAGTTGGTTTGTGAATGGAAACTCAGTTACTGATGGCATCTTCACCGGATCTGCCGAACAGCAGCCGAATGAGAAATTCAAGTTGAGCAGTTATTTAACCATTGAGAGATCAGAGTGGGAGAAAGACAAAGATCTCACATGTAAAGTGACTTCTGCTGGAAAGATCACAAACACAAAGATCAAGAAATCTCAGTGCAATTAATAAATGCAAAGATTATTGTGTGCTAATTGTTTGTTTTTATGAAAGCATGTGTTAATAGAAACAATTGAATGTTTAACTATGAGATTGAATTTCTGCAAACATTTCTGCTTTTCATTTTATTGTAATTTGATTTCAATCCTTAATAAATTTGAATAAACTTCATAATAATCAAACCGTTTACTTATTGATTTATGGGGAAACTAATAAAATTTAGAAATATGTATTAGTTAATAATTTAAACCTAAAAGAAAGAAATGATTCTATGAAAGAAACTTTCTTTAGTTTGTATACAGAGTACAGCATCTATATCATTAATTTATTGATTATTTGTTTTTTATATTTTAAACTATAATGTTTCTGAAAATAAAGATAAATAAGAGAAGAGTAAACTGTAGTTAACAGAACTACATGTAAATTTGAGATTCACATGAAGTCTCATGTTTAGAAAAATAAACTATAAAGAGTTCATGAAAGATGTTTAATTCACTGAATTATTTAAAAAAGAAGTTAAGTTACAATGAAAACATCATGAAAAAGCTTTGAGTGTAAATATGTTGAATATTATTGAGAATAAAGATGAATAAAGTCATTAAAGTTCATCAGGCAATGTTGAAGTTTCTCTTCTTGCAGATTCAGTGAAGTGTGGAGATTTTTTGAAGAAGTTTTGCTCTGACACACAGGAAACACCTGCTGTTATAACACTCATTTATTTTAACTCTATGGGGTGGTTTCCCAGACAGGGTTTAGATTAATACGTAATAATTAATAAATAAGTAATTTTTACAAACAAACCTTACAAAAACAACACAGGTGTGCATCCTGAGACAAAACAATGGCACTGATATATGTCAAGAGATGTCAGAATAAGGTGTTTTTAAATTAAGGCAACTCAAACATGCAGTTTAGACTGGGACTAGCAGCCCACATAGCAATTTTGTTCCGGCCCAGCTCTGGCCCACACAACCAATTTTCCTCGGCCAACATACAACGAAGAATAACGGCCCTACGTGGCCCAGTTCTGGATTACAGACAATAGCCCATACCTGGCCCAGACCTGGGCCAGAACAGTAGCTGCAAACAAGCCTACGATGGCCCTTTTTCTGGGCATAGCCTTAGGGCACCATGCAGGTTTGCTCACTGGCGAAACGTTGGCCCCTTAGCGCTGGCCCTGCATCCCCAGGAGGCCCTTATACAGCAAAATCCCCAGAGTTAAATAATTACTGCTGGATGTATATATTGTCCCAATCTTACAGAGTGTTAAAAAGTAACACTGAAGCAAAATTAAAAGCTCTGTTATCCTCTCTCTCACCATCTCTGTCTGAAACCTAAAATTGCATTTACCATCTTATTTGTAGAGTCACTTTCTTAACTTAGGTTTAGATTTTGTTTCATTTGAAGTCACCATTATTGTGATTAGTTTTTGTTTTAGTTGGACTCTTGACCCTTGACTCTTTCCTTCTTCAGTCTTTTGATCGCGATGACTTTGTGTGTTTAAGAAATCTTTGTTACGGCATAGAACAGACTATAGAGCAATTCTGTGATGGTGGTTAATACTGTACATGAAGTCTAGACATCATCATCTAGAAAACTTACGTATTAATTAAGTGTTATAACACAACTGTTAATCCAGATAAAGAAATCTAGCGGCGTCAGTTTGTGTTGAAAAGTGGTGGGGACAAAAGATCAGATGAGAAAACATTACAGCAAAAATATTAAATAACGGCGCATCAAAAATGGGCATAACTCTGGCATAAATGGGCTCAACAACGTCGACTGTACACAAGTAACAGTCCCTGCAACACCAGCTCAACCGAACAGTGCCAAAGCACCATACTGTAGAAAACAGCAGCACGTTAAGGCAATGATTACAATGAAATTCATTACATATGTAAAAGAAAACACACCATAAGCACACAATGCAACATATCTGACCCTGGACCACAAAACCAGTCGTACACTGCAAAAAATGATTTTCAAGAAAAAAAATTCTTAGTATTTTTGTCTTTTTCCAGAAGAAATATCTAAAAATATCTTAAATTAAAGGTATTGCGGAGCATTTTCTTTTTCTGGGTGGATCATCAAGACTATTGGTCCTCCTAGTTGTCAATCAGGAGTGTTGAGCAATTGCATTTTTTTAAAATGTGGAGAAGGCAGTTCTTTTCTAAAATTCGAGAAAATCCTCCACTACTTTAAGATTGATGAGCAAAATGACCTAAGAAAATAGGTCTAGTTTTTAGACCAAAAATACCAAATGTAAGTGATTTTGTGCATAAAGCAAGCAAAAAAAATCTGCCAATGCGGTAAGCAAAAAAATCTTGAACATTTTTCTTAAACAATAAATTCAAGAGAAAAATGCTTACCCCATTGGCAGATTTGTTTGCTAGTTTTATGCACAAAATCACTTCATTTGATATTTATGGTCTTAAAACTAGATTTTTGGTCATCAAGAAAAAGCTTCTTAATTTAAGAATTTTTTGATATTTTTCCTGAAAACAAGACAAAAATACTAATAATTTTTTTCTTGAAAATCTGACTTTCTTTCTTAGTATTTTTGTCTTGTTTTTAGTAGAAATATCTAGAAATTCTTGTTATGCAGGTGGTAAAATATATCAAAACGAGCTATGATGCTATTTACAAAGTAAAAGTCTTCATCTTCTACTTCCGGTTATTGTTGGACTTCAGTGGTGCATTACTGCCATCTAATGTATTACAGCATTACTGCAGTTTATATACAAGCAGTTTATATACACGGGGTTAGCTGACACACTTTAAAGAATATTTGAAATTTCCTTACTGTTATTGATCAGGAAACGTTACATAACTATAGGCTTTACAACAAATGTAAATAATAAACCAATGAAAATCAAAACATTTTATGACACATTTAAAAGATAATGGAAACATTTGTTTTCGTATCAACACATATGAAAAACCTTTTTAGCTCATAAATATACTAACCCAGCTGATAATACCTTGAACAGATAGGAAATATAATTAAATACTTACGGATTTCAGCTGGTTCCTTGTCTTGGTACTTCCTACTTTTTTACTGTTTCATTCAACTTTATTGCACATAGCTTTACTTATGGACTTTAATGTTGTGAATTCATTATATTTGTGGATTTCTTGAGTTAATACTGATGTGTGGTGAAAATTTTATGTGAATAACCTCATTGGAAATATATGTACTGAAATTGACACGTTCAATACTGATTTTGCCCACTGTATAAACCAATGCCAAACATTTAAAAAAAACTGAAAACTCCTGATGTGTGTAGATGACAAAGATAAAAGGATTTCTGTGACTTAAATAATCATTTGTGATTAAACAGTTAAATGTCATGCTTTCATTTGCTGTTAGTATCTTTATTAGTAAGTTAATGATCGTAATGATTTACTGATTATAATTATTGTGTTTATACTCTTATTGAACATTTCATATAAAGGATCTTGTTTAAGTCAAATCTTCATCACATCTTGAATCTCATGTGTCTACAGTACATTGTGATGATGTGTTTGGGTCTTATAGTGTTTTGTGTTTTTAGCTCCTCTCTCCAGATCTCTTGAGTCTGTCTGATCATTTCAGCATTATTAGTTTAAGGGATTAGCTTAATCCAGGACTAGGCCTTAGTTTAATTAGGAAATATAACTAGTTTTACCAAACATGCCTTACTAAAAACATTACCTGTGTGCATTTTGAGGCAAAACAATGGGCCCTGATGTATTTTAAGATAATTCAGTGCAAGTTGTTTTCAGTTTGGAAAGCTCTTAAAAATGTTTTAGTCTAGGACTAGTCTAATCCCCGTCAGTGTTTCTCAACCGGGGGGCCGGGGCCCACAGGAATCCTCAACAGGTTCCAAAGGGGCCTTGAGATGCCTTACTCAAAATAAGACAAAAAAGCATTAAAGCTGTTGTTGGTAAGATATATTTGATCATATTCACTGAAACCGACACTATGCTCCGATAGAACAACATAAATTAGACAAAAATCCACCGCTCCCGGTCAATCTGGTCCAATCAGTGCAGGCCGGTTCATCTGGTCCAATCAGCGCAGGGCTGTGTAAAACCTGCCTGTCAATCACAGTTCCTGCACGCGCCACATGTCCCCCCCATGTGCGTTACAATATCACATGCATCCGCCTGAAGTTCACGGGTGTTTTGAATTGAACGCTGGGTCATGGCGAAGAGAACATTTACTAACAAACTTCAGATTCCTCAGTTAACAACCAGAGAACAACCAATGAAAGAAGGAAACAAAGATAGAAAGCGACCGTGCCAGATATAAAACTAGGATCAATATCGGACCGTCATTTGAAAGGTGGAGGAATCTACGAGATTTTAAAGGGTTCAAGTTGGATGCAGAGCTTGCCATATTTCTTCTTGGCAGGTAATTGTGCTTTATCAACCATTGATTGTATTTCTGAGTGTTATGTAAGTAATCTAAGTATTCTTGCTAAGTATGCGTTCACAAAAATACTGGTGCACAAGCGCTGACAAGAATGAGCTTTAAGGAAGGTTGCTCGGTGGAAGTGTGGGAGGGGCATGAAAAATGTAAACATTTGAAATCATCCCAATCCTCTGGAGCTGCCTACTGCGCTTTAAAATGAGACAAAGCAACCAAAAAAATCTAAATATTTCTTATTGTTTTGCTTCTACCCATACACTCTAGAATATTTTATAAAACGATTGATTTGATGTGCCCATGAGCTGTAAAAACCTGGTTGTGCATTCCGTTGTTTGTCATGGATGCAGGGTGCCCCCATCCAAATGCCAACCTGGTCATCTGCCCATGTCACCCATATATAAATCCACCTATGCATGCTTGTGAAGAGTGATCAACTAGTTTTTCAGTTTTTCAAGTAGTCACAGTATTTGATTGCAGGCTGGAGCCCTTGGTGCCCCCCGATTAGCTGGTGCCCCCTATTGTCTGGTACCCCAGGTCACTCGCCCAATCTCGTTTACTGATTATCCGGCCCTGGATGTTTCCATTTGGTGATATGTTGCTGAGAGGTTCATATAGTTTTCACCCTGAAAATTGCTCTCAGTGTGCAACGAACCAAAATAAAACTGCATAATGATTTTTACTTTTAGCCTTTAACTGTGTTTCTCAAAAGCATCATAAATCAAATGACCTTACTCACGTTATACTGCAAAAAAAAAAAAAATATATATATAATAATAATAATAATCCACAGGTTTAGATAATTTTAGGTCATTTTTTTCACTTCTAAAAACACAACACAATTCAACACCTAATTAAAAAATACAAGTATACAAAAAAAAAAAAAAATGTATGCGGTAAACAATGTATAGGACATTTATAATAATATAATATTGGGGGAAAATCACAGACTTCACTAAAGGTTTTTGGGCAGCCGAACACTGCTGTCGTTTTAACGACAATCAATGTGGAAGCGTTGATGTGCTTTGGTTGCTATAATACAAACATTATATTGTCGATGAAAACAACTACTGTCTTATAAGTATCTGCTTATGCAGATCATTTGTTAAATCAATGCGTATTATTGTGGTAACACAGGCTGTTATATAAATGACCATTTACATTAACCTTTATGTTGATGTTCTGAAGTAAAGGTAGGATGTTCTTGTTGGTCGTGTAGTATTGGTTTTGTACGGTGGCCCTGAAGTGCAAACCACAACAACAAATTACTAAACAACAACAACAAATTAAAAAACACCACAACAAATAAAAAAACACTACAACAAATTAAACAACAACAACAAATAAAAAAAACACTACAGCAAATTAAAAACCACTACAGCAAATTCAAAAACACTACAACCAAAATAAAAAACACTACAACAAAATAAAAAACAAATACAAAATAAAAAACACAACAGCAAGTTAAAAAACATTACAGCAAATTAAAAAACACAACTACAAATTAAAAAACACTACAACAAATTTAAAACACAACTACATTAAAAAACACAACTACATTAACCTACTGGAAGAGGTAGGTACCAGTGGGCCATAGACATTATATACGTGGACACCTCTTAGAGTGAGCTGCCTATTGGAGCTGACGTATCGAGCGGCCGCCATCTTGGATGGGTCTCCTTGCATTCATTTCTAATGAGGAATAATCATAACTCCCCTAATTTAATTACTAAAGTACTTTTTACTTAAGTAAAAGTAAAAAAGTAGATGTTTAATGTACTTAAATATTAAATATAAACCAAAAACTTGAAATTATGAAATGTAGTGGAGTAAAAATTATAATAATATGCTTTGGAAGATAAGTTTTCCAAAGAAAAACACTGATAAAATACAGATACTTGCAAATTTACTTTTATGTAGACGGTAAAATACTTAAGTAGTGTCTGCCTCAATATGCTATACTTAAAGAGCATAATACAAAGTATTTTAGCATGAAAGCAGTATTTTTCAATGTGTGACAGCGTCCTGTATCATAACTAAATCTCTCCCGCTTATAACAGCTCAAACCGTGTGAAAATCCGGTAAAAATTAGGGCAGTTATGATTATTCCTCATTAGAAATGAATGCAAGGGAGCGCACTGGAGACCCATCCAAGATGGCGGCCGCGCGATACGTCAGCTCCAATAGGCAGCTCACTCTAAGAGGTGTCTACGTATATAATGTCTATGGCCCACTGGTACCTACCTCTTCCGGTAGGTTAATGTAGTTGTGTTTTTTAATTTGTAGTTGTGTTTTTTCAATTTTTGTAGTGTTTTTTATTTTGTAGTTGTTTTTTATTTTGTTGTAGTGTTTTTTAATTTGTTGTAGTGTTTTTTTTTACTTGCTGTTGTGATTTTTATTTTATGTTTTTTATTTTGTATTAGTCTTTTTAAATTTGTAGTTGTGTTTTTAATTTGTTGTAGTGTTTTTTAATTTGTAGTTGTGTTTTTTAATTTGCTGTAGTGTTTTTTTAACTTGCTGTTGTGTTTTTATTTTGTACTTGTTTTTTATTTTGTTGTAGTGTTTTTTAATTTGCTGTAGTGGTTTTTAATTTGCTGTAGTGTTTTTATTTGTTGTTGTTTTTTAATTTGTTGTAGTGGTTTTTAATTTGCTGTAGTGTTTTTTAATTTGTTGTTGTTTTTTAATTTGTTGTAGTGTTTTTTTAATTTGTTGTGGTGTTTTTTCATTTGTTGTTGTTGTTTAGTAATTTGTTGTTGTGGTTTGCACTTCAGGGCAACCGTAGTTTTGCCTCTCCTCCATTACCATTGGATGGTAGGATTAAAAGTGACTTTTCCGAGCACCACATTTTGATAAATAAAAATATCCCAACTAACAGAAAAAAGTTCTAAGAACGTTCCCTGAAAGTTTTTAACGTTCCCAAAAACGTTCTGCCAACGTTAAAAGTGTCCAGTTTTCTTGACGTCCTAAGAACGTTTTTGTGTTGTCTCAACGTTAGAGGAATGTTACATTTTACCATTTTTAAACGTTATGACAATGTCATGTTTTAATGTTCACAGTCACACAATGTTTAAAACAACAACTGTTTATTATATTGACTTCTTTGATTGTTATGTAAATGATAGAGAAACATTGCATTTTATTATATTTATTTTTTATATTTATATTATTTTATTATATTTATTATATATTATATATTTATTATATATTATATATCTATTATATGTAAGTTTAGATGTTGATGTTTTGTTTCATTTTAAGTCACCATTATTGTGATTAGTGTTCGTTTTAGTTGGGCTCTTGAGCCTTGTCTTTTGCTTAGTTTTTTCCCTGGTTGTGTTAACTTTTTGTTAATACACCACATTTGTTATGAACATGTTGAGTTAGTAGTGTAATTCTGTGGTGTGGTGGTTGGTACATAATGGTAAAAAAATCATTCCTAATTAATTTACTAATCAAAAGTTTATTTTCTGTCAATAATGTAAATGAGATCCAGCACTTTCAGAGCAGTTTGTCATTAAGGAGTTTAAGAAACTTTGGACAAAAAATATCCGCTGTATAATTGGGACGCACAAACATCAAGAATCAGAGTATGAATCTCAACCATGGTGACAAAGAAAATTGGAAAACAAATCTTTATTTATTTATGCTGCAGTGCATGCTGGGAGTCCTGAATGAGATTTGTAATTTGTTAATACCCAGCATGCATTGCAGCATGAAGTTTTTCATTTAATTGTCACCATGGTTGAGATTCATACTCTGATTCTTGATGTTTGTGCGTCCCAATTAAATAGCGGATATTTCTTGTCCAAAGTTTCTAAAACTCTTTAATGACAAACTGCTGTGAAAGTGCTGGCTCTCATTTACATTATTGACAGAAAATAAACTTTTGATTAGTAAATGAATTAGGAATGATTTTTTACCATTATGTACCAACCACCACACCACAGAATTACACTACTAACTTAACATGTTCATAACAAATGTGGTGTATTAACAAAAAGTTAACACAAGCAGGGAAAAAACTAGCAAGCAAAAGAGAAGGCTCAAGAGCCCAACTAAAACAAACACTAATCACAATAATGGTGACTTAAAATGAAACAAAACATCAACATCTAAACTTACATATAATAGATATATAATATATAATAAATATAATAAAATAATATAAATATAAAAAAATAAATATAATAAAATGCAATGTTTCTCTATCATTTACATAACAATCAAAGAAGTCAATATAATAAACAGTTGTTGTTTTAAACATTGTGTGACTGTGAACATTAAAACATGACATTGTCATAACGTTTAAAAATGGTAAAATGTAACATTCCTCTAACGTTGAGACAACACAAAAACGTTCTTAGAACGTCAAGAAAACTGGACACTTTTAACGTTGGCAGAACGTTTTTGGGAACGTTAAAAACTTTCAGGGAACGTTCTTAGAACTTTTTTCTGTTAGCTGGGATTATGATCAGATTAACAATTGTTTACAAAGTAATGTACATAAATGTATATATTTGTTTTTCGAATATTAATTATTTTGTAAAAATGTTTTTGCCAATGCAGCAAACTCTGTCTGTGTCTAATGCTAAAAGCAGAAGTGACTGCGATCAGTGAGGAGGTTTTTGTCATGATGTGAATCGCTGTGATACCCACTCCTTAGCAGAGTCGTCCCATGTCTGACAGTAATACACAGCTGAATCTCTCACATCTACATTATTGATGATTAAACTATAATCTGATTTGGATGAATGTGTTGATGTGAATTTAGGAGCAGAGTAATCAGATCCATAGGTAGGAGAACTGTTTGGATGATAAAAATATAAGACAAAGTGTGGCACAGCTCCATTTGTCTGTTTATACCATCGAGCAGCACTATCAGTAACAGTGTCCAGATTACAGTCCAGTGTTGCCGTCTGTCCTTTATTTACTGTAAGAACTGCAGGATTCTCGGTCACTACAATGACACCACCGACACCTGAAAAGACAAACACAGTTAAAGACTTTAATTACAATGACCTGAAACACATGCAATAATCTCAACATCAGGAGGTTCATACAAATCCAAGCAGTGAAGAGAAGGAAGAGTTTGATGAGCATGTTTGTAGATGCAGACCGGTCTGTTCTCATGATGAGAGATCAGTGAGAGATTATACACTAGATTGAGTTTGTGGGAGGAGCAGCATTTGATATTTTACATAACATTTATTTGAAGATTGATGTTTGCAGGCAGACTGATGAAACTCTTTTGCTCTCTAGCAGGAAGTGAAGCTGATTGGCTGAATTTGAATGAACTTCCTTCTTTCAGAGTTTCTCTTCTTCAAAATCTCTATATGAGAATGAAATTGTCTTCATGTCTTCACTAAACTCAAACAGCTTCACAGACACAGACAAGATGCTGATAATATTCATCAATCTCTTCACTCTTCTCTCATGTAAGTTACACATTTCACTCTTAACATATTGATGTCATGGACATGAAATGAAGGATTTTTTCATTTGTTATTTCAGGTGTCAGTTCAGCTAAAGTTGTCACACAAAAACCCTCAGTACTGATAGAAGAAAAAGGAAAATCTGTGACTATGGACTGTAATATAGGAACATATCAGGGCTATTATGTTTCTTGGCATAAACAGCTTCCAAATGCAGCTCCTCAGTATGTGTTGAGACACCATCCTTCTGAAAGCTCTCCTAATGAGTATGGTGCCAGTTTTTCATCCAGCCATTTCACATCTAAAAAAATGTCAGATCTTGACTATCAGCTGATCATCAATAATGTAGATGTGAGAGATTCAGCTGTGTATTACTGTGCAACATGGGACAGCTCTGTTAATGAATACGTATCACAGTGATTCACATCATGACAAAAACCTCCTCACTGTTCACAGTCACTTCTGAGAGCTGACTGTCATTATTATTACTGTTCAAAACACATGATTAAAATATTATTGAGAAAGTATCAGTATAATTTAATATGTTTTATTATATATAAATATAATTTGTTTTACTTTTTATATTGCAGATGATTATTTAACAACAGGCTATTATTGGAAATATGTGAAGGTTGACTGGAAAAAAAATGAAACTCAAATCATAATATAAAAAGTCAAATCATGACTTCAAATCCAAATCACTGTTTCTTTACAAAGTTACTTTTCATTTACTGTATAATAAACTCACTGAAGTGCTGATGTGACTCTGGATTATAAATAATGTAAATAATGTCAACAGTTTGTGTTGAGTTTCAATGATTATAAAACAAGTGTTTAAATCACAAGTATGTTAAAATAATATTAAATAACTAAAGGAGACAGAGATGAGTTGAAGTTGAGTGTTTCACTTCTGTTTGTATCACATCAGAGACTGAGGAGGTTTTTGTACGACTGAAGATCTGAAATCTATCACTGTGGTATTCGGACAAGGAACAAAACTCATTGTGACCGGTAAGTCATCTTTCTACTCACATACTAAGCTGTGTTTATATGTATTTTATAAAGACATTTTCATAAAATAAAAAAATGTATGTATTTATTATTTATGTATTTTGGTGTAATACATTTTAGGAGAAACATTTTACTGCTTATTCAACACTTAGAAAGGTTTCATGTGCATACCTGGATTTATGTTTTATGTACATCCAGTATTTATGTATTTTTGTAACTTTTTTAACAGCACACAAATTTATCTGCTCTACATTTTAGAATACTGTAAAAATTGGCAGCATTTTTGTCAAATCAATACATATTTTATGTTACATTAACTTAAAGTTCAACTTGAATTCATAAATTATGTCAACATTTTAAGCCAGAACTTAAAAAAGTTAGTTGAATTGACTAAGTTGTTTTATGTGCTGCATTTTTTTCAGTGCAGGGATGGTAGTTAATGTTTTGTTCAATTTAATCACCTGTTAAACACTATGATTAATAAAATGATGATTGATTTATTTACAGTTGTTCCAGTTCTCTAGAAATAAATCTTTAGAAAACCAATTAACCTGTTTAAATAAGTCAAGTATAAATTTGGATTGAGACGGATTTACTTAAATTGACGTTTTTTAATTAACTACATTTTGAAGCTTTCAAACGGAGTTATTAAATATTGTTAACAGAATATATCAGTAAATTAATCAATGAAACTTAATCTTTAATCTTGAGAGACTTTAATGTTGTGAAATGTTTAAAAGTTTCAACACTTCTTATTCTGTGATAAAGTGCATTTATTTCTTCATCTTTCTTCATGATTTGTGTTGTGTAGATTCAGGTGTTTCTCCTCCTGTTGTGAAGATTTTGCCTCCATCCAGTGAAGATGTGAGCTCCAGTAAAGTGACTCTGGTGTGTTTGATCAATGACATGTCTGTGGGATTTGCTGATGTGAGTTGGTTTGTGAATGGAAACTCAGTTACTGATGGCGTCTTCACCGGATCTGCTGAACAGCAGCCGAATGAGAAATTCAAGTTGAGCAGTTATTTAACCATTGAGAGATCAGAGTGGGAGAAAGACAAAGATCTGACATGTAAAGTGACTGCTGCTGGAAAGATCACAAACACAAAGATCAAGAAATCTGAATGCAATTAATAAATGCAAAGATTATTGCGTGTTTGTTTTCATAAAAGCATTTATTAATATTTCCTGCAATAAATAATGATTATAGAAACAATTTAATGTTTAAGTATGAGATTTAATTTCTGCAAACATTTCAGCTTTTGATTTTATTGTAATTTTTATTTCGATTCTTAATAAATTTGAATAAACTTCATGATAATCAAACAAACTGTTATTTTAATCTTATTGATTTTGGGGGAAACTGATAAAATTGTGAAATATTAATGACTTAAGCCTAAAAGAAAGAATTAACCATTTCAGTGTGAATATACAGAAATCTCTGTCATTAATATATTGCTTATCTGTTTCTTGCATTTTTAAATGAATGAATAAGAGAAGAGTAAACTGTAGTTAACAGAACTGAATTTCAAATGAAGTCTCATGATCAGAAAATAAACTATAAAGAGTTCATAAAAGATTTTTAATTTATTGAATTATTCAAAAGAAGTTTAGTTACAATGAAAACGTCATGAAAAAGTTTTGGGTGTAAATATCTTGAATATTATTGAGAATAAAGATGAATAAAGTCATTAAAGTTCATCAGGCAGTGTTGAAGTTTCTCTTCTTGTAGATTCAGTGAAGTGTGGAGATTTTTGAAGAAGTTTTGCTCTGACACACAGGAAACATCTGCTGTTATAACACTCATTTATTTTAACCACATGTAAATACTTTATATCATCTATTATCTTTATTATCACTTGATGTTTATCCAACCAGTGAAGATCATTCAGATAAACTTTATTGTTGTTTATGATGTTGTCTTTCCATCATATTCTACATGAAAATACAGAATAATACAATCTAAAGATTTTAATGATCTTAATAAAAGTTTAGATTGATTAATTCATAGCCTATAGTGGATGCAGCTGTATTTTGCATTTATATATTCTGATCATAAATCTGTTATTTTGGTGTTTGTAATTATCAATCATTGTACATAATTAAATAAATGAAATATAACCTGACTTTAATCTATAGTAAACTCAAATGACACACAAGATGTTATGTTAAGATCTCAAGAGACAGTTATGATCCTCACACACTTCAGTCTGTGCGATTCATCTGCTCACTACACATTTATACACTTAGATGTAAACTGTGAAGTTTCTCACTCAAGATGAAAACAAACCGACTCAAACCCACCCAGCTAAAGCTTCACATGACAAACATCTAAACAACATTAAGATTTACAGACCTCTAGCCAACAAGGAGTGAAGGGGTGGGCAGCAGGGTGGGACAGGACAGTGTCATCCCTAATACTCACAGTAACAGGGTGAATGAGTTCAAGGGTGAGGACATGGGTGACAGCTCCACAGTAAAGTCTATAATCCAGCGCTCCTCAGCTTGTGTGTGGACAGACCAGCAGGTATTTGCTCAATGATTGAAGGTTTCTGGTTCTGGTACAGATATTGTGGCTGATTCAGGCTGTGGGACAGACACTGTGGGATGCTTCTGGTCTCTGTTTATTTAATCGTCTGGTTAACTTTAGTGTCCACTTGCCCAAGACAATAAGAAACACCGATTTGTGGCAAATGACTTACCAGTTTCCCGTTGAAGGGGAGATTGTGAGACGGAGATGGGCCTGTTTAAACCGATAGATAACATCACCAAACAGGCACTCACCTGGAATTCTCAAGGGAAAAGAAAACGAGGAAGGCCAAGAAACACCTGGCGCTGTGACCTTGAAGTAGACATCAAAGTGACTGGCCTGTCCTTGGGCGAACTTGTCAGATTAGCACAGAATTGAAAGAGCTGAAGGGAAGTCGTCAAAGGCCTATGCAGGTTCAATGGGCTTAAGTAAGTAACTTTAGTGGCTAAACTGAACTCTGGACAAATACCTCATTAAAACAAATAAAAACACTTTGATTTGAACTAAGGCCATCTACTTGTTGGGAGACATTTATGAGAAGAGCACAGCAAGCGGAGTGATAGAGACTTTGAATTGCAATATTTAAATGTCTTCCTAAAGTAAATGTGATGTTTCCTGACAATATTCTTTAAAATACCAAAGAGGGATGTGAATGACGCTGTTTAATTTAAAATGGTTATTTTATTTCACTGTGTGCAATGTGTTCATCTTAGGTCACACATGCAGTATAGGCCAGTATTATAGGATGCTTTACAAAATATTACGTGATTTCCCAGTTAGAATTTAAAAGTTCTAAGAACGTTCTCTGAAAGTTCCCAATGTTCCCAAAAACATTCTGCCAACGTTAAAAGTGACTAGTTTTTTTTAAGTTCTAAGAACGTTTCTGTGTTGTCTCAACGTTAGAGGAATGTTACATTTTACCATTTTTAAACGTTATGACAATGTCATGTTTTAATGTTCACACAATGTTTGAAACAACAACTGTTTATTATATTGACTTGTTTGACTGTTATGTAAATGATAGAGAAACATTGCATTTGATTATTTTAGAAAACATTATTTCTGAATGTTCAGTAAATATATTGCTGTAGAAAACACAATTCACTTATTAGGTTTAGATGTTGATGTTTTGTTTCATTTTAAGTCACCCTTATTGTGATTAGTGTTTGTTTTAGTTGGACTCTTGACTCTTGACTTTTTGCTTGCTAGTTTTTTCCCTGGTTGTGTTAACTTTGTGTTAATACACCACATTTGTTATGAACATGTAAAGTTAATAGTGTAATTCTGTGGTGCTTGGTACATAATGGTAAAGATCATCACCTAATTAATTTACTAATCAAAAGTTTATTTTCTGTCAAAAATTTAAATGAGATCCAGCACTTTCACAGCAGTTTGTCATTAAGGAGTTTTAGAAACTTTGGACAAAAAATATCCGCTGTACAATTGGGATGCACAAACATCAAGAATCAGACTATGAATATCAACCATGGTGACAAATAAATGAAAAACTTCATGCTGCAATGCATGCTGGGTATTAACAAATTACAAATCTCATTCAGGACTCCCAGCATGCACTGCAGCATGGATAAATAAGGATTTTTTTTACAATTTTATTTGTCACCATGGTTGAGATTCATAGTCTGATTCTTGATGTTTGTGCATCCCAATTTTACAGCGGATATTTTTTGTCCATAGTTTCTAAAACTCCTTAATGGCAAACTGCTGTGAAAGAGCTGGATCTCATTTACCTCATTGACAGAAAATACACTTTTGATTTGTAAATGAATTAGGTGATGATCTTTACCATTATGTACCAACAACCACAGAATTACACTTTTAACTTTGCATGTTCATAACAAATGTGGTGCATTAACACAAAGTTAACACAACCAGGGAAAAAACTAGCAAGTGAAAAGTCAAGAGTCAAGAGTCCAACTAAAACAAACACTAATCACAATAAGGGTGACTTAAAATGAAACAAAACATCAACATCTAAACCTAATAAGTGAATTGTGTTTTCTACAGCAATATATTTACTGAACATTCAGAAATAATGTTTTATAAAATAATAAAATGCAATGTTTCTCTATCATTAACATAACAATCAAACAAGTCAATATAATAAACAGTTGTTGTTTTAAACATTGTGTGAACATTAAAATATGACATTGTCATAACGTTTAAAAATGGTAAAATGTAACATTCCTCTAACGTTCAGACAACACAGAAACGTTTATAGAACTTAAAAAAAACTGGACACTTTTAACGTTGGCAGAATGTTTTTGGGAACATTGGGAACTTTCAGAGAACGTTCTTAGAACTTTTAATTTCTAACTGGGTTGTAATATATGTGAATGTTTTTACATCTGAGAGTGTGGATGGTTGTCTAAGAGCTCATCTTATTGTAAGTGATATATTTTTTTCTTACTTTTAGTTAAATTAAGTGGGTAATATAAGGATCTACTTACGTTATTTTGTCTCTCTTTGTATATTATTCCCACTGCCGTATTTTTTGCCGTAACTTCACACCAGTGAAATAAGAGATTTGAGTGTGCCGTATATTATCAAAATCATTGCAAACCTGACTCAATACTGGATCATCTGTTTATCAGACCTACTGGTTTTATTTAGTTTTTATGGCTTAGCTTTTATCACAACCTTCTGGTTTTGCACGCTGCAAGTTACTCCTAAGGGCCGTTCACACATACAGCGATATGCATTGACACAAGTTGCTGCAGTTGTACTCATGAAAGTTGGTGGTTATCCAATAGAGATGAGTCTTTGGATCACATGTGCCTTGCCAACCAATCATATAATGGCCCTGATGTCTACTGACCTGACTCAACTATTACCAGATACCACAGATTTAATTAGGTATTAAGCACGAGTGATGGGTCGGCTCACATTGGCTTTGTCTCCAGATTTGCCCTGACACACCAAGCTGACGGTTGACCAAGTAGTATGTGAATATAGTTGGTATTCATTACTCAAAATGGGAAACCAGAAGAGCTAGTGAGTGAGCTTATAAAAAATACATAAACAAAGCAACGCTCATAACAGATGGATTTGTCATGACTGTATAAGTTGTAAGTGGCCCTGCTGTTGTCAGCCCTTAAATGAGATATGCAAAAAATAAAATGAGATCCCTCATCCCTTTCATTTTTCTTCTTGTGCACTGGTTGGCTAAGTTGAACAGCCAATCAGAATAATCGGACCCCTATAACCAGACCAATAAAACTGTCAGACAGCTGACCATTGGCTTGGTGTGTACTTACTGTAGCATTACCTGTGATTTCTCAAATAAAACAGCTGTTCTTAATGTTGTATACTCAGTTTATTCAGTCTACCTGTTTTCGTGCTTTTCCTGTATGTTTTCCCTAGAGGAGAGATCTGGCCACAGTGACCATCGGCAATGCATTGTAGGTGTGTCCAGTGATGCAACAAAGTTGAGAGAAGTTGAACTTTATGCAAATGAGCGGCGACACAGCGTAGCGACTACCAGTAGGATTGAAGACACTGGATGTGATTCGTCTTCTGTGAGATATTGTAGTTAAGAACATTAATACAACGACCGGGACAATGACCCGTCTATTAATCGCTGTATGTGTGAACCCCCACTATTACAAGGCAATACAGAAAGACGCAGGACTAAATAAAATGTTTAAAGGTTCAGAATGAAATATTTAATCCTATTCCCACAGAAATGATCTCACATTTAAACACACCTCATGCTCACAGTATTGTTATAGTTATTTGGAGAAGATGAAACACTTCATAGCATAGAAATCAATGAGCATCTCAAATCCAGATCATCTGTGTTTTGAGGATTAGTCTAATGGTCTCCATTCATTTATTAGTCTGGTGATCTGATGACTTCTTAAAATGCTCTCCGTTCATTTTCTTGTGACGTCTGATGAACTGAAATCTGAGGAGATGAGACAAACACATACAGATCATGGATCTACTCTCAGCAGTACTGTGTGTCACATAACAGGGAAGAAGATTTTGGGGCCAATAATTTAAAGAGCAAAATCTAATGTATGATTTAATAAAATGGGCATTGACTGTTGAATAAATAGACTTCTGTTAAGTGAATGTATTTACTGTGACATTCATGAATGAATCAACGTCACAAACTAACAGAATGTACACAGGAAAATCCCCAGTGTTAAATCAACTCTACCAGTGTTAAAGGGACACTTCACCCATTTGCATTAAGCTTTGTATAGTTAGAACCCCAGTCATGTTTTTGAATGGTCATGCATCATTTCCTCAGCTGCTGCTGAGACAGGAGAAATACAGATTTCAGTGTTGCACTTCCTTCTTTCAATGATGTAAAAATCATCATATTGCATCATTGAAAGAAGGAAGTGCAATATCTTTTATGAGGGAGCGAGACTACAAACACCCCTTTTCTCTGTCAAATAGGCACCAAATTCTAAATGTATGTTACATTTCGACTACAAATATGACACACTTTTAATAAAGATTAATGTTTCTATGGGTGAAATGCTCCTTTAAATCAACACTATTTGGTGTTTATATAATCCACACCAAGATCTGTGTTAAAAAAGACTGGTGTTAAAAATATAACTCTGAATCAGTGTTAAAGTTAATGAGATAATGAAGTGATGATTAAGACATTAATGGTGAACACCTGCTGGTCATTCAAATCAATTACATTTTGGACATTTTCCTGTTTCTAAATTTTTATTTTGATGACTCGTTTTCTGGGGCCTGTTGCACAAAAGTAGAATTAAAGGGGTCATATGATGAAAATGTTAGCATTGCCACTTTGTAGGTTTGAGCAAAAATGTGTCGTTTTGGGTGTGCAAATGAGCGGATGAAGTGCAAACACTGATCACAATGATGGTGGTTTGTTGTAATTGAAACTCTATTGTGCTGTCAAGTCCAAAAATGTGTCGTTTTGGGTGTGTTTTTTGAAATGCAAATGAGCGGATAAAGTGCAAACACTGATCACAATGATGGTGGTTTGTTGTAATTCAAACTCAATTGTGCTGTCAAGTCCTTCCTTTCTCTTTCTTTCTCTCTGCACTAAACGGCAGTGCAGTGGTTGGAGAGTTCAGATTAAGGAGGCGGTATTATTCTAATAAGATATCCTTATGACATCATAATGAAAGCCAAATTTCAATGACCTATTTTTGCTCACACCTACAAAGTGGCAATGCTAACATTTTCATCATATGACCCCTTTAAGACATCCAGGCTAAATGACTGAGCTGAGCTCAATGAAGCCAAAACAAGTGCGTCCACGCTTAATTGGTTGCACAAAGACCAAGCCAGGATGATCAGACACGGATTCATCAAGCCAGGTGAAACCAATCCTGGATATGTGCGCGCTCACGGCTCACTCAACTAGACCCCGCCACCGATCACAGATTCACAGATTCACCATGGCAACTAGCGGCGTTCTTTTCCCCGTCAGAGGCACAAATCCATACGAGGAGGTAAAAGACATAATTAAGAAGAAAGGCAACACCGCCACAGTGATAAAGCAAAAAGAAAAACCGTGGCAAAGTATTGCAGACCGCCTGAATGCGTAAGTAGTACACAATTACACACTCACCGCTCCTCTGAAACATCACAATTACAATTAAAATATTTAATTCACATCTCCAAAAACACAATTGTACTCTGATTATAAAACAGTTAATTTTTTTATTGAAATGGATTGCAAATATGAGTGAAATTGTGTAAAGTAACTCCATCACACTGGATAAGGCTTCAATAAATTATTATGAAAGTCTTACATTATTACTACGCTCATTATGTACTCTGCTTCTTATGTTGTCCACCGGGTTTTTTTTCCTTTTCTTTTTTTCTGCTTTTATTAAGCTGCTTTGAAACAATGAAACAATTGAATAAATAGATGAGCTATTAATGTTGTGGTTTTCATTTTCCTCCAATGAAACAATCTTCAGTCTTAGGTTTTGATTTCAAGAGATAGACTTTTATTTTCCGGACAAAATAAGAAGCCGAGACCACCCTGGTGAAACCCCCCCAGAACCAGAGTGTGATCCTAGGAGGGTCCTCCAAAATCAGTCTGACTTTCTGAGCCAGGTTTGGTAAATATATATGGTTTTGGTTCCCCCCCTCCTCCATGCTTAAAACAATATGTTTCTGTTCAGGCAGGAACCAAATGACATTCCTCAGACCAGTGTCTTCTTCCCGTGACCTATTTGACCCTGGCCATTCACTTACTTAAACCCTTTGTGCCCTTTGACATGAAACACACACAGCTGGGTTGCAATAGCAATCCCATGGCAAACTCCTGACTTACACACAGCATAACACATGACACAAATACTGCATAACTTCATGGTAAACAAATTGCATGTGATTATAATGGTAAACTCATATTCATGTAGATTGGGATTAAAATAAACTTCTTCATAATCCCCGCTCTGAGGCTTAATTTAGCCTCACTTTTCCTGTTTATTTTAATCCGGAGTGCAGTTTCATAATTCAGCCTTCTCAGTTATTACTAACTTGTGACTAAAGAAAGCCACCATACATTACCAATTACCAAATTACGCCACAGCACTTCGAACTATGGACAATTAGAGCAAACCTCTTTCCATTCTTGTTTTGTCTTTGAATGTAAAAGTAAAAGAACTTAAAGCCCCTCTATATAAACAGTTTAAAAATGTGTGCAAGTGGTTCTGCACCTGCTGTTGGTTGTCACAGTTATGTAGAATATATTGTAATAGTTAAAAGGAAACAAAAATAAAAGCAAAGAAAACCAAAAAGCAAATAAAACAAAATTACTGAAAATAAAAACAAAAAATAAATCATTCATAATACGAAATATTTGTTTCAATACAAATACAGCTTGTTCCTCTTCTTCGTCATCATCATCATCATCATCATCATCATCATCAAAGGTTCTTGAATATTATCTACCCGTTGTGAATTCAATACTATTTTGTAACGTAAGTTCTGATACCATTCTTATTGATTTAAAATTAATTTTTCCATCCTCCTAATGTTTTAACTTTTGTTTGATTTTTCTAAAAAGATACCTACACCTTATTTACCCACTAACTTCTGATTAAAATGTATTCAGAATATGTCTTGTATTTCTACTGGCTTCATCTAGTTGTTTTCCTAAGATAAATTAATGCCTTATTGGTAAACTTAATAATCTACTTTTGATTGTAGTACCGTACATAATTCATTTATTCTGTATTTTTATTCTGACAAAACTTTACTAAATTCCGTATTTAGCTTAATCCCATACCTTAATCTAATTTGGTACCCATTTGGTTGATTGACAGAATCTACATATAATTTATGATTAATTGTTTTGTTCATCCTTTTATAAGGATTCTAAATACCCTTCTTTTGTAATGATTTCCTGTCTCCATCATATTTAATAACCTTTTTCTCCCTCCTAATGATAACGAGGTTAAACATTTTATTTTTCTACAAATCCAAAATAATTCTCCAATCGATATATTTGATCTTCAAATATTGCTCTGATTTGATTATACTATTCTTCTTATAGCATCTCTCTTTTTTTTTTTTTTTTTTACACCTTAAGCTAGACTCTTTGATGTCTTCATAGTATATATAGAGTTTTGTAGTTGATTCGTTCAAGATTCCTGTTATAAAGCATTTCATATTGACTTTTCCTAACTCCATAATTCCATAAGGTTTACATTTTTTTGTATGTATCATTCTGAAATTTCTATCCTTCCTGTTCCTATTTTTAATGTTTTGTTACTATACCATTGACACAAATATCCAAATTGTGGCCTGCAAAATGTATTTTTAAATTCAGATTTTCCCAAATGACCTAAGTATTATCAAGATAAGTTGACCTTAACTTTTTCTCTTATCCATAAGAATTCTTGTTGAATTTATCCCCCTATTTATGTGGACTTGAAAATGTTATTGCATTATTGAAATCTAATTTAGTTTAAAGCCTAAAAAGCAACTTTGTAAACATATTTCCTTAACTGTAAATATTCCCCATTTGTATCATTTGTTATCTTTGGAATGTTTCCCATAAAATGTCCACCTTATGTTTTCTGTTCAATGTCTCTATGTTTTCAGTCTTTCTTTCAGAGTCTGTTCCTTTGAGATTGTTACAGATCTTTCACTGGGCCTCGTTTAAGGCAAAAGTCCATCGCCAGGAAGTTTAATTGACTGTAGCAATGCAAATCTTCTGTAGTAATCGGCTTCGTTCTTTAATTGACTGTAGCAATGCAAATCTTCTGTAGTAATCAGCTTCGTTCTTTTTAATTCAATTTCTTTTGACAATTTCTCTTTTTCACTTCTTCCTCTCGGTGCTCAAAACTTTGCTCTCCATCCGTCGGTATACTTGAATTGCTTTTGATTTGATTTGGTTTTGATGTTTCTTCTTTCATTTCATGTGCGTAATTTTTCTCCTTTCCAAATGGCGTAATACGAGCTCTGCTACATTGGCTGCTCCTCCCACTTTGGACATTTCTGTGGTCGCTCTCATCCTTCTGTCTCCCCCAGTTTAGGCCCCTGTGGCCGTGTTTGGCCTCCTCCGACCTCTCGACCCTCAGATAAGCTAGATCATCTCGCACAATGAGTCATGTTGTCTCAACTTCTCCTTAACTCCTTTCAGCTTTTTCTGTACACAAATAACTCAATACATAGACAATTAGTTTCTTCATATAACACTTAATTCCAGATGTTACAATACGCATAGGTCTATCGGCGAATATTTCATGCAGTGTTAAAGGTGTACGTTTGTTAGTTTACATGCTCATTAATACAAGGTAAAACATAAGTTCTGTTACGATTAGTATTTTCACACACTTTGTTAAGTATGGCTTTGATGATTATTCCTTTTCTATACCTTTTTATCTACCATCCTTTGTTGATTATAGATGATAGTCAAATTTTTCTTTTCTCTTATTCGTCGCATCAATTTTTCCATTCTTATTTCAACTCAAAATCTTTATTCTTCTCATGAATCAATTGATTTATTTTCATTCCACTTATTTCCCCCATGTACATCTATGATAATAGTATTTATGACTGAAATTTTTCACTTCTTATACAATCTAAAAAGATCTCCTGACACTCTGAGGCCCTTTTTAGCTTCCACATCTGTTTGCCCATGCTGGCAAATCAACTGTTCTCGTGTGAGCCTATTATTCAATGACAACCAATCACTTGATCAACCATTTAGCGTTAATCAACCAGACTAACTTTTCAGCATGTTGGAATAGCGGTTCATCCATTCTATACCTGTATAATGTTTTTTCCTCATAAGTAAATACCTAAATGCAAGTATCCATTTCTTATCCAAATCTGAATTCACAGTAAAAATGTTTATCAAATGGAGAAACACTTGTCAGCAAAGTATGTAGTTTTTTTTTGGAACATCAATCTTTTCTTGTCATTAATTGCTCTTAAATCGTAGACTAGATACAATTTAAATTTATTTGCTTGAAATGCTAAGTTTGTTACAATCATTTGTTATTTCTTTTCTCTATTCTCACAGCTTTTTCTTGTTTACCTATGGTGTTATTTGAATTTATTTATTTTATCTATTTTATTTTCCTTTCTGCCATAGCTGTCTATGCCATTTATATTTGCTTTTTAGCTTAGTACCATCATTGGAGTTCTAACTTCCTCTGTAGAATACCAAATTTAAAAACCCCAAATTTTCATTATGCATTTCTTCCTGTAAGATTAATAGGTGTCTGATTTGATTTCAGAAAAGGTAGTCACACCTAACAACATAAGTTCTTGATCAGCCTTTAATTTTGTCTAGCTGATTTTCTCATAAAGATTGTCTGTGTCCCTATAGTATCAAGGTCTTTACTAAACATTGAACGGCTGTTTACTCTTTCCCCTTTTTCACTCAAAGGCTTGTATGAAGAAGCAAAAGTATAGTCCAGTTTTTCTCTTGTCTCCAAGAACAATATTGTCTTTGTTGGTCTCCTTCTGGATTCCACTTAGTCTTTTTGTTGTTTGTTTGTAATTGTCTCTTGAACATATGCGCAGTGCCCCCTTCACTGCTTGAGATCAGTTATAGTCCCATTCATATACAGTAGGATGTATCCACAGCTTAGTTTATGAGTTCTCCTCTTTTTGCAACTCCAACACTTTGATGTCACATACAGTTTTTCATTGTCTTTGCATCGCCAGCTTTTATTCACTTTCTTGAATGTCAAAGGATCAGAGCTTTCAGCCTTTCAAGGTTTAACTTAACCCATTGCAAAATATTGCCTTTCAATTTAAAATAAAATTTATTTTGTGACCACCTTCAATCATCAGATGAAGACTCCTCTTCATTTTGTTAAATCTTTTTTCCTTTATATAATTTATCTGTGTCATTCGCCTTTTAATAATTTTCCTGTCCTTTTTAATTTTTCATCTTCATTTCCACCTTTAATAACTTGGTCTCTACTCTTTTTTTTCTCTAATTTGTTGTTTTTCTTTCAAAGTTTTACCTCTGTTTTTCTGCTAGATTTTGTTTGATCCCACAATTCCCCTCGAGTAATGAGAGTTGACCTTTACAGGTCAAATCTGGTGACCATTTAGAACCCCCTCCCTTTCTCTCTCTCTCTCTTTCTCTTTCTCTCTCTCTCTCACTCTATCTCTCCTTCTCCCTTTGACCGTTTCTTTGTCTGTTAATTATCTCCTCTTATCTTTCATTAGTTTGTATTTTTATTTAGTTGTATTTCTCCTCACACAATGCCACATCAAATGTTTCCTCATTTGAACATCCAATTATTCTATTTTCTATTTCTCCACACAACAATTGTTTAATCCTTATTTTTCCATTAATGTGACTGCCATAATCTTTTCTTTGCAATATAACACACCTCATTTTTTATAATTATTTCTCATTTAACCACTTCACAATCTTATTGCTTTTTATTTGTCCAATTTATCTACTCTCCAAATAATTACTCAGATTCCCAATGTGTCCTTAAAACAAGATTCTTTCAAATAATGTTAAATTCCATCACACACTTTTGTGCTTTTCTGGGCAAGCTATACTTTTCCTATAGAGCACACTCATTTATTTGAATCAATCATTTAAATGAGTTATTCAGATATTAGAAGTACCTGCGTACTTTACTATAAAAATTTATATTTGTGGCTACAATAACTCCACAATACCTTCCAATATCATATTTATTACCCAGCATTTATAACTGTCTCTTATTCTTATCGTAATTATATTCATACTTATATCTTACTCATATTCACATCTTTCACAAACTGTATTACCTCTCCACAGTTTTAAAACAATCCTTCACTCCACTTTAGTGTAACACAACACCTCTCTGCGCTCTTTGCAGAGCCACAGAAGAAAGACACACCCACTGCTCACTCAGCCCCCACTCTTGCCATCTCATACATTCACACACAGACTCTTTATATCACAGACACATTACATCCTCACACAAATAAAATAAAACAACTCTATCTAGACTACCTGGCCAAGTTCATCATTCCACTTCACTTCCATCAACGTGGAAAAGATTCACTTACACCATTTACCAATCCAACATGACAAATAAAACAAAAACAATATCTCTCATCAGCCCGGGCCTTCCAAAACAACAAGACAAATAACACATAGACCGTACCTGACCTGCAGGACTTTAATAACTCTTCTCTCCGAACCCCAACGTGTCTGCCCTGACACGGTAACACTCAGGTTCGCGAAACTTCTTAGGCATTTTCTCAACTTTAACATTAAATCTTTATCCAAGCCTCCAACGACAAAAATAAAACTCATTCACACAATAAACCATCATCTGTCCTAGCCCACATTCCTTTTGAAAATGAAACCCTTTATTCTTATCATTTAATCTAGTAATCTTTAATTTCCCCTTTTAATTCTTAAATTTGGAAGAGCATTTGAGATTTGACCACACCGAGCCCTCTCAGGTGAACAATACAATCTTTAAACAAGCAAAATTGATTGATTAATAGGTGGCCACCTGATTGCATTGCCCATCGAGAAAGTTAGCTGTAGTCTCTGGTTCTGTGCTCTTTTTGATGTCCCATTTGGTGTCAATTGTTTTTACCAAACCTTAAATTTCAAATGTATGTTTGGTAACCTATAAACCAAATTGTTAACCAAACCATTTTTCAGTAATAACCCATTAGCATTTATGTCAACCCTTTATGTATTTAATTGGGCTCTATTTATTTTATTTATTTATTTCCTTAGGGCTCATTCTTCCACACTATAACACAGTAGTTATTTACCCTACACTCAAAGGATACACTTGCACCCCCCTTAACAACCCGCAGAGACTGCCTAAGGGAAACTCTCTCCCTGCCTGCCAGATGCACGTTCACATTTCTCTCACTCACACACACTCTGCAGCTGCATACATACACACTCAAACACAAACATTAAATAATTGAACAATCGTTAATCCACTTCCCCGACATAACGACTTTTGAGTGTCCTTTTTTACATTAACCAATTAAACAATCATTACTGCACTTCCCCGACGTAATGATTTAAACTTTTAACTTCGAATTAAACCAAATTAAACCTCTACGTCATTCACTTCCTCGACAAACGTAGACATATGCACCCTTGCATACAAACTCTTGCGCATTCTCTTTTACTTAAACCTCTACGTCATCCTTTTCCCCGATAGACGCAGCATATGCAACCTTGCATACAAAACTCTTACACGTTCTCTTTTACTTAAACCTCTACGTCATCCTTTTCCCCGATAGACGCAGCATATGCAACCTTGCATACAAAACTCTTACGCGTTCTCTTTTACTTAAACCTCTACGTCATCCTTTTCCCCGATAGACGCAGCATATGCAACCTTGCGTACAAAACTCTTACGCGTTCTCTTTTACTTAAAATCTGTTTCAATTCACCATGATCATCAAAGCCAAAGTAATTAACACAGATCCATGCATGCATGCCTTAATTAGATTGTACCCTTGAAATCAAAACCCAGTTCACCTATATGGTTCTTAAATTTAGAAGAGCTTAAATTTCTCACCACGTTGAGCAAAGTCTGGCAAACAACACAAACCTAATTTAATAAGCAAAAAGTGCTTACCTTATGGCCATACGTTGTTTGTGTTGCTCGTCAGGTTCGCCCAGGTGGTGTGACTGTCCAGCTCTTTTCTATCCCGGGTTTCGGCACCAAATGTTGTGGTTTTCATTTTCCTCCAATGAAACAATCTTCAGTCTTAGGTTTTGATTTCAAGAGATAGACTTTTATTTTCCGGACAAAATAAGAAGCCGAGACCACCCTGGTGAAACCCCCCCAGAACCAGAGTGTGATCCTAGGAGGGTCCTCCAAAATCAGTCTGACTTTCTGAGCCAGGTTTGGTAAATATATATGGTTTTGGTTCCCCCCCTCCTCCATGCTTAAAACAATATGTTTCTGTTCAGGCAGGAACCAAATGACATTCCTCAGACCAGTGTCTTCTTCCCGTGACCTATTTGACCCTGGCCATTCACTTACTTAAACCCTTTGTGCCCTTTGACATGAAACACACACAGCTGGGTTGCAATAGCAATCCCATGGCAAACTCCTGACTTACACACAGCATAACACATGACACAAATACTGCATAACTTCATGGTAAACAAATTGCATGTGATTATAATGGTAAACTCATATTCATGTAGATTGGGATTAAAATAAACTTCTTCATTAATAATAATCAATTTAATTTATAAAGCGCCTTTCAAAGGACCCAAGGTCACTTGCTCATTGCACTGCAAAAAAAATGACTTTCTTCGTGTTTTTGTCTTGTTTTCAGTACAAATATCAAAAAATTCTTAAATTAAGATGTATTAAAAGTTTTCTTGAAATATACTTTTTCATAAACACTTAATTTAAAACATTTTTTTTTATTCCATTGGCTGATATTTTTGCTTATTTTCCTAGGTCATTTTGCTCATCAAGAAAATGCATCTTAATTGAAGAATTTTTTGATATTTTTACTGAAAACAAGACAACAATTCAAAGTAAGTCATTTTTTTGCAGTGTGACTCCATTGAATGTTCTTGTGTGTTAAAGAAAGTCTCTCTTTTTGTGTGTGGTGTTGTGTGATGTAGATTAAATATGACCGGGCCAAAACGGACATGGCAGCAGGTCAAAATCAAAATCTGCAGAATGGTAAGGGCCCTGACTAATACTTAATAATGCACAAGCATAGATTGTACCCAGAAGGTGCCTGCTCACACATTGTCTGTACTGTTTTAGCAGTGGAAAAGAATACCCAGAGACAAGGCACGGGTGGTGGGTCACCAAAAGCTGACCTCACCCCAGCAGAGGCCAGCTTTGGAGCTAAATAAAGGCAGGCCTGTTGGAGGGGATCCCTGGGGGAAAAGAGACAAGCATAGGTCCCTCACAAGATGCCACCCGCTTCATACAAGGTATGTTCTTCCATCTCTACATGGGACACAATCACATTCATATTGAATCTATTTGGACTGTCTGACTTTGGTTTGCCTATTGCCTTGTAGTGTCTGGCAGCACTGTGTTACTGTTAAAGCCACCAGCACGAGCACCTGACGATGCTGATCCAGTGAGTACTCCATCAAAGGCATACTGTAGGCCTGGCATGTCTTGTCTACTAGCTTCAATATGAATCCGATTAAATGTGATGGGGTCAAGGCCCCATTTCATCAGCACATAACGGCGATGATGATGAGGAGACCATCTCTCTGGATTCCAAAAGGCATAAGGTATCATGTCAAACTTGTGAAAGTACTATACAAAGGAGTCATCATTGGAAGCCATCACAAAATCTCATTTCTTTTACAGGACCCAGAGTCATTGGTGCACTGGACTACACAAACATAAGGATAAAAGCCCCCTCAGGTGCCCATGAGGAAGATTTTGTAAATATGAAATCTTTTTACAGCATTAATGTTCAGGTGAACATAACTTTTTGATCTTTTCCATTAAACACTGGCAAAATGGCCTGGCTCAGTCCATGACTCCAGAATCTTTTGGACCTCTGAAATCTATCAGCGCCTATCACAAGGTGAGCCACACAACCCCTATTAATAACCACTTTTTACATCATGGCTGTGTCAAGAATATCACTGTGTTTTATTAGTAATGATGAGATTTTTTGTTGACAGGTGAATTCTCTGGTGTGTTGCTGGTAGACAGGGGGTAAGGCTGCCAGCCGTTTTTCCTGACACCTTTCACAGACCCCCAGGAAGCACAGCCGGCCTACAACTATGCCCATGTTAGGGCCAGAGTTGAAATGACCTTTGGCCTCCTGAAGGCACGCTCTCACTGCTTTCACAAATTAAGGGTCAGCCCTGTGAGGGCATGTGACATTACTGTGGCTTGTGGTGTCCTCCACAATGTGGCCTGCCTGAGGAAGGAGAGGGCACCCAGAGTGCCGCCAGCCATGGACTGGGACAATCCGGAAATCTTCCCTGATGACAACAGTGGTCGGCTGCTGAGGGACCAATATGTGTTGAATTATTTTAGTCCGTATGTGTGCTTTCACATTTTTTTGATGTTTGTGCTGTATACTGTGTGTATACTGTTTGTAATACAACCTTGCAGGAAGGCTACTGCATCCGTTAATTGTCTTGTTTTCAGTTGTCTGAAATTTTCTGTTCAGTTAATGTGCATGAATTTGTCCTGCATTTATTTCAGTGTGCAGACATGCAGGGTGTGTTATATACAGACCTTTGAATGTGTATTTATCCTTTGGTTGTACAATATGCTTTGATTCTGTGCTTTCCATCTTGTAGAGTCATGCACTGTGTGACTTCAGTTTCGAAAGGAGCTGATGGTTTACCTGCTTTGTTTTGTCCTTATTCAATAAAGAAACATAATGTTACACTTGTGCTTTTATATTTATATGAAATGTGTATTTTATACGACAGAGTATAAGGGCCACACTGAGGAAAGGAGAAAGTCATACATTTGAGGCTGGTTCTTTCTGTGGAAAGATGCATATTGTTTTTACAGTCCTGATACTTATAACTATTTGATTAAGTATTTCCTTGTTTCTGAAACCATACTGAAGTACAATTCCACGAAATGCCCCACAACTGTTATTGTAACAACTGTCCTCCTCTAAAACAACAAGTTACAATATTACGACTTCATTCTCGGTCTGTTTTTTTTCTCTGTGGCCCTAATGTTCTATCATTTTATATATAGCCTTATAGTCTTTAGGAAACTGTAAATTATCTAATGATAGCAACATCATCTAAAAATCATAATTTATCCAAAATTATAAAAATTAATGATCACAAACATTTAATAAAATGACAGTGGGTCTAGTTATATGTGATAACAACGTATATTGGGCAGTGAAATAATTATTGGTTTCAATTTGTGGTGATTGCTGAGTGACATAAGGCATGAGATTAAATAGATCCTGGAATTTAGCCTGGTCTGGAGCAGGCTAGCTCCACAGAATAGATCTCCATGGTAATTTATACCATAACATATCCTCCTGCCCCCTATCCAGCTTTAGTGCAACCGGATAACGTATCAATTGAGCCAGGATCACCAAGATATCCCGGCTTAATCCCTTATCCTAGTTTTGTGCAATAGGCCCCAGGTGACAATAATCAAAGTTACAAAACACACACAAAAACAGATGACAGTGATTAACCATGACAGCTATATTTTCAGTGGTGTATAATACATACTAAGAAGCTGTTTTATCTTTATACACTGCTGGTCCTCTTACATGGAAGTCGCCATTTTGCACCCCCATGTTTCTACTGCAGCCCCTAAACTGAGCTTTACATTGAGTTTCAAAACTACATTATCTCAGACGAAGACATGTTTGTTTGATTTGATTTTCATAATATTTATTTGAAGATTGATGTTTGCAGACAGACTGATGAAACTTTGCAGACAGACTGATGAAACTCTTTTGCTCTCTAGCAGGAAGTGAAGCTGATTGGCTGAATTTTAATGAACTTCCTTCTTTCAGAGTTTCTCTTCTTCAAAATCTCTATATGAGAATCAAATTGTCTTCATGTCTTCACTAAACTCAAACAGCTTCACAAACACAGAAGAAGATGCTGATAATATTCATCAATCTCTTCACTCTTCTCTCATGTAAGTTACACATTTCACTCTTAACATATTGATGTCATGGACATGAAATGAAGGATTTTCTCATTTGTTATTTCAGGTGTCAGTTCAGCTAAAGTTCTCACACAAAAACTCTCAGTACTGACAGAAGAAAAAGGAAAATCTGTGACTATGGACTGTAATATAGGAACATATCAGGGCCATTATGTTTCTTGGCATAAACAGCTTCCAAATGCAGCTCCTCAGTTTGTGTTGCTTTCCCATCCTGATGGCTCTCCCTATAGTTATGGTGCCAGTTTTTCCTCCAGCCATTTCACATCTAAAAAAATGTCAGATCTTGACTATCAGCTGATCATCAATAATGTAGATGTGAGAGATTCAGCTGTGTATTACTGTGCAACATGGGACAGCTCTGTTAATGAGGTCGTATCACAGTGATTCACATCATGACAAAAACCTCCTCACTGATCACAGTCACTTCTGAGAGCTGACTGACATTATTATTACTGTTTAAAACACATGAATAAAATATTATTTAGAAAGTATCAGTATAATTTAATGTGTTTTATTATATATAAATATAATTTGTTTTACTTTTATTAAATATTGCAGATGATTATTTAACAACAGGCTATTATTGGAAATATGTGAAGGTTGACTGGAAAAATAATGAAACTCAAATCATAATATAAAAAGTCAAATCATGACTTCAAATCCAAATCACTGTTTCTTTACAAAGTTACTTTTCATTTACTGTATAATAAACTCACTGAAGTGCTGATGTGACTCTGGATTATAAATAATGTAAATAATGTCAACAGTTTGTGTTGAGTTTCAATGATTATAAAACAAGTGTTTAAATCACAAGTATGTTAAAATAATATTAAATAACTAAAGGAGACAGAGATGAGTTGAAGTTGAGTGTTTCACTTCTGTTTGTATCACATCAGAGACTGAGGAGGTTTTTGTACGACTGAAGATCTGAAATCTATCACTGTGGTATTCGGACAAGGAACAAAACTCATTGTGACCGGTAAGTCATCTTTCTACTCACATACTAAGCTGTTTTTATATGTATTTTATAAAGACATTTTCATAAAATAAAAAAATTTATGTATTTTTTATTTATGTATTTTGGTGTAATACATTTTAGGAGAAACATTTTACTGCTTATTCAACACTTAGAAAGGTTTCATGTGCATACCTGGATTTATGCTTTTTGTACATCCAGTATTTATGTATTTTTGTAACTTTTTTAACAGCACACAAATTTATCTGCTCTACATTTTAGAATACTGTAAAAATTGGCAGCATTTTTGTCAAATCAATACATATTCTATGTTACATTAACTTAAAGTTCAACTTGAATTCATAAATTATGTCAACATTTTAAGCCAGAACTTAAAAAAGTTAGTTGAAGTTGTTTTACGTGCTGCATTTTTTTCAGTGCAGGGATGGTAGTTAATGTTTTGTTCAATTTAATCACCTGTTAAACACTATGGTTAATAAAATGATGATTGATTTAATTTACAGTTGTTCCAGTTCTCTAGAAATAAATCTTTAGAAAACCAATTAACCTGTTTAAATAAGTCAAGTACAAGATCAATAATAAATTTGGATTGAGATGGATTTACTTAAATTGACGTTTTTTAATTAATTACATTTTGAAGCTTTCAAACGGAGTTATTAAATATTGTTTACAGAATATATCAGTAAATTAATCAATGAAACTTAATCTTTAATCTTGAGAGACTTTGATGATGTGAAATGTTTAAAAGTTTCAACACTTCTGTGATAAAGTGCATTTATTTCTTCATCTTTCTTCATGATTTGTGTTGTGTAGATTCAGGTGTTTCTCCTCCTGTTGTGAAGATTTTTCCTCCATCCAGTGAAGATGTGAGCTCCAGTAAAGTGACTCTGGTGTGTTTGATCAATGACATGTCTGTGGGATTTGCTGATGTGAGTTGGTTTGTGAATGGAAACTCAGTTACTGATGGCGTCTTCACCGGATCTGCTGAACAGCAGCCGAATGAGAAATTCAAGTTGAGCAGTTATTTAACCATTGAGAGATCAGAGTGGGAGAAAGACAAAGATCTCACATGTAAAGTGACTGCTGCTGGAAAGATCACAAACACAAAGATCAAGAAATCTGAATGCAATTAATAAATGCAAAGATTATTGTGTGTTTGTTTTCATAAAAGCATTTATTAATATTTCCTGCAATAAATAATGATTATAGAAACAATTTAATGTTTAAGTATGAGATTTAATTTCTGCAAACATTTCAGCTTTTGATTTTATTGTAATTTTTATTTCAATTCTTAATAAATTTGAATAAACTTCATGATAATCAAACAAACTGTTATTTTAATCTTATTGATTTTGGGGGATAAAATTGTGAAATATTAATGACTTAAGCCTAAAAGAAAGAATTAACCATTTCAGTGTGAATATACAGAAATCTCTATCATTAATATATTGCTTATCTGTTTCTTGCATTTTTAAATGAATGAATAAGAGAAGAGTAAACTGTAGTTAACAGAACTGAATTTCAAATGAAGTCTCATGATCAGAAAAGAAACTATAAAGAGTTCATAAAAGATTTTTAATTTATTGAATTATTCAAAAGAAGTTTAGTTACAATGAAAACATCATGAAAAAGTTTTGGGTGTAAATATCTTGAATATTATTGAGAATTAAGATGAATAAAGTCATTAAAGTTCATCAGGCAGTGTTGAAGTTTCTCTTCTTGTAGATTCAGTGAAGTGTGGAGATTTTTGAAGAAGTTTTGCTCTGACACACAGGAAACACCTGCTGTTATAACACTCATTTATTTTAACTACATATGTAAATACTTTATATCATCTATTATCTTTATTATCACTTGATGTTTATCCAACCAGTCAAGATCATTCAGATAAACTTTATTGTTGTTTATGATGTTGTCTTTCCATCATATTCTACATGAAAATACAGAATAACACAATCTAAAGATTTTTATGATCTTAATAAAAGTTTAGATTGATTAATTCATAGCCTATAGTGGATGCAGCTGTATTTTGCATTTATATATTATGATTATAAATCTGTTATTTTGGTGTTTGTAATTATCAATCATTGTACATAATTAAATAAATGAAATATAATCTGACTTTAATCTATAGTAAAGTCAAATGACACACAAGATGTTATGTTAAGATCTCAAGAGACAGTTATGATCCTCACACACTTCAGTCTGTTAGATTCATCTGCTCAGTACACATTTATACACTTAGATGTAAACTGTGAGGTTTCTCACTCAAGATGAAAACAAACCGACTCAAACCCACCCAGCTAAAGCTTCACATGACAAACATCTAAACAACATTAAGATTTCCAGACCTTTAGCCAACAAGAAGCAAAGGGGTGGGCAGCAGGGTGGGACAGGACAGGGTCATCCCAAATACTCACAGCAACAGGTTAAGTTCAAGGGTGAGGACATGGGTGACAGCTCCACAGTAAAGTCTATAATCCAGCGCTCCTCAGCTTGTGTGTGGACAGACCAGCAGATATTTGCTCAATGATTGAAGGTTTCTGGTTCTGGGACAGATATTGTGGCTGATTCAGGCTGTGGGACAGACACTGTAGGAGGCTTCTGGTCTCTGTTTATTTAATCGTCTGGTTAACTTTAGTGTCCACTTGCCCAAGACTATACGAAACACCGATTTGTGGAAAATGACTTACCGGTGTCCCATTGAAGGGGAGATTGTGAGACGGAGATGGACCTGTTTAAACCGATAGATAACATCACCAAACAGGCACTCACCTGGAATTCTCAAGGGAAAAGAAAACGAGGAAGGCCAAGAAACACCTGGCGCTGTGACCTTGAAGCAGACAACCAAGTGACCGGCCTGTCCTTGGGCGAACTTGTGAGATTAGCACAGAATCGAAAGAGCTGGAGGGAAGTCGTCAATGGCCTAAGGACCAGGAGGTGCAATGGGCTTAAGTAAGTAACTTTAGTGTCTAAACTGAACTCTGGACATATACCTCTTTAAAACAAATAAAAAAAAAACTTTGATTTGAACTAAGGCCATCTACTTGTTGGGAGACATTTATGAGAAGAGCACAGCAAGCGGAGTGATAGAGACTTTAAATTGCAATATTTAAATGTCTTCCTAAAGTAAATGTGATGTTTCCTGACAATATTCTATAAAATACCCAAGGGGGATGTAAATGATGTAGTTTCATTTAAAGTGCTTATTTTATTTCACTGTGTGCAATGTGTTCATCTTAGGTCACACCATGCAGGCCAGTATTATAGGATGCTTTACAAAATATTACGTGATTTGTAATATATGTGAATGTTTTTTTCATCTGAGCGTGTGGATGGTTGTCTGAGAGCTCATCTTATTGTAAGTGATATATTTTTTTCTTACTTTTACTGAAATTAGGTGTGTAATATAAGGATCTACTTACGTTATTTTGTCTCTCTTTGTATATTATTCCCCCTGCCGTATTTTTTGCTGTAACTTCACACCAGTGAAATAAGAGATTTGAGTGTGCCGTGTATTATCAAAATCATTGCACAGTGAGTGATATTTTGTGTTTTCATTTTTTTGTTTTTGATTCTTGTGCTCTGTTTTTATTTGAAACCAACAAAACTTTGTGTCCATACAGTGGAAACAAAATAAATGAACCAAAAGGTTTTTCTATATCAACAAGCCACCTTCCTGCCCAGTACGTTCACCCAGTCCACACAAGCCCCACGTGAAATCCCTGGAAATCTGCTGCACCATTTTCAACATCATTCACGCTTGCCGATCCAGACCAACACAACCAGAATCCATTCCTATGAAGGAAAACTCGACCGCACTCAGTATCTACTAGCCTGGAGAAAGACAATGCTTTTAAAAAGACAATTTAACTACAAAACTGGATCAGATGTTTATCAGACCTACTGGTTTTATTTAGTTTTTATGGCTTGGCTTTTATCACAGCCTTCTGGTTTTGCACGCTGCAGTTACTCCTAAGGGCTGTTCACACATACAGCGATATGCATTGACACAAGTTGTTGCATGAAAGTTGTCATGAAAAGTTAGTGGTTTTTCAATCGAGATGAGTCTTTGGATCACATGTGCCTTTTCAAGCAATTATATAATGGCCCTGATGTCTACCGACCTGACTCAACTATTACCAGATACCACAGATTTAGTTAGGTATTAAGCCGGCGGAGTGTCGGGTCACATTGGCTGTGTCTCCAGATTTGCCCTGACACACCAAGCCGACGGTTGACCAGGTAGTATGTAAATAAAGTTGGTATTCATTACTCAAAATTGGAAACCAGAAGAGCTAGTAAGTGAGCCTATAAAAATACATAAACAAAGTGACACTCATAACAGATGGATTTGTCATGACTGTAATGTCTGGTAAGTTGCAAGTGGCACTGCTGTTGTCAGCCCACAGATGAGATATCCAAAAATAAAGATGAGATCCCTCTTGACTTTGTCGCTTGCTTCGTCACTTTATTTTTTTCTTGTGCACTGGTTGGCTAAGTTGAACAGCCAATCAGAATAATCGGACCCCTATAACCACACCAATAAAACTATGTCAGACAGCTGACCATTGGCTTGGTGTGTACTTAGCATTACCTGTGATTTCTCAAATAAAACAGCTGTTTTTGATGTAGTATACTGTAGTCTTCCTCTTTTCGTGATTTTCCTGTACGCTTTCCCTAGAGGAGCAACTCTGATCACAGTGACCATCGGCAATGCGTTGTAGGTGTGTCCAGTGATGCAACAAAGTTGCGAGAAGTTGAACTTTATGCAAATGAGCAGCGACACAGCATAGCGACTACCAGTAGGATTGAAGACACTGGATGTGATGCGTCTTCTGTGAGATACTGTAGTTTTCTTACTTTAGGTTGAGATTTTGTTTCATTTAAAGTCACCACTATTGTGATCAGTGTTTGATTTAGTTAAACTTGACTCGTGACTCTTACATTGTTTAATTGTGTGGTTGCTATAACTTTGTGAGTTTAAGACATGTTTGTTATAGCAGAGTGCGATACTTTGGTGGTGGTCAGTTCAGTAAATAAAGTCTAAATATCATCATATAAAAACGAATGTATTAATTTATTGTTTGCACACTAATCAGAAAGATCTTTCTCTGACAATGTGATCCTATTGTATGAGATCCAGCTCTCTCTTAGCAGTTTGTCTTTCTGAAGAGGTTTGAAACACTGACACTCAAAATTAACTGCTTTACAACATAGACACACAAATATCAAGAGTCAGAGTATGAATCACAATGATGGTGACAATAAAATGAAAAGCTTCATGCTGGGTATCAACAAATTACGAATCTCATCCAGGACTCCCAGAATGCACTGCGGCATGAATAAATAATGACCTTTATTTACCATTTTCTTTGTCACCATTGTTGAGATTCATACTCTGATTCTTGATGTCTGTGCATCTACATCTTTCAGCGGTTAATGTTTATGTGCAAACTATCAAAATCCTTCAGAATAATAAACTGCTGTGAGAGTTCTGGACCTTACACTGTAGTATTTCATTATTAACAGAAAATGATGCTTCTGATAAGGGAGAAAACTATACTAATAATTCTGTTTATTAAATGATTATGTTTGATGTTGTTTATGTATCAACTATCAATATTCAATTACAATTGCCTTTTCTTTGCTATAACATGTGTTTTAAGCACACTTAGATATAGCAGCCAGAAAACACTATCAAGCCAACGGTCAAGAGTCAAAGTCCAATTAAAACAACCACTGATCACAATAATGGTGACTTTAAATGAAACAGCCAACATCTTAACATAAGTTAAGAAAATGACCCTAAAAGTAAGATGTGAAATGCAATTTAAGGTTTCAGACAGAGATGTTGAGAAAGAGGATAACAGAGCTTTTAATTCTGCTTCATTGTTACTTTTTAACACTCTGTAAGATGGGACAATATATACATCCAGCAGTGTTCATTTAACTCTGGGGATTTTTCTGTATGAGGGCTTCCTGGGGGCTAAGTGAGGGCTGCCCGCGCAGGGCCAGCGCTAAAGGGCCAACGTTTTGCCAATGAGCAAACCTGCGCGGGGCCCTTAGAATAGCCCTAAGTGTGCCCATAAAGGGCCATCGTAGGCTTACTTGCAGGGTAAGAACGTTAATACAACAACCTGGACAATGACCCGTTTATTAATCGCTGTGTGTGTGAACGCCCACTATTACAAGGCAATACAGAAAGACGCAGGACTAAATAAAATGTTTAAAGGTTCAGAATGAAATATTTAATCCTATTCCCACAGAAATGATCTCACATTTAAACACACCTCATGCTCACAGTATTGTTATAGTTATTTGAAGAAGATGAAACACTTCATAGCATAGAAATCATGAGCATCTCAAATCCAGATCATCTGTGTTACATTCATTTATTAGTCTGGACTATCTGATGACTTCTTAAAATGCTCTCCTTTCATTTTCTTGTGACGTCTGATGAACTGAAATCTGAGGAGATGAGACAAACACATACAGATCATGGATCTACTCTCAACAGTACTGTGTGTCCCATAAAAGGGAAGAAGATTTTGGGGCCAATAATTTAAAGAGCAAAATGTAATGTATGATTTAATAAAATGGGCATTGACTGTTGAATGAATAAACTTCTGTTAGGTGAATGTATTTACTGTGACATTCATGAATGAATCAACGTCACAAATGACGTGATGCTCTTCAAATACAAGGATAAAGATACAAAACTAACATGACTGATTTTATTGTTGCTCTCATAGTGCCCATATAGACCTTTCTCACAGTAACCGGAAATCCGTAATCGTCGTGTAAGCGGAGTTCCTGTCAAGCGTCAACACACTAGAAAAACATAAACCCGGGCAAGTTTAAAATGGATCAAAGAGTCTACAAAACTTCGTTAACAGATTTGCCAAATATTACATTTGCTGATGTGACACGACTAATGGAGGAAAACTTTTTCCATGAAGAATTTGTCAATAAATTTCTAGGTAAGTAGAGAGCGAGTATAACTGTTACTGAACTGTTAACTAAAACGACACATTATAAGTCTCGCCGGATAGCCTGAATCCACTTCTGTATACCTTCACCATCAACAGGGAATTGATGGAACAGATACGGCTTTTTACATTGCCTTGACTGCGGAGGAAGTAGATTTCCGCGACGATTGCGTAGTTCCGGTCATAAATACGGAAGTTGTGAGAAAGGTCTATTTCCTCATACTGTATAATATCACACATTAGAATTAAAGTATTACAAATATTACAAATATTCTTTACAAGCATTTCAATACATGAATAAAATGAAAGTATGTGAATTATTTAGCAATTAAATAAATGTTATTGTAGGGTATATCAAAATGATCATATATTTTACCTAATTCTTAGTACCCTGTATACTTTGACCATTATCTTAACCAACTTCAGGAGGTGCGTGGTTTTAATAGGACAAAAACACTACTGCACTCTCAGAAATAAAGGTACAAAAGTTGTCACTGGAACAGTACCCTTTCAAAAAAGTACATATTTGTACCCAAAAAGTGCATATTCGTACTTCAAAAATACACACTGGCAGTTCAAAGATACAAATTTGTACCTAAACATTTCATCCCTCCACTCAAAAGGGGGAGAGGTGTGACAGTCAAGTTATTAAATAAAAATTAAACAGATTGAACTAAAAGAAAAATGTCACAATTCTTTACTTTGTGAAATTACACAACTGTTAATCCAGAAAAAGAAATCATATTCATATAAACATGACATCATTATTTACAGTTGTGTAATTATATTAAAACATATCAAAACAAAAACACAATTTATGATTCTGTGATTAAAATGACTGATGCACGAGTCAGTTTTACATAAACAGATTTTCTGTGTTGCCAAGACAACGATGCTTTTTACAAAGTAAAAGTCGTCTTATACTTCCTGCTACTAATGGACTTCAGTGGTGCATTACTGCCATCTACAGCATTATAACATTATAGCAGTTTATATACAAGGAAGACTGGGGCTAGTTGTCACACTTTTACTCCAAAGAATATTAGAAATGTCTTTACTGTCATTGCTTATGGAAAGTAACATAAATATAGACTTTACAACAAATGTAAATAATGAACCAATAAACCTGTAAAAAATGACATTTTCCTTTTAATCATACTGATGTCTAATCAGTGGAAATCTTTATCAAAATAACAAGACGAGATTACAGTTTATAAATGCATAAACTGTCACTGCTCACATTCACTTCTAATGTATTACAGCGGATAATGACTGAAATGATTTTAAAGTTTTATGTTAAAAAATATCATCAGTGTTAAAACTCACCAATGAATAAAGTAAAATATCTGTGAACATCACTGTGATGGTTTGAAGAAAATTACAATGCAATTATAGCTTCTGACCAATATAAGGCACTGTAACCAAACTGATATGAAGCTGACAGGAAGTGCGTGGTGACTTTGATTACTATGAAATAATTTACTATGAAAACTTAAATAAATTAAATAACATGTCAGTTCTTATGTAAAGTATAATATTAAGAAGAGAACTCATGATATGTGTAGAAGACAAAGACAGAAATATTTCTGTGACTAAAATGTCAGCATCTTTTATGTTTGTTAATATCTTATTACAGTAGTAAGTTAATGATCGTAATGATTTACTAATTGTGTTAATACTCTTATTGAACGTTTCATATAAAGGATCTTGTTTAACTCAAATCATCATCACATCTTGAATCTCATGTGTCTACAGTACATTGTGATGATGTGTGTGGGTCTTATAGTGTTTTGTGTTTTTAGCTCCTCCCTCCAGATCTCTTGAGTCTCTTAAAGTTTCTCTGTCTGATCATTTCAGCATTATTCAACATCATCTGCTCATCTTTACACAAAACAAATCACAAGATGATGAGAATATTCTTCACTTTCTTCACTCTTCTCACCTGTAAGTTTCTCAGATCAAGCGTGTCTTCAATTTGAGATATTTGAGATCTTTCACTTCAATCAGATTCAGTGATGTGTGAAGATTTTCTTCAGGACAGAAACTTCTGTAGTGACACACAGGAAACATCTGCTGTTATAACATTCATTTACTTCAGCTCTATGAAAATCATCACATCTCTTTATTTTATCTGTTTATCTCTTCAGTTGATTGTCACTCAAGCAGACTTTTATTTTCAGGTTTGACTGAAGTATTAAAGAAATATATTTATAAATAAATGAAAATAATGACATAAAGTGAATGACAAACAAAAACTATGTAAAATCTTTCTAACAAATAATAAATAAAAACATAAAAAAGGGACAAATAAGAGAGTGAGATGACTCAATGTGGGTTAACGGTCATCATAAATATTAATTTATATTTTACAGTATTTAATAATCTGAGAGTGAAGAGTTTATATATGAACTAGTGTGATAGTCTCTCACTCACTGATTCTTAACCTGATGTTGAATTATGATGATGATGATGTTTGCTGAAGCTCCTCCCTCTTCATCCTCCTCAGTGTCTTATAGCTCCTCTCTCATCTCTCTCCTCACATCACACACTGACATCATGCTGATCATCTTCATCATCTTCATCATCACACCATCATGTAAGATACATCAGATGAACATTTAATATCATCAGAAACAGATGTGAGTTATTGTGTATCATTAAATGTGTTTTTATTCATCAGGTGTGAGTGGAGTGACTGTAGTGACCCAGAATCCTTCAGAGCTCACAGTGAATAAAGAAAATAAAGTCACAATCAACTGTAATCTGGGATCTGTTACTAATTCAGGTCCTAGATCAGGGGTGTCAAACATGCGGCCCGCGGGCCGGATACGGCCCGCAAAGGTGTCCAATCCGGCCCGCCTGATGATTTATACAGTTTTATTAAATATTAAATAATATTTTAAAAACCCTTTTAGGCGGGTGTCTAGTTCATTTTTAATATGAGAGACTTGCGGAAAGCAGCAAAACGCGGAACATAGAGTAAACACGGTGCCCACAAATCTTGCCGTTTTATTGTTACCGCTCCGCTAAAGATCCACTGATTCCTGTAATCCACTTCGTGTTTTCCCGCCCGCTCCGCAGCATCTCTGTGTCCACTCTCTGCTTGGAGAGCGAAGACGACAGTTTCCGAAGTTCGTTGCATTAACAGGTAGATTCATTACATTATATCAGTTGTTAAACCGCAGAATTAGTAATTTGTAAGTATGTTTATGTATTTCTTCCGCTAATGATTTGCTGTCAGTGTTCTAAAAGTGCTAACAACTAGCAAGCAAACAACAAAATATCCACATTCTTATTAACGTTACAATGCTTGTCTAATCGATTTAATGTTCCCGATCAGATCTAAGTTAATATAAACACTAAAGTTGCTGTTGTTGGCACACTTTGTAGACAAAAAATAGAAAAAAAAACAATGCCTTCACAAAATAACGACAGAGAACGAAAAGAGAGGCTTTTAGCAGCAGTTCAACATTGCAAACATGGATTCAAAGCTCCATCAAGCCAGCAGGTAAATCATATTGAATATTTAGCAGATTGTCACACTTTAATTCTTATTATATTTCCCATTATAATCACTTGTCTAAGTTGATGCTAGTAATATAACACATAATATTTATAATACTTTATTAAAACCATAATAATAGTACCACTCCCCATAGTGCCATTTTTGGTTTGGGCCACTGCCCCATCTAGCATTTTCTAAATGACTGTTCTCTTTACAAATATATTCCAAAGAAAAGTGAATGGTTTATAAATAATTTTGGCATTAAGGCAAAAGAAGTTAAATAAAAGCTTTTCAACCTATAAGGCCAGTGGGTTTTGTTCAGATGTAAATTTGTGTGTATAATATACAGTATGAGTGTGACCTTATGAAATGTAGTTTTCACAGAGATGTGTGTTTCTCTGGTTTTCTTGCTAAACAAACGAATTAATTGGTTTGTTTAGTTAATTTTAACACAATTATCAGCACACTAAGGTTTAAAAAAATTATCCGGCCCGCACTTCATGGCGTTATTTACCATCCGGCCCTCAGCCTAAAATGAGTTTGACACCCCTGTCCTAGATGGTATAAACAGATTTCAGGAGGAGTTCCTCAGTATGTGTTGGAATATTATCATAGCTGGAGCTCACCTTCTTATGGATCTGGTTTCTCTGCTCCTAAATTCACATCAACACATTCATCTAAATCAGATTATAGTCTGATCATCAATAATGTAGATGTGAGAGATTCAGCTGTGTATTACTGTCACACATGGGACAGCTCTGCTGGTGAGCACGTATCACAGTGATTCACATCATGACAAAAACCTCCTCACTGTTCACAGTCACTTCTGCTTTTATACACTGCAAAATCCCGGGAGTTAAATTAACACTGCTCAGTGTTTATATAGGTCCACTCTCCGGAGTGTTAAAAAAGTAACACCGGAGAGAGTTAAAAGCAGCAATCTGTGACTTTAGCCTCTCTATCACATCTCTGTTTGAAAACTAAAATTGCATTTTACATCCTACTTGAGTTATTTTCTTAACTTAAGGGGACATATTATGAAAATCTGACTTTTTCCATGTTTAAGTGCTATAATTGTGTCCCCAGTGCTTCTATCAACCTAGAAAATGTTAAAAAGATCAACCCAATAACTTAGTTTTGGTAAACCATTTTCTGCAAGCATGTGAAAAATAGGTCATTGTAATTTGGCCCTTATTGTGATGTCAGAATAAGGTAATACCGCCCCCTTTATCTGCACTATCCAACCACAGCACAACCATTTAGTATGGAGAGAAAGAGAGAGATAAAATATTTCACAGCACAATTGAGTTTCAATTGCAACAAACCACCATCATTGTGATCAGTGGTTGCACTTCATCCGCTCATTTGCATTTTAAATGACACACCCAAAACGGCACACTTTTGCTCAGACCTATTTTAGACTTAGTTTTCATCTTTAAAAAAATCTCATAATATGTCCCCTTTAGGTTTAGATGTTGGCTGTTTCATTTAAAGTCACCATTATTGTGATCAGTGGTTGCAGGGGTGCAATGAACTGTTTCAAGGGGGGTATGCGAGACAAAATTTTGGGCCCCTTTCTTTAGATGATTGTTTGATTTTCATACCATAATGTGTAGCTATAGAAAATTACTCAGTTGAGTGCGTTTATTTAATTTTACAAGTCGCATTTGCACCTAAAAATAAATGCATGAAGCAAAAAAAAGATTTAGGCTATTCGAAAAACGAATACCATTTTAATCTGGAATGGCAGAAAACATTCACATGACTGATTTTAAAGAGATAACTAAAAGAAGAATAATTCATGGAGATGCATTTCTGAATCTATGGAAATCTATGGAAGACGCTTTGAAAGTCGCGCCAGTCGAGTTTTCTGTGCGCTTTTAGAAGCGAAATGTGTACATTTATGTTTAGCCTATAATAGTTCATTCTTCATATTGGAAAAGTGCTTAGCGCCACGTCAGGGTCTGAGCAGACGTACGCACTTTTGCTTGTCTGATTGCTGCAGGTTTTTGGAAATAAGCCATTCTTGCTGTTTGAAATTGGGTTTAAACATTGACAAGCGCTTTTTATATGTCTGACATTAATTACGCATCGTTTAAAGGCGAAGATCTGAAGCGAAATGTGTACATTTATGTTTAGCCTATAATAGTTCATTCTTCAGAGTTCAATTCAATTCATATTGATGATCTTATAGTCCATTTAGTCCATTTAAAAATGTTCTTACAAACCGATTGTATTCATCAGAAAACACCAAATAACTTATATTCTCTTTATGTCGTTGTTCTCTGTGCGTGTGGTATGTGTTTCCCGCAACCCCCACACGCGTCCTCCGCTCATGACAAAAAGCGTGGCCGGCAAAAGTTTTAAAAATTAATATGACGTTGATTTTTTTTTTAAGTGTGTGCCTCGCCCACACACGCCCTTAGCCAGTGACACAGAAATTGCAAAAAGCACGATCGGCTAAAGTTTTACATATGACGTTGATTTTCAGTCAAAAGCATGCCGCAATCCATAATATGATTTTGCACATCCAACAACAACTATATTATTACAAAAATAATACTGCATGTTTTGGCATTTGATAGCATATTGCAGTAGTTTATATTTGATCCACGGTGTTCTTTTTAATGTACTTTTTCTTTAATATTCACAACACTTATCAACAAAACATTCATTAAAATTAAGAGACTAATTATATTAAACGAAATTTATTTTAAGCAAACATTTAAAGCAAACAAAACTTAAATTAAACTCGAAAATTATGTCTTATGATTCACTCTATTTTTACCGTCATATTAGCCTTCAATCCATTACAACGCCCCATATATACACAGCAAAATCCCCAGTGTTAAATTAACACTGCTCGGTGTTTATATAATCCACACCAAGATTGGTGTTAAAAAAACACTAAATCAGTGTTAAAGTTAATAAGATAATGAAGTGATTGAGTCATTAATAGTGAACACCTGCTGGTCATTCCGTGTCAAATCAACTCAATTTTGGAAATGTTCTTGTCTTAAAATTTTTATTTTGTTGACTCTTTTTCTGGAGAAAGTAATACTAAAATGAGGAAGAAAGCCAAATTATTAAATGCAATAGATGAATTTACCAAATGAACACTATCATCATCTCTGTTTGAAAACTAAAATTACAACTTGCTTGCAGAGTTACATGTATGAAAGGTTTAATTTCTAAAGAACTGCTGTAAATCTGGTTGATAAAGTAAGTCACCATTGCTCCGATTAGTGTTTCCTTAAGGTACTTGGGTCTTGAAGATTAGTGTTAGTTTTCTTCTGCTAATTGTGGCAGTGTGTTTATAAAACACATCTGTTAAAGCAGATGAAGATGAGAGGCATGAAGTCTATAACTGTTACTATGTTAATTAGTATGAAAGTATAAGTCTTGGGATTCAATGATATCATAAAAAGTAATAACTGAATAAAAGTGTTTAATTTATGTTCTGCCAACCATGTGAGGCTCCCATGAAATCCAACAGTCCTGTAAAATCCACATACCCTGAAGAGTTAAATATTGTTTACCCAAATATAATCTGTGGTGTTAGTCAGACACACTGAGACATCAACAATCAGCCTATAAAACACAATCATGGTGACAATCAACAACAAAACGTCATGCCGCAATGCATGCTGGGTACCAGGATTGTAGAAAACTCATTCATAACTCCCATCATGCATTGCAACATGACAAAAATTTAGCAACTTTCTTACCATTAACTGTCACCATTGTTGAGATTTGTATCAGAAATCATGAAGTCTCTCTTAAGCAAATGACAAAAAACAAAACACTAAAGCATTACGGCAGTCTCATTCAAAACAATGTCATTTGCATAGAGCTTTTTTATATGCCTGTTTCTTTATACACTAGTCAACATTCGAAGTGGATCAAAACCTTTAATAAAAGTTTACAAAAAACCAATCCCTAATACCCATTCTTGTCTTAGGACAACTTTGATAAACTTTTTTGATCCACTTGAAATGTTGACTAGTATAATTAACTTGTGATTAAATGTTTCAATGATTTGTAGAGTAGAATATAATCAAAATAAACTGAGAAGGTCTAGAAGGGCCTCCCTCTATATGAAGCAATGAACAAGTGGTCTTAATAAAACATTGTTGCTATTGCTAAAAGAGGAGAGTTAGATCAGTTAAGGTCAAGGGACAAATGCCCAGTGTTGGGTGTAACTAGTTACAAAGTAACTAGTTACTGTAATAATATTACTTTTTTCAGTAACTAGTAGTGTAAGGCATTACCCGTCTGAAAATGGTAATATTATTACAGTTTTCCCGAGCTAGTTACTTAAGTTACATTCGCCAGTAGCACCTTCATCACACAAGGCACAAAACACAGAGAACAAAAGGGAAGGGGAGGAGGGCGTGAATGGAACAGTGATTGGTCTAAGTTTGGCACGAGGTATCATTTACCATCACCGATTGGTCGACACCCGGCAGCCAGCAGCACAGAGCGGCAGCGGCACACTCAGACAGATCGGGTAAATGGAAGCGTCAACAACGGCAAGCTCTTTTTCAGAGGAAGGTTCCCAGCAACAGAAAGCTAGTTTCGACGGGTGGAGATTCAGTCATATTTTATTAACTTGACGGTGAAGTGCACACTCTTTAATGTTTCTCCAAACGCTGTGCCCCACGTCCAGTAGCGGGTAAGGAAGCCAGCATTTTCTTGGCCGTGGCTTGCCCAAATAAACATTCTTGTCCAGTAAAAAAATGTAACTAGTAATATAACTAGTAATATAACTAGTTACTTTCTCCAGGGAGTAATAAAGTAAAGTAAGGCATTACTATTTTTGAGAGTAATATGTAATACGTAATATATTACTTTTTTGAGTAACTAGCCCCAACACTGCAAATGCCTTACTAAAGGAAACACTAATCACAGTAATGGTGACTTCAAATGAACTCATAACAAACACAAATGTGATACATTTTGTGATAAATGTCTATTTGACTTGTGAGACATCACGTCAGAAAAAAGATTTGTCTACTAAATCACGCGTGTGGATGCTGGAATAGTTGAGCACTTGTATTTTGTTCTGACAGCTGTTTAGAAGTTAAACTTATCCATTTAGAAAATAACACTGCAAGTTATCATGTTATTTTTCAAACAGCGATGCTAATAGAGAGGCAAACGTGAAAGATTGCAGCTTTTGGAGGCATACACCCAACAGTATTCATCTATTGCATTTAATAATTTGTCTTTCTTTATTATTTTAGTATTTTCTCCAGAAAATAAAAATTTAGAGACAGGAAAATGTCCAAAATGTAATTGATTTGATTGACCAGCAGGTGTTCACCATTAATGTCTTAATCATCACTTCATTATCTCATTAACTATAACACTGATTCAGAGTTATATTTTTAACACCAGTCTTTTTTAACACCGATCTTGGTGTGGATTATATAAACACCAAATAGTGTTGATTTAACACTGGTAGAGTTGATTTAACACTGGGGATTTTCCTGTGTAGCGTTTAAAATTACAGTCTTAATAATCGGTCTTAATAATACAGTCTAAACAAAACAGTAACAACATTACAACAATATTTAAACAAAACAATACTTAAACATAAATATAGAACAGACATTCTCTATTCAGATACATGTTAAAAACAATCTGATATAGCGTTTATAATAGCTGTACTAAGGGCTAAACCTTCGTTGCAAACCTGAATAAAAATGAATCACTTTCACTTTGAAAATGATGCGCTGTCACATTAAAACCAGCTCTTAGTCATTTAAAATTTAACTCAATTACAATGGCTAAGACAATTCTCCTATTTCATGTTTATTTAATAAAGATTCCACAATTGCAGAAAATAATATTTTTAACTACGCCTATTAAGTAATTGTCCATCTTAGAAATGCAATGGCCTATTTTTCAGCAGTCGCTATCCTAATATTTCCTTAAATAAAGGCCTTGCTGTCCTTTTGTTTTAACACAAATATTTAAAATTTTTCATGAAACAAACAGTTTACGGATCAGCATGAGCGCTTTTTAGTGGCATGTGAGATCTTACCTTGAAATGCCAAACAGTAGGGCTTTCGACTGTTTGTGGTAACTTAAAAGGATTGCATAGCAAACCCACCAAACTGATCCCAAACCAAAATGTTGCCTACCTACCCATATCCATACCAGGGGCCTCATTTATAAAGCCTGCGTACGCACAGATTTGATCGTAAAGTGTGTGTAGGCGAAAATCCACAGCAAAGTCCATATTTATAAAAACCGTCTTTGACGTGGAAAAGTGCTTAGCGCCACGTCAGGGTCTGAGCAGATGTACGCACTTTTGCTTGTCTGATTGCTGCAGGTTTTTGGAAATATAAGCCATTCTTGCTGTTTGAAATTGGGTTTAAACATTGACAAGCGCTTTTTATATGTCTGACATTAATTACGCATCGTTTAAAGGCGGAGATCTGAAACTGCTCGGCTGCGCGCACAAGTTCAAGTTCAATTCTGATTTATAGATTTGAAAGGGGTACGCGCGTTTTCTGCGTGTACGTTCGGTTTATGAATCACACGTACGCATTTTTGTTAAATGATCGCAAGATCAAATTTAGGATGTTTTTTACGCAGCATTTTATAAATGAGGCCCCTGCACAATCAAATTAAAAACCACCAGAACCGCCAAATATGTAATTGCATCTACAAGGTCATGGTTGCACGCTGTTTTAAAAAGTGTCTCAATTTTACTTATCACAAAGTCATTTACATTAGTTTTATATTCATTTACTTTACATTTTACTATAGTGTTAATAATTAAACATGTACAAAAAAAATAAAAAATGGAAAAGTGATGACGGTGGGGCCCCCTAGCGTACTCATGGGCCCATATGCCTTGCATACTCTGCACCCCCCCCTAACGGCGCCCCTGAGTGGTTGTTTTAGTTGGACTTGACTCTTGACTATTAGATTGTTAGTTTTTTCTTACTGCTATATCTTAATGTGTTTCAAACAAATTGTTAAAGCAAAGAAAAGGTTATTGTGTGATTGAATATTGATGGTTATAACAAAATGTCAAACATAATCATTTAATGAACAGATTTATTAATATAGTTTTACCTCCCTCAATCAGAAGCATCAATTTCTATTAATAATAAATTACTACAGTTCAAGGTCCAGTAATCTCATAGCAGTTTGACATTCTAAAGGATTTTGATAGTGTGCACAAAAACATTAACCGCTGAACAATCTAGATACAAAGACATCAAGAATCGGAGTATGAATCTCAACAATGGTGACAAAGAATATGGTAAAAAAGTTCATTATTTATTCATGCCGCAGTGCATTCTGGGAGCTCTGGATGAGATTTGTAATTTGTTAATACCCAGCATGCATTGCGGCATGAAGCTTTTCATTTTATTGTCACCATCATTGTGATTCATACTCTGATTCTTGATGTTTAAGTGTCTACATTAGACTGCAGTTAATCTGTAAGTGTCAGTGTTTAAAAATTGTTCAGATTGAAAAACTGCTATGAGATGGCTGGATCTCTTTCTACAGTATCATATTATTGACAGAAATAAATACTTCTAGTAAGAAATAACTGTAGAAATCATTTTTAAAGAGTGTTATTTCATAGTATATCCTAACAACCATTATAATCATAGAAATGCACTAGTGTCTCATCTTTGCCAACCACAAACATGTTTTAAACACATATAATTATAACAGCCAAAAATAGCTGAAAAGCTAAGACAAAGACTCTAGTGATGTTACCAGTGACACCGAAGCTCCGAAGCGTGTGTCAAAAAAAACTAACCGATTTTCATTGAAGCTTTGTATCGAAGCTTGATTCGTTCTGGCAAAATCATGTGACCAATGACGTCCGAAGCTTCGTTTCACACACACCCACGTGACTGCTTCGTTATCTGATTCAAAGGTTTAGAATTGTGCAATGCGCGGCGCGCCCTCATGGGTTGTATTGAAGTATTGCATTACACGGAATCGATTACTAGTGAGTTTATGAGATATATATAGTAGTAAAAAGACTTTTCTGCACCACTTAAAACCATGATATAATTTTTAATTGGTTCACACTTTATACTTTTGAGACAAGTTCTATCCTTAATTTATTTTTGTTTGGAGTACCATTCGCATGAAATGGAGCATGCTTTGGTCATGTATTTAATATATTGTAACATTTATTTATGAATCTATCCTTAATTTGTCAATCCATTAAGTTTTCCTTTTATAATTAAATTAATACGTTGTTTGGTTGTGGAACATGTTGTGAAACAGCACTTTCACCAGCAGAGGTCCTCATTGAGCTCTGATTTGAAAAGCTTCGAGTAATGAACCTTTTTCCGATACAATTGGGTTGAAAACTTCACTGCTTCAAGAACGCTTCACTGCTTCAAGAACGCTTCACTTCACCATCACTAAAAGACTCAAGAGTCCAATTAAAACAACCACTGATCACAATAATGGTGACTTGAAATGAAACGGCCAACATCTAATCCTAAATTAAGAAAATAACTCTACAAGTAAGATCTAAAATGCAATTTCAGTTTTCAAACAGAGATGGTGATAGAGAGGAGAAAGTCACAGATTGTAGCTTTTAACTCTCTCCGGTGTTAGTTAATTAACACTCTGGGGAGTGGACCTATATAAACACTGAGCAGTGTTAATTTAACTCCCGGGATTTTGCAGTCTATAAACAGAATGAAGGACATGAACACATTTATGACAATCTGAGAGTAAATGATGTCTTGTTTCTTTATAAATGTTCACAGTAATTACAAACTCACCATTCAGTGATATCAGATTGATAGTAAAATAATCAAATTCATTCAAGAAGAGTTTATTATTATACAGTCAAACTAAAACACTAGCAGTGATAAACAAACACTGCATATATTTCTGTGTTTGTATATAAAGTTGTATGTTGTAATAATATTTAATCACTGAAAGAGCTGTAATGAGTTTCAGTTTAGTGTCTCTGAGATGTCATCATTTTGATTTATTTTTACATTTGTTCAGTTATTCACAAGATTAATTATTTAAGATTAATTAGTTAAAATACAACCTAAAATAATTAAATGTATAGTTAAACACTGTAAAATTCATTTTACATAGCATTGCAATAAGAGCATTGCTGGAAGAGTTTAAGTATGGGAGTTTAAATGATGACAATAACTGTCTGCAAACAGAGTTCATATGTTTGCATTCTGTTTTAAATGTTAATATTTGACTGTCTTTTTCAAAAACAAGAAAGTACAACCAGCGTGATAATAGATTAACTGAACACCCAAACATTACTCTACACTAGTGCTGTATGGCCTCTTGTTTCCTCATATACCTGTAACAATATGATCTGTGTTTAAATGCAAACCTTCCATGAGGAAAAAAACATTTCCTAGCGGCTTAAAAACAAGACATGAAGTTCAGACAAGAACATGCAATTTGGTTTATTAATTTGTAAAAATACTCATATATATATTTTATTAATTATGTTTTAATTATGCAACAATTTCTATTGAATTTATTTGAAAGAATTTAAGTGTACCTGTCAAGGTGTTCAGTACGTACACTCTAAAAAACATCCGTAAAAAAACGGACAAAGTACTGTGTAAATATGAAGGAATTTTCCGTATTTATGTTTTACAGGCGTTTATCTTTTTTTTTTTTTTAATAACATGTTGCATTATAGGTGCAATAACTCCTGCTGCAATCTTTCACTTTTGCCTCTCTATCACCATCTCTGTTTGAAACCTAAAATTACAACTTGCTTGCAGAGTTATTTTCTAACATGGATGATGTTTAACTTCTAAACAAATGCTGTCAGAACAAGATACAAGTGTTCAACTATTCCAGCATCCACACATGTGATTTAGTAGACAAATCTTCTTTCTGATGTGACATGTAAGTCAAATGGATATTTACCACAAAATTTATCACATTAAATCTACAGTTTGTGTTTCTTTAAGATTCATTTGAAGTCACCACTATGGAGATTAGTGTTTCCTTTAGTTAGGCATTTGTCCCTTGACCTTCATAGACTGACTTTGCTATTTTAACGTTGCAATAGTGTTTTTGCTTGTAGCAATTGCAACTTGTTTGTTGCTTGAGGAAGGAAAATTATTTATGTTGTGTTGTGTAACATTTAAATAAGAAATGATAAAATAGGAATAAAGAACTGAAATATATAAGAGTGACACTCTATGGTGATTTAAACACAGACTGTATTGAATAATATTGCTGCAAATGTGTCAGCGGTGGTTTTTACTTCAGAGACATCAACACTTTGGATACAAATCTCAACAATGGTGAGAGTAAATGTTAAGAAAGAGTTTTCTACAATCCTGGTACCCAGCATGCATTGCGGCATGAAGCTATGTTGTTGATTGTTACATTGTTGCGTTTCATAGGCAGATTGAAGTGTCCCTAAAGGCTACGGAAAATGTTCTGTAAATTTACGGACAGTGTTCTATAAATCTACAGAATGTTCAGTTTTTGAATAAGCGGAAATTCTGTAAACATGACGGCAAAAGTGCCGGTAATGTTCTGCCAGGACATTATCCGTTTTTTTTTATGAATTATTTTTTTAGAGTGTAGAAAAGGATATGTTTTTAGTTTTAGACTGTTTTTATGTAAGCAAGAAGATATAAATGTCTGTGCTGTGTTGTGAATAGGTAAAAGCTAAGAGGTGTTATAAATGCATGACACAAAGCATCTACAGTCTACAGCAACCCCTTCAGCCGTGACTTATGTACTATTAGCCTTGAATATCTTACTGTTTTTATAAAACTGTTACCACACAATATAAATATTAAAGCAATAAAACATATATCAACGCAATTTTCTTGAAATTCAATAAAAGCCTTTCTTCTGCTGGAGATGCAAACTACAAACTCCTCCTTATCTGAAATGGATAAAAGTACCTTTCGTCAGACATCCCATCATTCTGGTTCTCTCATCAAGAGAAATAATAACAGTAACAGATCCACTACAAAGTTCCCAGAGACTGAAACAGATCAAAAACACAGAGATATGAGTTTCTGTCCTGTGCATCCAGAGAGTAATGCCGGATACACACCAAAAGATTTTTTACATCTTATAAGATTTTCAAAATGTGATAGACCACAAACATGAGGATAAAAAATCCTAGATTTAACCGTTTTGCATCTATAGTGTGTGGTGTGCCATGATGTGTCACAGACTGCACACCACACACAAACAGATTTTCAACCAGAGTCTTGAATGTGAACAGGAAATCTTGCAAAATCTTGCGAGACTTCAGAATAAGCATGGCGGACGATATGCAGGAAGAAATTTCAATGATAGTGTTTGAAATGATTTTCACAGAAAAGTCAAGGGAAATAAAGAAAAGGGTTTGGGTGAAGCCATAAAAACAGCGGGAACATGGTCTGTACAAGTTTGCATCAACTTCACTTTGTGCTGCGCCATGACTGCTTCGTCTTCCATCATTTCACTTTCTGATTGGATATTGTTTCGTTTCACGTGATGATCTCAAGAGCGTGCATGCGTTTGTCCTCTGGGTTACCCCCAAACAATCAGGATTTCTGATCGTAAATATTAAACATTTTGAATATTTACAATTCGCAATCGGGGCGGCTCCGACCAGGTTCGGACACTCTTAACACACCTCACACCAAGGGAAAATCTAATAAGATAATCTGTAGAACCATCAAGATAATCGGGACATAGCTACGATTGCCAGAAGGGGGAAATCGGCCCAAAATCAGCTCGATTATCTTTTGGTGTGTACCCAGCATAACCGTTTTTGCACCTATAGTGTGTGGTGTGCCATGATGTTTCAAATACAGCACACCACACACGAACAGATTTTCAACCAGAGTCTCGACTGTGAACACAGGAAATAAATCTCGCGAGACTTTAGAATAAGCGTGGCGGACGATATGCAGGAAGAAATTTCAATGATAGTGTTTGGAATGATTTTCACAGAAAAGAAAGAAAAGAAAAGGGTTTGGGTAAAGTCACGGAGACAGCAGGAACATGGTTTGCATCAACTTCAGTTTGTGCTGCGCCATGACTGCTTCCGTCTTCCATCATTTCGCTTTCTGATTAAATATTGTTTGGTTTCATGTGATAATCTCAAGAGCGAGCTCGCATTTGTCCTCAGGATTCCCCACACACATCAGGACTTCTGTGTTGAATATTTACGATTCGCAATCGGCGCGGCTCCGACGTTCTTCCGAGCAGGTTTGGAAACTCTTAATACACCTCACACCAAGGGAAAATCTGATAAGATAATCTGTAAAACCATTGCGTTACTCCGGACCTAGCTAGGATTGTCAGAAGGGGGGAAATCGGCCCAAAATCAGCCCGATTATCTTTTGGTGTGTACTCGGCATAAGCGGATCAAACAACGTTCAGAGCTTCTCCTCAAGGAAGGCATTAACCGATGTCTGCAAGTTGCCAAAAGAGGCTTATTTAAACTTTGTGCATGCACGCTACTGGTTGATGAAGCGTTGTGCCTTGCATGATGCGTCGGATTTACAAGTTCAAGGCTGTGCATCTAATCATTATACAGCTGTATTTTGATAACTTACATCTTTCTTGCACTTCCACTTTCTGAGGAATCGCGCAGCTGTCCTCCTTTGAGTTGCACCTCTCTTTGTGATTTGATTCGTCATCTGAGAATCAATTTGACTTTCTTAGCGCAGACCTTGTGACATCACACTACCGCGAGATCCATCTGTAAGCATACTGAGTCATTTACTGTTGAGTCGGGCTCGCGGTGCTAAGACGTCACATGTAAATCGGTCTGCGCGGCACCGCAAGAGGCTAAACAAGCACTGAGCGTTGGGTTAAAGGGGTCATATGATGAAAATGTTAGCATTGCCACTTTGTAGGTGTGAGCAAAAATAGGTCATTGAAATTTGGCTTTCATTATGATGTCATAAGGATATCTTATTAGAATAATACCGCCTCCTTAATCTGAACTCTCCAACCACTGCACTGCCGTTTAGTGCAGAGAGAAAGAGAGAGAAAAGAAGGACTTGACAGCACAATTGAGTTTGAATTACAACAAATCACCATCATTGTGATCAGTGGTTGCACTTCATCCGCTCATTTGCATTTTAAAAAACACACCCAAAACGACACATTTTTGGACTTGACAGCACAATAGAGTTTCAATTACAACAAATCACCATCATTGTGATCAGTGTTTGCACTTCATCCGCTCATTTGCATTTTAAAAAACACACCCAAAACGACACATTTTTGCTCAAACCTACAAAGTGGCAATGCTAACATTTTCATCATATGACCCCTTTAAATAAGACGAAGACCTCAATGGTGGGTACGGCTATGCACATGAGTGAAAAAAACACAGCAGAGAAGAATGTCTATTTTAGCGTGAGATTTAGGCTGCATGCCAGATGCGTGAGAGTTGGTAACCCTGCTATGATAGTTGACAATGCTGGTGAGTTGATATCAGTTCTGTAAACAGCATTCATATTAGATGCAGTGATCTCAACCATGGTGACAATTAAAGAAAAACTTAATGCTGCAATGCATGCTGGGTATCAACAAATTACAAATCTCATTCAGGACTCCCAGCATGCACTGCAGCAAGGATAAATAATGATTTTTTTTACATTATTCTTTGTCACCATGGTTGAGATTCATACTCTGATTCTTGATGTTTGTGCGTCCCAACTATACAGCAGATATTTTTTGTCCAAAGTTTCTAAAACTCCTTAATGACAAACTGCTCTGAAAGTGCTGGATAGTGATGGGAGAAACAAAGCTTTTCGAAGCTTTGAATCAAATGAACCAATTGCTTTGAAAATTGATTCAGTTTTTCAAAGCAGTTCGAAACAGCACACACGCTAGCGACCCCTGCTGGTCAAAATAGTGTAAAGCAGATATGGCCAAACATTTTAGACTTTTTTTTACAAAAAAATAGCAAGATTTTTATTAAAATATGTTTTAAAAAATTATTTAACTTAATTAAGACATAGTTAAAAGTGTATTATGTGTTTTTTGTTTTATTTAGGGCAAACAAATCATTAAAACTAACTACCCTTTTAATTATGGACGTTTTTGTCATTAAATCTGTCTATAAACAATAAATAGACAAAATGGCAGTGTAATTAGTCAGAAGGATAAATGTTTTATGAACTTTTATAATAAAACTGACCCGAGTTCACCGAAACATTAGACACTGGTCATGTGATCAACTCCCCCTAGTGGTGAATCGTCGGATTTTCGAAACGTTTCGAAACAGTTATGACGTAATGAAGCCTCGTTTGCTAAAATCACGTGACTTGGGCCAGTTTGAAACACGCTGATTTGAAACAAAAGATTCGTAAATGTTTCGAAGCCTCATGAAGCAGTGCTTCGAAAACGACCATCACTAGTGCTGGATCTCATTTACATTATTTGCAGAAAATAAACTTTTGATTAGTAAATTAATTATGTGATGATTTTACCATTATGTACCAACAACCACAGAATTACACTATTAACTTTACATGTTCATAACAAATGAGGTGTATTAACACAAAGTTAACAAAAACCAATGCAATGTTTCTCTATCTTACATAACAAGCAAACAAGTCAATATAATAAACAGTTGTTGTTTTAAACATTGTGTGAACATTAAAACATGACATTGTCATAACGTTTAAAAATGGTAAAATTCCTCTAATGTCATACAACCCAAAAACATTCTTAGAACGTCAAGAAAACTGGACACGTTTTACGTCGGCAGAATGTTTTTTGGAACCTTGGGAACTTTCAGGGAACGTTCTTAAAACTATTTTCTGTTAGCTGCGATGTTGTCTCAGATGATGACATATTTGTCCGATTTGATTTTACATAATATTTATCTGAAGATTGATTTTTGCAGGCAGACTGATGAAACTCTTTTGCTCTCTAGCAGGAAGTGAAGCTGATTGGCTGAATTTGAATGAACTTCCTTCTTTCAGAGTTTTTCTTCTTCAAAATCTCTATATGAGAATCAAATTGTCTTCATGTCTTCACTAAACTCAAACAGCTTCACAAACACAGACAAGATGCTGATAATATTCATCAATCTCTTCACTCTTCTCTCATGTAAGTTACACATTTCACTCTTAACATATTGATGTCATGGACATGAAATGAAGGATTTTCTCATTTGTTATTTCAGGTGTCAGTTCAGCTAAAGTTGTCACACAAAAACCCTCAGTACTGACAGAAGAAAAAGGAAAATCTGTCACTATGGACTGTAATATAGGAAAATATCATAGCAACTTTGTTCCTTGGTATAAACAGATTCCAAATGCAGCTCCTCAGTATGTGTTGCGTTCCAGTGCATCTGATGGCTCTCCTGCTGAGTATGGTGCCAGTTTTTCATCCAGCCGTTTCACATCTAAAAGAATTTCAGATCTTGACTATCAGCTGATCATCAATAATGTAGATGTGAGAGATTCAGCTGTGTATTACTGTTACAACTGGGATGACTCTGCTCGTGAGGACGTATCACAGTGATTCACATCATGACAAAAACCTCCTCACTGATCACAGTCACTTCTGAGAGCTGACTGACATTATTATTACTGATCAAAACAAGATTATTAAAAATATGTGGCAGTAACTGACTGAAGAAATTATTGAAACACAAATCAAATCATAATAATTTAAAAAGTAAAACGACCTAAAATTCAAATCCCTGCACAGGAAAATCCCCAGTGTTAAATTAACTCTACCAGTGTTAAATCAACACTATTTGGTGTTTATATAATCCACACCAAGATCGGTGTTAAAAAAGACTGGTGTTAAAAATATAACTCTGAATCAGTGTTAAAGTTAATGAGATAATGAAGTGATGATTAAGACATTAATGGTGAACACCTGCTGGTCATTCAAATCAATTACATTTTGGACATTTTCCTGTCTCTAAATGGGGAAAATACTAAACAATAAAGAAAGACAAATTATTAAATGCAATAGATGAATACTGTTGGGTGTATGCCTCCAAAAGCTGCAATCTTTCACGTTGCCTCTCTATCATCATCTCTGTTTGAAAAATAAAATGATAACTTGCAGAGTTATTTTCTAAATGGATAAGTTTGACTTCTAAACAGCTGTCAGAACAAAATACAAGTGCTCAACTAGCATCCACACGCTTGATTTAGTAGACAAATCTTCTTTCTGATGTGATGTCTCACAAGTCAAATAGACATTTATCACAAAATGTATCACATTTGTGTTTGTTATGAGTTGATTTGAAGTCACCATTACTGTGATTAGTGTTTCATTTAGTTAGGCATTTGTCCCTTGACTTTCACTGATCTAACTCTCCTTTTTTAGCAATAGCAACAATGTTTTAGTAAGACCACTTGTTCATTGCTTCATATAGAGGAAAACCTTCCAGACCTTCTCAGTTTATTTTTATTATATTCTACCCCACAAATCATTGAAACATTTGATCACAAATTAATTATGAAAAAACAGGCATGTAAAAAAGCTCTACGCAAATGACATTGAATAAGACTGCTGTAATGCTTTAATGTGTTTTTGTTGTTGTTGTTTTTTGCTTAAGAGAGACTTGATGATTTTGAATACAAATCTCAACAATGGTGACAGTTAATGGTAAGAAAGTTGCTAAATTTTTGTCATGTTGCAATGCATGATGGGATGTATGATTGAGTTTGGTACCCAGCATGCATTGCGGCATGAAGCTTTGTTGTTGATTGTCACCATGATTGTGTTTTATAGGCTGATTGTTGATGTCTCAGTGTGTCTGACTAACACCACAGATTAGATTTGGGTAAACAATATTTAATTCTTCAGGGTATGTGGATTTTACAGTACTGTTGGATTTCATGGGAGCCTCACAGGGTTTGCAGAACATAAATTAAACACTAATATTCAGTGATTACTTTTTTATGATGTCATTGAATCCCAAGACTTATACTTTCATAATAATTAACATAGCAACATAATAGACTACATTTCTCTCATCTTACTCTGCTTTAACATATGTGTTTTAAAAACACTGCCACAATTAGCAGCAGAAACTAACACTAAACTTCAAGACCCAAGTACCCAACTAAAGGAAACACTAATCGGACCAATGGTGACTAACTTTATTAACCAGATTTACAGCAGTTCTTTAGAAGTTAAACCTATCATCCATGTAACTCTGCAAGCAAGTTGTAATTTTAGTTTTCAAACAGAGATGATGATAGTGTTCATTAAACTATATATGGTGATTTCATCTATTGCATTTAATAATTTGGCTTTCTTCAACATTTTAGTATTATTCTCCAGAAACAGAGTCAACAAAATAAAATATTTAAGACAGGAACAATTCCAAAATTGAGTTGATTATACACGGAATGACCAGCAGGTGTTCACTATTAATGACTCAATCACTTCATTATCTTATTAACTTTAACACTGATTTAGTGTTTTTTTAACACCAATCTTGGTGTGGATTATATAAACACCGAGCAGTGTTAATTTAACACTGGGGATTTCGCTGTGTCAAGTACCCAACTAAAGGAAACACTAATCGGAGCAATGGTGACTTACTTTATTAACCAGATATACAGCAGTTCTTTAGAAGTTAAACCTATCATCCATGTAACTCTGCAAGCAAGTTGTAATTTTAGTTTTCAAACAGAGATGATGATAGTGTTCATTTAACTATATATGGTGATTTCATCTATTGCATTTCATAATTTGGCTTTCTTACTCATTTTAGTATTACTTTCTCCAGAAAAAGAGTCAACAAAATAAAAATTTTAAGACAGGAACAATTCCAAAATTGAGTTGATTTGACACGGAATGACCAGCAGGTGTTCACTATTAATGACTCAATCACTTCATTATCTTATTAACTTTAACACTGATTTAGTGTTTTTTTAACACCAATCTTGGTGTGGATTATATAAACACCGAGCAGTGTTAATTTAACACTGGGGATTTTGCTGTGTGTATACAAGTAACTCTAAACTCACTGTTATAATAAACTCACTGAAGACGTTTACTGATATTTAATATTTGACAGAACACCGAGTTAAATTTATCCATGTTGGGTGGTTTTATCCCAAATGCTGGGTTATTATAACCCATGGCTGCATTACAACAACCCAACATTGGGTCATTTTTAACCCAGCATGCGTTGTGTCCAATATTTACCCAGCATGACTAATTAATAAAAATAACACAGGCAGTTTTAAAGTGTGGATTATAAATAATGTGAACAGGTTTGTTGTGTAGTTTAATATATCAATCTTCTTCAGCACATCAGTTTCAAGTTTCAATGATTATTAAATAAGTGTTTGAATCATTTCAAAATATAAACTAAAGGAGACAGAGAGATGAGTTGAAGTTGAGTGACTGTTTCACTTCTGTTTGTATCACATCAGAGACTGAGGAGGTTTTTGTACGACTGAAGATCTGAAATCTATCACTGTGGTATTCGGACAAGGAACAAAACTCATTGTGACCGGTAAGTCATCTTTCTACTCGTATACAAGCTGTTTTTATATTTTAAATGTATGTAGAGATATTATAAAATAAAATAAATGATAATTGGGGCAATTCATATTTAAAGAAACATTTTACTGCTTAATCAACACTTAGAAAGGCCTCATGTGAATTTTTTGTGTACTTTCAGTTTTTTTTTTATTATAAATTATCCAGTATTTATGTATTTTTGTAACTTAAAAGATGTTTTTAACAGCACACAAATTGATCTGCTTTACATTTACAGGGATGATAGTTAATATTTTGTTCAATTTAATCACCTGTTAAACATAAATGTTACTGACAAAAATGATGAAAACATTGTATAGATGACTGTATTAATTTGCAGTTGTCCAGTTCTCTAGATACAAAACCAAATAACCTGTTTAAATAGGTCAAGTCCTATACTAATAAAACATTTTGGATGGTATTTTGGAATGGGATGGATTACGTAAATTAACTCAAACACAGTTATTAAGTAAGGAATAATTGACGATGGGCTGTTGAATTATTAGATAATTCAACGAGGTGGTTATATTTCAATAATTCGACAGCCTGTAGTCAATTATTCCACTTATACTGCGGTTACCATACCTCAAGACATCGATCACATGATATATTTAAAGGGATTCGTGCGGTTTTTGTACTTTAATGGCTATTGTAAGATGGATAATTTCTTCCACCTCTCATCCAACGGCTCTTTTGCTTGTTCCATAACGTCATTTTAAAGCTGGCAATGGAGTCTTGAGCCGTAGCAGGAAAAAATAATACTATGAAAGTAAATGGGGTCCACAATTGGTTTGGTTACAATCATTTCTCAAAATATCTTCCTTTGTGTTCATCAGAACAAAGACTTTTATACAGGTTTGTAACAACATGAGAATGAGTAAATGATGACAGAATTTTCATTTTTGGGTGAACTATCCCTTCAACAGAACATATAAAAAATGTATCAATGAAACTTAATCTTTAATCTTGAGAGACTTTAATGTTGTGAAATCTAAAATGTTAAAAAAGTTTAACACTTATTATTTATTTCTGGATCTTTCTTCATGATTTGTGTTGTGTAGATTCAGGTGTTTCTCCTCCTGTTGTGAAGATTTTCCCTCCATCCAGTGAAGATGTGAGCTCCAATAAAGTGACTCTGGTGTGTTTGATCAATGACATGTCTGTGGGATTTGCTGATGTGAGTTGGTTTGTGAATGGAAACTCAGTTACTGATGGCGTCTTCACCGGATCTGCCGAACAGCAGCCGAATGAGAAATTCAAGTTGAGCAGTTATTTAACCATTGAGAGATCAGAGTGGGAGAAAGACAAAGATCTCACATGTAAAGTGACTGCTGCTGGAAAGATCACAAACACAAAGATCAAGAAATCTCAATGCAATTAATAAATGCAAAGATTATTGTGTGTTTGTTTTCATAAAAGCATTTATTAATATTTCCTGCAATAAATAATGATTATAGAAACAATTTAATGTTTAAGTATGAGATTTAATTTCTGCAAACATTTCAGCTTTTGATTTTATTGTAATTTTTATTTCAATCCTTAATAAATTTGAATAAACTTCATAATAATCAAACCGTTTACTTATTGATTTATGGGGAAACTAATAAAATTGAGAAATATTTATTAGTTAATAATTTAAACCTAAAAGAAAGAAATGATTCTATGAAAGAAACTTTCTTTAGTTTGTATACAGAGTACAGCATCTATATTATTAATTGATTTATTATTTGTTTTTATATTTTAAACTATAATGTTTCTGAAAATAAAGATAAATAAGAGAAGAGTAAACTGTAGTTAACAGAACTACATGTAAATTTGAGATTCACATGAAGTCTCATGTTTAGAAAATAAACTATAAAGAGTTCATGAAAGATGTTTAATTCACTGAATTATTTAAAAAATAAGTTAAGTTACAATGAAAACATCATGAAAAATCTTTGAGTGTAAATATCTTGACTTTTATTGAGAATAAAGATGAATAAAGTCATTAAAGTTCATCAGGCAGTGTTGAAGTTTCTCTTCTTGTAGATTCAGTGAAGTGTGGAGATTTTTTGAAGAAGTTTTTCTCTGACACACAGGAAACACCTGCTGTTATAACACTCATTTATTTTAACTCTATGGGGTGGTTTCCCAGAAAGGGTTTAGATTAATACGTAATAATTAATAAATAAGTAATTTTTACAAGCAAACCTTACAAAAACACAGCTGTGCATCCTGAGACAAAACAATGGCACTGATATATGTTAAGAGATGTCAGAATAAGGTGTTTTTAAATTAAGGCAACTCAAACATGCAGTTTAGACTGGGACTAGCAGCCCACATAGCAATTTTGTTCCGGCCCAGCTCTGGCCCACACAACCAGTTTTCCTCGGCCCACATACAACGAAGAATGATCGCCCTACAGTGGCCCAGTTCTGGATTACAGAAAATAGCCCCTAACTGGCCAGAACCTGGGCCAGAACAATCCCTGCAAACAAGCCTACAATGGCCCTTTTTCTGGGCATAGCTGTTAATTTAACACTGGCGATTTTGCTGTGAAGGGGCCAACGTTTCGTGAGCAAACCTGCATGGTGCCTTAAGGCAATGATCTCTGATATAAAAACTTTATAAACTTTGCTTTAACAACAGTTTTTTTGAGTAGGGGGAGGCTGCAGACCTGGAGCCGGTAGATCTACGCCCCTGTCAGTTTTACGCCCCTGACAGTTTTAAGCCCCTGTTGTTCCTCGTGCGTCCAGTAGGCGGAGGCTGTGTCATATATCAGAACAGCAGACCGTATGATAGCAGCAGACCTTCTTGAAGCGATACGAATTGAGGTATGTTAAAGGGGACATATTATGAGATTTTTTTTAAGATGTAAACTAAGTCTTAAACTAGGTCTGAGCAAAAGTGTGCCGTTTTGGGTGTGTCATTTAAAATGCAAATGAGCGGATGAAGTGCAACCACTGATCACAATGATGGTGGTTTGTTGCAATTGAAACTCAATTGTGCTGTGAATTATTTTCTCTCTCTCTCTTTCTCTCCGTACTAAATGGTTGTGCTGTGGTTGGATAGTGCAGATAAAGGGGGCGGTATTACCTTATTCTGACATCACAATAGGAGCCAAATTACAATGACCTATTTTTTCACATGCTTGCAGAAAATTGTTTACCAAAACTAAGTTACTGGGTTGATCTTTTTCACATTTTCTAGGTTGATAGAAGCACTGGGGACACAATTATAGCACTTAAACATGAAAAAAGTCAGATTTTCATAATATGTCCCCTTTAAATAATCTGCTAAAGTTATTGTTGTTGATTGTATTATAATGATACATTTATTATTTATAAACGATTGATGCGATATACTGCCATTAATTATAAGTAAGCATTGTTTCTAACACTATTCAACCTTTGCTTTATTTATTTTTTATCAGTGAGCGAGAGCACTTTGATAGCCGGATAAAAAAAACATTCAAGAGTGGCAAACCAGGAGAGTCATCTACAGGAGTCATGCTGTTAAGAAATAACCAAGTCATGGTGTTAATAATTTTTTTTGTGAACCACAATATTGTCTCTTTCTTTTAAATGACCCTTGGAATTTTAGAAAAGTTACATTGTGTTTGTCTTCATAAAATGGTACGTAGGACATGTTTTGTACCTGTATTAGGATCCATATGATTACACAGTTTATGTCTAATGGCCTAAATATGGTTAATATCCAAATGTAACTTAATATAAAATCACAACATCATATATCAGTCAGTCTCTTGTATATAAAAACAGTTTATAAATAAATATAAATAGTTAAGTGTGACGTCATCATGCTCCGCTTCCGGGTCCAATCGATTTAAAATGCCACAGGATATCGCGCTAATATACACTCGAATCATAATCCAAAACTATTTATACCCATGATCCTTATTTTTAGCTCCAATAATAAAAACCAAGATGACCAGATATGGATTTTTTACTGTCTGTGGTTCCGTAGTGTGCAGACTGCAGTGTAAGTTTATACAATTTTCGCTTAAATGTGTAGTGCTCATAAACGGTTGTTTAAATAGGCTAGTATCCTAGTTGTATTTCCCTCTCCCCCTACTGGACGCATGAGGAGCAACAGGGGCGCAAAACTGCCAGGGGCGCAAAACTGCCAGGGGCGTAGATCTGCCAGCTCCAGGTCTGCAGCCTCCCCATATAGGTTTTTTTCCCAACTGCCCAACTTAATGAACCACAGATCACCATAATGGTGACCAAACAATTTCAAAGTAGACAAAAGTCAGTCTGGTTTGTAATAAGAGTGATGTTTTTTTAAGTTGATTTTATCTAAGGCAGTGACTGGAAGTTGTAGTTGTAGTTGGCTCATTATCACCAGGTAGGGGTGTAACGATATTACGAACCGAACCGACCGATCGCGATACACCACCCACGATACGAATCGCGAACCTCCCGTGTCGTGTCGCGGTACTCTCACGCCTCCTGCTGCCCATTGTTGATGTTAACGTCACTTATCTCTGACTAACTAATCTATTTATTTAAAAAAATATTTGCATATATTTGATTAAATTGTATTAGTAACGACTAATAAGAGCTTTTTTAAATGCAGTTCTAAATATTATATTCCAAAGTTACTGTTTTCCAAGTGCATGTCATGTCATGTCACGTGACGTGACGTGACTTGGGAGTGAGCGCAGGTCACAGGATGGCTGCTCCGCCTGAGATTGCAGATCCCCGGACACATTTAAGTCTCTTGTGTGGGAACATTTTGGGTTTCCAGTGGAGTACAGGAATGGAATTCGTGTCATAGACAAATCACACACAATCTGTCGTAACTGTGTGCGTGTACTTTGCGTTCGCGTGTGTGTGTGCTTGCGTGTCAGATCGGGTTAACCGAAGTGAAATAAAAGAGCGCAAGATCATTCTCCAGAACAAAAGTAAAAATGTAACAAGACGTCATCTGTCTGAGGTAGAAACACGGGGTTTACACGTTTGTTGCTATTTTAATCACAACAGAGATTTGATTTGTTTATTTTTGCCTGTTCAGCACAAGTGTTTAAAGGGGTCATATGATGAAAATGTTAGCATTGCCACTTTGTAGGTGTGAGCAAAAATAGGTCATTGAAATTTGGCTTTCATTATGATGTCATAAGGATATCTTATTAGAATAATACCGCCTCCTTAATCTGAACTCTCCAACAACTGCACTGCCGTTTAGTGCAGAGAGAAAGAAAGAGAAAGGAAGGACTTGACAGCACAATTGAGTTTGAATTACAACAAACCACCATCATTGTGATCAGTGTTTGCACTTCATCCGCTCATTTGCATTTTAAAAAACACACCCAAAACGACACATTTTTGCTCAAACCTACAAAGTGGCAATGCTAACATTTTCATCATATGACCCCTTTAATCGCCTCCGCTGTCACTGTGAGAAAAAAAAAACATTAATTCATCTGTTTCATGATGTTAAACATGTAAAGTGATGCATGGTGTCCGATTATCTGTTCTCTTCTTCACAAATAATTAAACACATTTTAACTTGAATGCCTTTTTTGTAAGTCCATGATTTAAAATAAACGTGTAAACAAAAACAATTTTTATAATTAAAGCATGAAATGACGAATAATAAGTGATGGCAGAATTTTTAAAAGTGAAAGTCTAACGCGACCTCTGGTGTGTGTGTGTGTGTGCGCGCGCCTGCGTGCGTGTGTGTGATGATTATCTTGATTAGTTCATTACTGATAATAAACCCACATTATACTCAGATTTACATATTCATAGTACATTTATTTCATGCATTAGTTGACTTCAACAGTAACATTTTCAGCATTTAAGCTAAGGAATGATATTCATCACCTGATAAACAGCTAATTACAGTCCTGTATTACTAAAGTTAAAGTTTAATTGATTTTAAGTTTGTTTGCCAAAGTTAATAAAGAAAACGTCAAGATATTTTTGTTGTTGTTATTAAGTTAATCTATTGTTCCTTAGCATTGCTGGTAAAATGACAGGAACCCTACATCCATAGCAAACCGAACCGGACCGAACCGTGGCTGCAAAACCGTCAACAGATCCGAACCGTGCAATTGGTGTATCGTTACACCCCTATCACCAGGTGTCTTCAATAAGCAAATAATCACTCAAATGATTGCTTAATTATCTAATTAACTCTAACACTGCTTTGGTGTTACTTTTAACACCCTGCTGGTGGTACACATATAAACACCGAGCCGGTGTTAATTTAAAGGGGTAATATTATGAGATTATTTTAAGATGTAAAATAAATCTTTGGTGTCCCGAGAGTGCGTAAGTGAGGTTTTATCTCAACATACCCCACAGATAATTAATTACAGCATGTTAAAATTGCTAATTTGTAGGCCTGAGCAAAAGTGGAGATGGTCCTCACTGCGGAACACAACATCCAGGGGGCGGGGTTGGATCTAGATCCAACTCCTCCCACTTTATATACTTTGTTCCGCCAAATGAACCAGTATATTTGCGTTGTTGCAGCCCGCAATTAGTTGCAACCTGTGGTCGCCAACGTTTGCTCTTATCAATTTAAGTGTACGTTTGTTTAATAATATAGTTGAGAAAGATTCATAATTTAGAAAGTATCACAGTTAGGTGTAAGGAGAGGTACGGACACGTTCCCGACAGTTTGATATCACTGAAGGGATTTATTTGTACATTATCCCACTTATAACACAGCTATTCCTATACGAGTAAATATAAAAACAAATTTATTTGATATCTTTTATTAGCAAATAAAAAAGTAAACCATCTACGAGGGAAACCTGTTTCCTGGCTGTAAGAAAAGACGCGTTAAAACAAGTTCAAAGTCCATACAAGATAAACATTTAATTAATTAATTTCTAAATAACATGCCATAGCCTATATATTTTTATAATTATGCATATTTAATTTATACTGTAGCCTATCCATTAATACACTGTAAAAAATTTCGCCGTAATTTTACGGTAAAGTACTGGCAGCTGGGGTTCCAGCAGTGAACCGTAATTTTACGGTTTAATTACCGTATTCTAAATTACGGCTGTTCTGCTTCCGTTAATTTACAGCTCCCCTATTTTAACAGTATGTTAATGTTATAATGCCCTGAAAGAAACTCATTTCATTTAGGAAACCAATTGCAGGATCCATTCAAGTTTATATATATTTACATGGTGGTGTTAGTATTGTGAACTTAATTCATTTGAGTCCATTAAACACAAATATTACTTCTAAAATTGAACTCCAAACATTTAAAGGGACACCATGAAACTTTTGGCCACTAGGGGGTGCTAGACACGTATTTTTCACTTCTAGCGCCCCTAGAGCCCACAAGCGCCGCAGCACTGTCGCAAAGGAAAGGAACTGGCCAACCTTAAAACTAAACTAAAAACTAAACATTTAAAATGCTAAACGATCAACATTTTGAGACAACAGGGAGAAACGCAGTCATGTTACAACTTTCTGATGAGGAACTCGTCGTGGCAGAAGCCATTTCTCAATCTGAAGGTTGCAGCCTCCGGATGTCGTATTTCTAATACGTCATCAAGACTGTCTTATTTCACAATATTAACAATTACAAAGTTGACTATTATACTTAGTTAATCGTAAATTGTTGCAGTATGCTTATGACCTGCGAATGTAATGCTCAGTTTACCTTAATAACCCAGGCTTGACGACGTGTGCAGCCTGCATATTTGACCTCCGGAGGCTGCAGCCTTCCAATTCAGAAACGACCAGACGTATTTCCTTGCCTTTTTCCAAACAAATATTGTTGCATCCTCTCTCTCTCCCTCGCCACCAGGATTTTCCGCAATGGCGCTCGTTATTCCTCTTTTTTGTGTGAAAATCGCTCCAAATCCAAGTAAACCGATGCGTTTAGGTCTGCCGCTTTGTAATACGTCACGCGAGTGACAGCGGAACGCAGCAAATGAGGAAGAGAGAAGAGAGAAACGCTCGGATCTGATTGGTGAATGAATAGGGTTTGGTTTTACACTGTGAGCAAGTTTGAGTGCTATAGCATCCTGGATTGTAATGTAAATATCATAGACACAGTAAAAAGAAAGGTAAATACGTGAACACAGCATCTGAATACAGGGAACTATATGCAATATAATCGCCGTAATTTATAAAGAACATCGCATTTATGTATGAATCAACAGTTTATATAAAAAATTGCCTTAAAGGGGAATCGAACCCGGGTCGCCCGTGTCATAGGTCCGTGACACTAAAGACTGTGCCACAGAGTCACATATTAGAAACTGCTCTCTACACTCCTTAAGTAGCCTCCAGCAAAATTCACGTTAAAAACAAATTGTGTGGAGGAAGTGACGTATGCCGTAAAGCAGTCGAATTTTGTAGTTTTTTTTTGTGCTCTGGTTACTACCAGAAACCCTAAGTTTTAAAATACGAGTAAAAGTGATACAGACCCCGTCAGGCTATGGTAGACATGTCATTCAACCTATTTAAAGTCGATGTACTATCACAAGGGTCTTGAAAATGTATTATGAAGGTTGAAAAATTACATGGTGTCACTTTAAACTTTCACACAAATCTCATGTAGTTCATCACGAGCAAACTACACAGTTACTGCTTTAAAATAAAATAACAGGCAGCATAACATCAATGATCTACTGCCCATCCTTGACCTAAACAACCACACTACTCTTCACCACATGGTAACCCAAAAACTGAGTCAAATCCTAACAAAACAAAACATTAAACACTAAGAGATATCTCACATTATCATCTTGTGTAAATCCCCTGATCAGTTTTTAAGTTCACATAATAAAAATAACAAAATACAAGGACTTTCTCCAATGTCTGTGTGAAATTAACATATTTCTGTATGCAAATTTGACTGTTAGGTTTTCTGTTTTTTAACAGCACATTCTGTTAAATAACAGTAATCAACTGGCAGCTTGGTTGCCAGTAAGATAATGTTTTTTTACGGTCTCCTTCGGACTGTTAAAAAAAATTAGCATTCTGTGTTTTTATATCTTACACATTTAACCCTTTAAACCCCATCGCAAAATCCTTGGTGTCAAAGAACACTGCTTAATGTGTCCACACTACAAAGAGTAAAAGAAACAGACCCAATGTTGAAGTTAATGAGATAATGAAGTGATGATAGAGTTAATGATGAACAGCTGCTGTTAACAAACACAATCACTTAATGAAAGATGAACACGAACCGAATTAAAGAGAAAACAAGCAGAAACTCAATTTACAGACTTAGATGAGACTCAAACTTACTCAGATTTTCTAAGATCTCACAAGAAGATCATCAAACAATTCCACAAACAGCATTAACATCTTCACTTTTTACAAACCAGTATGATTTTATATTATATGTACATTAGCTCAGTAAATCATAAGGTGTGGTTTCCTGAACAGGGATTATCTTAAACCAGGAATAGTTTAATTAGGAAATATAACCAGTTTTAACAAAAATGCCTAACTAAAAACATTACTTGTGCATTTTCAGGCAAAACGAAGGACACTGATGTTTTTTAAGATATGTCAGTGCAAGTTGTTTTGAGTTTGGACAGCTCTAGTCTAATAGTCTAATCACTAAATAATAGTTGCCATTCTCGTGATCAGTGTTTGCTTTAGTAGGTCTCTTGATCCTTGGGCTTGGCTTTTGGTGTTATATTTATTCATGCTTATCAATGTGATTTGAAAGACATTGAATATGGCAAAAAAGTATAAATAATTTATTGTCACTGACTTACGATTATTATGGTGCTAGTGTCATGAGTAAAAAGTAATTTACTGACTTCATAAAGAAGCTCATAAGTGATTAGATGGTAGGCAACCCCTTATAGTAGTCTAATAATGTGACGGTGGCGATGTAGCCAGAGAAATCTTAAAAACATTGGGAATAAATGAAATAAAAAAACACAAGCGAAATACATACACAGACATCAAGAATCAGGCTATGAATCTCAACAATGGTGACTATCAAATGAAAAGCTTCATGCTGCAATGCATGCTGGGTATCAGCATAGTACAAAACTCATTAGGCCGATGAACTGTTTTCACATTTTCTTTTGTCACCCTAGTTGAGAATCGTAGGCTGATTTTTGATGTCTGTGAGTGTCATCTGAGGATTGGTTTCAAGTTTGCAAAAGTCCATATGAATGCAACTCTATCAAGATATCAGATTACAGTAATAGTAATAATTGTTGTAATGATTCTCAGTCAAACATGTTAATACTTAGTCATGAATAACCCAACATACTACTAATTGTTATGATTAAGCTTATTAAGGCTGGTAAGACAAACTACTGATCAATAATCAGACATCCAACCTCACACAAATCTATCATCGCTTGGTTTTCTTTGCCATAACAAACATGCACCATAAAGGCATAGTTACAGCAACCAGACTGAAAACCAAGTCAAGAGCCCAACTAATGAAAACAGTGATCACCATAATGGTGACTTTAAAGGAAATGCTTGTAAAGTCTAGTAAACACCTGTTTGTTCTCAGTAAGAACTTTTGTAAATGTATAACAGAAATAAAGTCAACGTGGTTTATAAGTGAAGATGGTAATGGTGTTTGTGGAAATGTTTAATTCTCCTCTGGTGATATATGGAGAGATTTAATGTGTTGTGTTATTTTCAGTTGATGTTCATCTAAGTCTTTGTGTCTGTAAGTGTTTCTGCTCATCTGTTCTCTTTTTTTATTTATCTTTTCTTCAGTGATTCTGTTTATTAGCAGCAGGTGTCCATCATTAACGCTTCAGTATCTGAACTCATTGACTTGATTTCAGGTGGATCATTAGGACACTAATGTAGGGAATAGTGAATGAGGGTGTATGGTGTGATTTGGGACGCAGTCTTTATCGGTGGACTCTCAGGGCCGTAAATTCACATTATTCTGAAAACAGTTTTTTACAGAATGCAGAATTTAACAGTATACTTCTGTTTTTGTTAAAAAACAGAATCATACTGTTAAATTTGGCTGTTTTTTAACAGCAATTTTTACAGTGTAGGTCTTAAACTGCCCGAAATGTTTTACTCCAAAACATTATAGCAAAAAACGTACATTTCACCCTAAAGGCACTACTTTTATTGTAGTCATAAGTAAAGTTAGTTTTTATGTCAAAATAATAACTTAATTTAATTACGACTTAATGCGGAACTGGTAACGCAGCAACACATGTATGACGTGTCTTGTGGTAAAACTGCCGACCAATGGGATCTCTGGATCGGGATCCAGCTCCGCTCCTGGATCTAAATCCAACCCCGCCCCCTGGATGTCGCGTTCTGCAGTGAGGCGCTACTCCAAAAGTGTGCCGTTTCTGGGTGTGACATTTAAAATGCAAATGAGCGGCTGAAGTCCAAACACTGATCACAATGATGGTGATTTGTTGTAATTGAAACTCAATTGTTCTGTCAAGTCCTTCTTTCCTCCCTCTTACTCTCTGAACTAAATGGCAGTGCTGCGGTTGGATAGTGCAGATTAAGGGGGCGGTATTATTGTAATTCGCCTTGCTACCTACCTCACAAAACAGGCGAAATCTGAACGACCCAATTTTTCACATACTTGCAGTAAATGGCTTACCCAAAAAAAGTTACTGGGTTGATCTTTATCACATTTTCTAGGTTGATAGAAGCACTGGGGACCCAATTATAGCACTTAAACATGGAAAAAGTCTGATTTTCATGCTATGACCCCTTTAACACCGGGGATTTTGCTGTGTTAGCGCTGGCCCAGGAGGCCCTTAGGGCCGATTCACACTGGCTGCGTGGCGTATCTGTTGCATGTCGTGTGGCGGCTGCGTCGCGTTTTCTTTGTCTGTACATACCAGAAGTGTGCCTGACGCAGCGCTGACGTGCTGCTGTTGCTATAGGTGACATATATTTTGCCTGGAAACGCTTCCAAGACACTTGCGTGTGGTGTGAAAAATAGGCGTCGGTCCTATTCCTAGCATGCACGCGTTTTCGGGGCGGCTCGAGCCGCGCCTGAGACGTGCGTGTCATGCAGGCGGTGTGAACTGTCAAACCTGCTAACATGGGAGCCTAAATAAAAACGCACATGCCACGCAGCCGGTGTGAATCGGCCCTTATACAGCAAAATCCCCAGAGTTAAATGAACACTGCTGGATGTATATATTGTCCCAATCTTACAGAGTGTTAAAAAGTAACACTGAAGCAGAATTAAAAGCTCTGTTATCCTCTCTCACCATCTCTGTCTGAAACCTAAAATTGCATTTTACATCTTTTCTCGTAGAGTCATTTTCTTAACTTAGGGTTAGATTTTGTTTCATTTGAAGTCACCATTGTTGTGATTAGTTTTTGTTTTAGTTGGACTCTTGACCCTTGACTCTTACCTTATTCAGTCTTTTGTCTACTATAACTTTGTATGTTCAAAGGGGACATATTATGAGATTTTTTTAAGATGTAAACTAAATTTTAATCTAGGTCCGAACAAAAGTGTGCCGTTTTGGGTGTGTCATTTACAATGCAAATGAGCGGCTGAAGTGCAAACACTGAACACAATGATGGTGGATTGTTGTAATTGAAACTCAATTTTGCTGTCAAGTCCTTCTTTTCTCTCTCTTCTCTCTGAACTAAATGGCAGTGCTGTGGTTGGATAGTGCAGATAAAGGGGGCGGTATTACCTTATTCTGACATCACAATATGAGCCAAATTACAATGACCTATTTTTTCACATGCTTGCAGAGAATAGTTTACCA